>NC_141081.1:44562632-45162632 GCF_041138505.1 Cibotium barometz | reverse complement strand
CATTCAGCTTTGCATTTGAGCTACGTAGGTAATCTACCTCATTCTGCTTTATGAATGGTTTGATGGAGCCAAGAGTCCTGCTTAGGGGCTTGTATTGGTTCTTGATACTTGATATAGTTTAGAGTAGACAAGGGTCTATTGTCCTATACTAGAGTATTGGGCAAGCATAGATCCTTGATTTTCTTTGTGAATGTTAGAGAAGGTCTATTGTCCTATACTAGAGTATTGGGCAAGCATAGATCTTTGATTGTGTAAAGTATCCTTAATTGGGTACAAAAGGCATCCTTCATTGGGGGTGCAATGTGCATGATAGTTTCGAAGTAGTTTTGTAGTCAGACCTTGCAAGATAGTTTCGAAGTAGTTTTGTGTTATGTGATGATCTTTTGTATTTGTCAAGATAGTTTCGAAGTAGTTTGTCTGCTAATGTATGTTTTGTAATACGTGAGTGACTTTGTTGTTTTTTCATTTGTGTATTCATTGTTATATGCTTGGTTGAATAGGTTATTTGTTGAGATGGAGGACAATGTTAGATCTAGTGATACCTCCAATAGAGTCCAAATTCCAAATAGTAGGAAAAAAAAGGCACCTGGGATAGAGTGGCAATATGCAATTA
Organism: Cibotium barometz; assembly: GCF_041138505.1. NCBI lineage: Eukaryota > Viridiplantae > Streptophyta > Polypodiopsida > Cyatheales > Cibotiaceae > Cibotium > Cibotium barometz. The sequence continues at coordinate 45,162,019 of NC_141081.1, read as the reverse complement.
ACGTTGGTGATCGATTCATAGATTGGGAGTGTAAGCTATGCCATGCAGTAAAATCAGGTGGGGCGCCTCGACTAAGAGAACACTTTTTAGGCGGACCGAAGAAAAAGTCATGTACCCACCCCTCTGCACCTGTAGTGGCCAAACACATAAGAGAAGAAATTCAAAAGAAAGATTCAAGAAAACATGACACTCCTACCGTTAATGTATCAAGGCAGCAAGAACACTGTTGTTCTAATCATCAAACTCCCGCTACATTGCCTGCTTGTACTCCGAACGTCAATGTGCAACCAGAAAGTAATCTACCCAGTGCATCTTCCTACAAGCGAAACTTTGACGTAGAAAATATACCCATGCGTCAAACTTCATCGCAAGAAAGCCTATGTCAAGGTCGGCTCGATGATGCACAACTCGCCCTTGCTGAAGCGATTTACTTTTCTGGGAGTGCTATGATGATGGTGGACAGTGAGCATTGGAAGAGAGCATGGAAGAAAATTGGTGAGTTTGGACCAGGGTTTTCACCGCCTACATACCATGCTATGCGAAATGATCTATTAGAGAAATATTATGCGCAAGTAAAAGAGCGTGTACAAAGAATAATTCTTAGCAATATAGAGCTTTCTGGATGTAGTATAGTAAGTGATGGATGGTCTAATGTACAAAGAAAACCATTAATTAATATAATGGTTATTTCACCTACTAGAGGTGAGACTTTCATCCGTGCCGTGGATTCTGCTGGTTCAATCAAAACTGGGGCATACATTGCTCAAGTCATTGGCTCTGTAGAGGAAGTGGGTGCCAAAAATGTAGTCCAAGTCGTCATGGACAATGCAAAGAATTGCAAGAATGCATCCAAAATCCTACAGCGACAATATCCACATGTTTTTCTAGTAGGCTGTAATACTCATAGTTTGAATCTTGTATTAAAAGATTGGTATAAAAGTGATGATACCAAATGGTTTGCCTCAATCGTCGACACTGCTTGCCAGCTTGTGAGATTCATGCTCAAGAGACAGAGAGTGTTAGATATTTTTCGACCTCGCATGTCAGTTATGTTAAAGCTTCCAGCGGCGGAGACTAGGTTTTGCACTCACTTTTACACTTTTGAGTCTCTTCTTCGAAATAAAGATGCAGTTTGCGAAACATTTACATGCATGGCATTTCATGACTAGGAGAGCATTCAACTTGAACAAGTGAAAGATAAAATCAAAGTCTTGAAGGCAGCGCTTACGAGAAGAAGTTGGTGGAACAGTGTGATGGATGCATACCATGTAATGATTCCTGTTATGTATGCCGTACGAAGTCTTGATCAAAGAGCGCCTAATCTCGGGAAAGCATGGATGCAATGGTGGACTGTTCAGCAGAGTTTGGAGTGTCCTGAGAAATTAGAGCATTCAGTGGTGGAAAAGCAATGGCGTGTACCATTCTCCAGTAGACAAAGAAAAGTCCTATTGAAGTACTTTCATGCTAGATGGATTGGAGCGCATTCACCACTACACAGTGCTGCTTACATAGATCCTGAATATTGGAATATGGATTTGATGTCCAACGTTGAGGTGGTGCAAGATTTTTATAAAGTGATAAACACTTTCTATAATAATGTTGATGATCATGTAAAGTGCATAAAGGAGATGACCTCATTTCGATTGAAAGAGGGTTTATTTTCCAACTCCCTTGTTTAACAAATGCCTAAAGAGCAACCTGCATGGAAGTGGTGGATGATGAATGGTGGTGAGCATTATGCTTTATTGCGCAACCTTGCGATGAAGGTTCTAAGTCAGTGCTCTTCAAACTCAGGCAAAAAGAAACTGGAGCATGTACAAATATATTCACAGTACTATTCGCAATCGACTTCTTGTAGATCGAGCAGATAAACTTGTTTACATGTATTGCAATGAAAAGATCTTGCGAGACATTGAAAGCGAAGAGTATGAAGAAGATATGCCCAGATGGATGTACAATTGTGATGATGTAGTAGACGAGAACTTTGATGTTGGACACACGTCGTGCACCACCCTTGAGATAGAAGACAATTTAGACATTGACTTAGATGAGCTTAATTTAGCAGACGAGAGGGTAAACGGTGAAAGAATTTTGGAGCAAGATACTGACATAGAGGAAGAAGTCATTTCATTAATTTCATAAAAAGTACTTGTACAAATGATCGTATTTGGAGAAATTATCAATACAAAAGTAGGATTTATGTCTTTCTTAGCTTTCATCTTGAAATAAATTGCGAATTGCACTAGGAGTTGCATCTAAAGGTCCTGGTGGTTTATATTCGCTAGCCATGCCAAACACTGTATAAATACCTTGATTTATTGGGACACTGCACAATGCACATGTAGAAATATTTTGCATTTGCCTCACTAAACATATTAAGTGGTAGTAGTGTCCACAGGGTAGTATATACTGGCCGCTCCACCCATCGAATACTTTGTAACATAAGGACATTGGGGGGTGGAGGAACAAGTAGCCTCAGCAGAAACTCCCACAAGATCAGGATGTATCAAAAAATGAGAGATGTGGTTTCCTTGGCGCACAGGAGCAATACATGAAGAGATGGTCTGTACATCTTGGCTGATCTTTGTGAGCTGCTCTTGAATCCCTCTATTGGTCGGGGGAGGAGTTGACACTTGAGATAATCGCTCAGCTTCTTTCTCCTTCTCTGCTAGTTGTGCCCCTAAGCTTTCTTTGACCTTGTTTAACTCCAATCTAGCGCCCTCCACCATGAGAGCAAGTTCCTCCCTTGTGAATGTCACTGTCTCTTCACGTATGTCGTGGGTGTTGACAGTGGCCTCTCTGGAGGCGAAGTCCACTGGAGTTTCTAGGATAAATTGTGCATATAGCATCTTAGCAAAATAGATTGGAGCGTCGGCGTTATGGAGAGGACGACCGTACACCTCCAAGAAAATGCGCTCGGCATTAATTTTGATATCATTGTGAGTGCAACGCGAAACCTTCCATCTTCCCTTCTTAATCTCGCCATCTAGACATGGCCATATTTCCTTTATCATCTCTATGGTTACGCGTTTGTTTATGTCTTTCCATTGGGCATAAGTAGGATTTGTCCATTTCGACAACCTGCATGCTGTTCTCGTAGCTTCGCGGGCTGTCAGGCCATGTGCAAGGGCCTTCATTCGCTCATATGCCTTCTTAGCTAACTCTTGATGCTTGTTTGCTTGCGCTTCTGCCATATCTGCATGAACGTAAATGACTTTAGGATTTTAATGAACTGTAAAGATCAACGTAAGATAAATTGACCATTACCCTCAAAAACTTAAAGTTTAACACCACGAGAGGAGATATGTATTGCAAAGACTCAATGAGAAATATCCACTTGACTCAAAAAATACTTCAAACAATGCGCGCACATCAAATTTTGAAGAGAAAACATAAACTTAAACACCACAAGAGGAGAGAGATATTGCAAAGACTCAATGAGATAATATTTCAAACAATGGGCACATATCAAATTTTGAAGAGAGAAACAAAGTGCCATTCTTGAAACTTAATCTCCTGATACTGTATCATTACAAAATTGGGGTGAATGACACCGATAGCTCTACAAGAGGACGTTGTCTCGTTGGGTCAGTATTTAGTGATTTAAAAAATTTCACTTCTTGCAAAATAGATTTTCGCTCGTCGCCCTCGCGATTAGGCAGGCACATCCAATTTTTGACTCTATAAATAATAGTATCCATGGTAACTTTGTCATAGGAACTATTGTCCATCCACAACTCTTGTACTTTCTGCCAAAAATCATATAAAGTTTGTAATAAATACCCTAAAGCAAAAACATCAGATGCAGGAGTGTATGCATCTGCCAAAAACAGATCATAAAGTTCCGGGGCTATCCACGGCCGTTTATTTTGCTCTCTGTCTGTGTAGGAGACCGCCTGTGCCACCTTCTCAGGGTTCTTATTTGCTTCAAATACAAAATTGAGAGACACCCGTTTTTTGGGCGCTCTCAGCAGTAACCCCCAATCGATAATACCTACGCGTGGCTTCAACTCTTTTGTAAAATCCAACACTACATTGAATGGATGTAGGTCGGTATGTACAATTCCTACCAAATGTGCTGCCGCTAGGCCTTCCACCAGGGCATGCATAATATGTGGCATGGTTATTACTATTTGTTTTATTTTAGAAAGTTCTAGATACCTTAAAGGAATATTATCGAGCGGGAGTTGTCTCCATCCTCGATCCAAACAGAAAATTGCTCTGGTGAACTCATTGAATCTGAAGGGGACCTTCAGAAGAGTATCACCAACCCATTATAGTATGGGAAAATAGTGATCCAAGGAGATTCTTTTGTGAAGGCAATACACCTGACAATTAATGGGTGTAGAACCTGCATGCCCTGCTCTGCCTGGAAGCTCTCGAACTTGGTGCTGCCTTCTCCTTTGTAGTGCTTTCCGCAAAAAGTAATGTGCTCCGGTAAAAATGATATACCTTTAACTATATACTCTTTTACTGTGCCAAAAACACCAGAGCCTATTGTTCGCCCTTCGAGCAGAGCCTTGTGCGGGATGCCAATGAGGTGTGTGCATTGTGACACTGTGATGACTGCTTCAATGCGAATTGCTCGTAGAACGATTTTATGCTCTTCAGGGGAAAGCATGTTGGTCGTCTTCGTAAATCTAGCAAATATCACTAAACACAACAAAAACAGAATATTAAACAACATTACTGAAATCAACATCAAGCAAACGTGAGAACAGCAACAAGTGTATCATTACTTATTAATGATCAAACAAAAACGGAATATCAAATAATATTACTGAACTCAACATCATGCAATACATTATCGAACGTGAGACAACCGCAACAAGTGCATTATTACTTATCAAGTGTATATGTTGCACTCCTCATCTACACACCTATCGTGATAGAGAGAGAGAGAGAGAGAGAGAGAGAGAGAGAGAGAGAGAGAGTTGTGAAGTGTATTATGAGAGAGAGAGAGAGAGAGGGGGAGGAAGAGAGAGAGGTGTGACAGATAGAGAGAGAGGGGACATTAGATGACATTTTTAATAGTTTTGTGAGTTCCTAAAGAGAGAAAAATAATGTTTTGTATTCCTAAAGCACTCCTCATCTACAGACCTATCGTGATAGAGAGAGAGTTGTGAAGTGTATCATGAGAGAGAGAGAGAGAGTTGTGAAGTGTATCATGAGAGAGAGAGAGAGAGAGAGAGAGAGAGAGAGAGAGAGAGAGAGAGAGAGAGAGAGAGAGAGAGAGAGAATTGTGAAGTGTATCATGAGAGAGAGAGAGAGAGAGAGAGGAGAGGAAGAGAGAGAGTTGTGACAGATAGAGAGAAGAAACATTAGATGACATTTTCAATATTTTTGTGAGTTCCTAAAGAGGAAAATAATGTACTGTTTTATTTTTTAAGTAAATAGAGGGAGAAAAAAGAAATTATTAGGAATTATGTATATTGTAAGAGAAAAAAAAAGAAATCCTCATCTACACATCTATTGTGTTGTGAAGTGTATCATGAGAGAGAGAGAGAGAGAAAGAGTTGTGAAGTGTATCATGAGAGAGAGAGAGGGGGGCAGAAAGAGAGAGAGAGAGATATTCATTTTTTCGAGTTACGATATTATGAAATAAAACGTAAAGACAATATGATGTAAACTTTGATCCATGAAATACTCATGTCGCGTTAGCAACCAAGTATCGCATGGATCACACACAATAAAAACAATACAAGTCAAACAAGCAAATTTATGACATTTTTTTGACCGCGTTAACGATCACATGCCGTAATATGCAAGCAAATTTATGATATTTTTCCGATCGCGTTAATGATCAAATGCCGCAATATGCAAAAAACAATATACGCACTAGCGGACGACACCAACTTGCCGCGTTAACGACAAAATGCCGCCCGATTCTATGGGAATACGAATAGGATACGGACATACACTGGCCGCGTTACCGACCATATGCCCGCATTTGACAAAGGGAAGGGAAGGGAAGGTGACATCGCCATAACGATACTATGCTTGCTGCGTTACCGACTAGTACCGCTATGGCGTGCCATACTTACCATAGGACATAGACTAGCCGCGTTACCGACTAAGTACCCCAGGGTAAGCACCATTCCAAAGAATGGCCTTACACACACACCCCTCGTGTGGCGGACCACCCACATCCTGCCGCGCATTGCGACAATGGGCGGCTGCCCGCATGAACACACACCCACACACACCCCCCTCGTGTGGCGGACCACCCACATCCTGCCGCGCGCATTGCAACAATGGGCGGTTGCCCGCACGAACACACACCCACACACACACACACAAACACAAGTCAGCAAAAATGAACTCCCAAAGGGTCCCCCGGGCCCATATATATAGAAAATTGTAGCCCATCGGGCTGGATGACGACCCCGGCGGGACCCTCCGGGTTTTTATTTTTCTCGGCGGGACCGTCGGGTATTGCAAAACCCCGGTGGGATTTTATCCGGTTATCAGGGAGCTTCCCACCGGCTTTTTAGGGAACATGTTAACATATTAATAACATGTCATGTTATTAACAAAAAAAAATTTGTGATCACGTGAATATAAAATCATTGCTCCATGGGGATTTCAAATTTTCAGATTTTTAATTTATCATCCTTTAACTTGATCCACTAGACAAAAGTTAACAATAGCAATCTGCCAGCACAATCCACTAATCTCATAGTGATTGGCTAAAGTCATTAACCTCATTCCAGTTAAGAACATCATCACAGGGCTTCATCCCATTCATTCTCATTGTGGTTTCGCTCAGCTTATTACATTTCAACGAATTTTCAGGGATCATCATTTTTCAATCAGAATCCAAATCAACTCATCAGTTCTCAACTAGAATTTAAAAATCATATCAATCACATTCGAATTCATCATCTAGATAGTATTAATGCTTATAACTCAAGTCTTAGATTTACTCGTATATACTGCCAGTAAAGAGCTGCAGTTATACCCTCGGTATATACGGGTAGTCATGGTTCCTAGAACTATAAGGTAAATACCATCATGTCTAGGCCTCAAGCAAGTCAGGGATTCCATACAATTGCGGTACTTCCATCTGAAGACCGAATTACCAAATTACGAATTTCAGTTTGAATATCAAATTGTATATTTTTTTTTTCACACAATTACAACCTTTTAGTGCTTCTTGATAAATTTGACATATTTGGCTTCTCGGTTGATCCTCATTAGTAGCCAACCTGGCTCTGATACCAATTGTGAGATCCCTGTCCCCACTGCGCAATGGATTCGGGGTGCTAGCAGCGGAAGTAGCACAACTTGCGCGGGGCAGGGTCCCACACTCGGGGCCTCGCCCCCACCACGGATATCCGGACAGGTGACTAATTCCTCGATTCTTCCAAACTGAACTCGGAAAAACTTCTCTTGCCCGGAAAGCACTGGCGATTCCACCAGGATAACTTTTCCCTAACGTAGTCAAAAGCCTTAATAACTAACTGACCTCATCTGATCGAACTTGTAAGTCCCATAATCACATCACAAAAAAAGACTGTACTTGGATCATAGAGATCAATGCTTTTTTCCTCATTAAGCGGCACAGCCGTTGATTCTTTTCTATAGAACATTTTTTGTCCGGGATTTACTTTATCTATCGAACTAAACAGAAATTGAGTCTCGATTTATGGATCCAATAGTCCAGCCTAACCCCCTAACCCCATCCTGTCCCATGGGTTAGCCAACCACTGTAGTGATGGGATCCAATTAGGAATTTGGTTAGGTTTTGTCTCGAGTACCAGGGAAAAGAGTTCCCAGGCCCCCTAGCCGGATGTTCATGCAAACATAAAACTAGTCACACCAATTACACACCCAATATGAAATTGCCTTTTTCACAGATTCAGTCATCTTTAAAATAATCATTTAATGAAACGATAGAATCACTGATCACAATCCTCCAAAATATCCGGTTGAATCTTAATTTCAATCATTCCTTCATCAGAGTATCTATGGCATCATTAGCAACCAGAACGCTCACTACCTGTTCACTCAGGGGCCTTTTCAATAGTTCCTAGCTCATAGTACTCGGCAATATAATTACTTATAAAAATGAAGATGGAATCTCCGTTGAAGATCAGCAAGATCAACCAATAGATCCATATAAAAGAGCCATGGACTCATCCGTTTAGGACCAGGAAGGTCAATCAACCAGATCCATGCTCGGTTTTAGAAAACAACTCTTACTCCTTATTCCAATATCTTCCACGATGCACGTGTGGGTATCTTCGGCGACCCAGAGCCCGAGCACCATATGGTCAACACCCTCTAGGATCCTTCGCAGGTCACCTAGCGCTTCATTCATAGGCCGCTTCCTTGGTCCCTCATCCACCGTACTGGAAGCTCACCATTTAAATCAAACGGAGGCTGGTCAAGACCTCGATCGACCTTGCTATGCGAGACATCCTCCAGTGACTCTCCGTTCAGCAGTTGCAACTTTATTAGGATCCTTCGCAGGTCACCTAGCGCTTCATTCATAGGCCGCTTCCTTGGTCCCTCATCCACCGTACCGGAAGCTCACCATTTAAATCAAACCGAGGCTGGTCAAGACCTCGGTCGACCTTGCTATGCGAGACATCCTCCAGTGACTCTCCGTTCAGTAGTTGCAACTTTATTAGGTAGGTCTTCACGACCACATTCTCAAGATAGTCAAAATGCTTCCCCAGCATTCTTGACATAAAACAGTCATTTACAAATTACAGTTTCTATAATGAACTTACATCTTTCCAAATTGTTCCACATCAATCCATATTACTTAATCCAATTTCAATTCATATGTGTATCCATTCTTGACCAGATACATCATTTTCCATCCCATCACATTAGATTCATTCACTTTACATAACATCCATTCCTATCTTTCTTAATTTACCTTGCATCATTTTACCTAAATATCTCTCTTTTTTAACTATTAACCTTGTCCTTAGTCAACTCTTCATCTTATGTGAGTATTTACTGATTTTTGGGGGATTTTCCTTTTATTTCTTCATTCATCTCCTCCCTACATTTGGATGAATCTTATTGGTCCATATGAACCTTAATTTAAAATTTCAAAAAAATCTTCACTCCCAGGATAATGCCTCTTGAAGAGATTATACTTAATTTCTAATGCACCTTCTGAAAATCTTTTTAAACTTTTGTTTCACGGGAACTTATTTTAATAAGATGAGGTATTTTTCTATCTAGAAATATTAAAAATCTGAATATTATCTCTCTAGAATATTTTCTCTCTCTAGGCCAAAACAGGTAGAAACAAGATCTTTTATATTTCTGAAGAGGGAATTGATTACAAGGGAAGATACTGGACATCATGAGGGGCTGGGGGAGGATTCTTACATTCTACCCCACTTAAAAAACGCGAGATGTCCTCATCTCGCAGGTGGAGTATGATGTTTTTCATCATCTTCTTCTTCTTCAATCACTTCCAGCGTTACTGCCTTGGAAGTGGACGGCCGATTTGGGAACAACTCTCTTTGACTTCCCCTATTCTGAGGTATAGGTCTTGCATTACTTTGGATTGAAATTGCAGGTTGGATAAAGGGTCTACCTCTGAGATTTCCCTGATTTTGGCGGATAGAACCCTGATTACTCTGGAAGGAAGGGGCTGGAGTCTGGAATCTTGACCCCTGATTTCCCTGTCTTGAAAACCTTGATCCAAAAGGAGTTGGGCAATCCATGCTGCGATGTCCAAACCCTTGACAGTTATAACATTTCACTCTCTTGTTCAAGGGTGTAACTTCTGAAGTTGAAATCCAGGGGATTGAGTTTCGGGAAAAGGACATTTCTTCCATTTTGGAACTTCCCATATCCTGGGTTTGACCGTGATATCTCTTAGGTGGAGGAAGGTTGGAATCACCTTCTGGAAATAAAAACCTTTTGAAAGGTGATGGTGCTAGCTTTGGTGGGACTTTGACATCAAAGGCTTTGGCGAAATCCTTCACCGTCCAAACTGCTTCGGCCATGGAAATAGGTTTGGCATTTTTGACTAAAGTGTCTAATGGCTCGTTCATTCCCCGAATGAACTTGGCCATCACCTGCTCTTCATCCAATTAAGGGGAATATTTAAGGAGAAAGGCAAAAGCCTGATGGTACTCTTCAATTGTCCGATTTTCCTGCTTTAGTTCCAAGAGCTCATTCATCTTAGTTTCAAGAAAGCCTGGGGGACAAAACCTCTTTCTAAGGTAAGCCCTGAGATCGGTCCAGGTTTGGGTATTTCGGTCGAGACGGTTTGTCTCGCAGTGGTTTCTCCATGCCACTCTAGTTGTCTCCACTATCTTCAGCCTTGCAAGAGCCATTTTGCTCTTCTCATTATACTCGGTGACATCGAAGTATTCTTCCATTGATTCAATCCACTTCTCCACAGCCTCGCCCAAGCTTTCTCCTTCACCCTTGAAAGGTCTAGGCTGCGAACTATGAAGAGTTTTACGAACATCTAGGTCGAGCTCTTCTTCATCAAGTTGGGAGTTAACATTTCTACCACGACGACCTTGGTCCATGTTCCTATCAATACAAAAATTCTTGTTAAGTCTCTTTATTTAAGATTTAATCCGATTTTTTATTCAACTGATTCAGAGGTTCTCGGCTCCCCACAGAGTCAAAGGATAAAGATACTCATATAGAACGTATTATTAGTTAACAATTCATTCAGAATTATCTCATTCATATCTTTAACACAATAATGGTCCATCAGACTGAATTTTTCTATCTAAACAATCCTCCATGGGGATTTTAATTTTTCAGATTTTCAATTTATCATCCCTTAACTTGATCCACTGATCAAAAGTTAACAGTAGCAATCTGCCAGCACAATCCACTAATCTCATAGTGATTGGCTGAAGTCATTAACGTCATTCCAGTTAAGAACATCATCACAGGGACTCGTCCCATTCATCCTCATTGTGGTTTTACTTAGTTAAATATAATTCAGCAAAATTCAAAAATCTTCATTTTTCAATCAGAATCCAAATCAACTCATCAGTTCTCAACCAAAATGTAAAAATCATATCAACCACATTCAAATCCATTATCTGGATAGCATTAATGCTTATAATTTCAAGTCTTAGATTTACTCGTATATACTACCAGTAAAGAGCTGTAGTTATACCTTCGGTATATACGGGTAGTCATGGTTCTTGAAACTATAAGGTAAATACCATCATGTCTAGGCCTCAAGCAAGTCAAGGATTCCATACAATTGCGGTATTTCCATCTGAAGACCGAATTACCAAATTACGAATTTCAGTTTGAATATCAAATTGTATGAATTTTTATCACACAATTACAACCTTTTTGTGCTTGCTGAGAAGTTTTTGACATATTTGGCTTCTCGGTTGATCCTCATTAGCCAATTAGCTCGCTTTGATACCAACTATGAGATCCCTGTCCCCACCGCGCAACGGATTCGGGGTGCTAGCATTGGAAGTAACACATCTTGCGTAGGGCAGGGTCCCACACTCAGGGCCTCGCCTACGGATATCCGGACAGATGACTAATTCCTCGATTCTTCCAAACCGAACTCGGAAAAACTTCTCTTGCCCGAAAAGCATGGGCGATTCCACTAGGATAACTTTTCCCTAACATAGTCAAAAGCCTTACTTAACTGAACTGATCAGACTAAACTCGTAAGTTCCATAATCAGATTCAAGGGACAAATTGCACTTGGATCATAGAGACCAACGCTTTTTTCCTCATCGAGAGGCACAGCCGTTGATCCTTTTTCCATAGAACAATTTTTGTTCGGGATTTACTTCATCTATCGAACTAAACAAAAATTGAGTCTCAATTTACGGATCCATCAGTCCAGCCTCCCCAGTCCCATGGGTTAGAACCACTGTAGTGATGGGATCCAATTTAGAATTTGGTTAGGTTTTGTCCCGGGTACCAGGGAAAAGAGTTCCTAGGCCCCCTAGCCGGATGTTCATGCAAACATAAACTAGTCACACCACTTACACACCCAATATGAAATTGCCTTTTTCTCAGCATCAGCTATCTTTAAAACAATCCTTTAATGAAACCATTGTGTCACTGATCACAATCCTCAAAATCTCTGGTTGAATCCATATTTCCAATCATTCATTCATCGGTGTACTTATGGCATCATTGGCAACCAGAACGCTCACCACCTATTCACTCAGGGGCCTTTTCAATAGTTCCTAGATCATAGTACCCGGCAATATTTTCACATATAAAAATCAAGATGGAAGCCTCGTTCAAGATCAATCAACAGATCCATATAAGAGAGCCATGGACTCATCCATTGAGGACCAGCAAGATCAATCAACCAGATCCATGCCCGATTTCAGAAAACAACTCTTACTCCTTGTTCCAATATCTTCCACGACGCACATGTGGGTATCTTCGGCAACCTAGAGCCCGAGCACCGTATGGTCAGCACCCTCTAGGATCCTTCGCAGGTCACCTAGCGCTTCACTCATAGGCTGCTTCCTTGGTCCCTCATCCACCGTTCCGGAAGCTCACCATTTAAATCGAACCGAGGCTGGTCAAGACCTCGGCCGACCTTGCTACGCGAGACGTCCTCCATTGACTCTCCGTCAACAGTTGCAACTTTATCAGTTAGGTCTCCACCCACACCTTAATCACAAGACGGTCAAAATGCTTCCCCAGCATTCTTGACATAAAACAGTCATTTTACAAACAGGTCATAAATACAGTTTTTATAATGAACTCACGTCTTTCCAGATTGTTCCACATCAATCCATATTACTTAACCCAATTCCAAATCATATGTGTATCCATTCTTGACCAGATACATCATTTTCCATCCCATCACATCAGATTCATTCACTTCACATATCATCCATTCTTATCTTTCTTAATTTACATTACGTCTCATCACATCCATTTCTCATTATATCTCATTCGTTCAGATCTTATATTATTCATTCATATTCTGATTCACATGACATCTCATCTCATCCATTCGCTCATATCGACTTCATATCCATTCACATTCATAATTGCATTCCTTATTCCACACACACATCCACATTCGTACATCCACACACACATCCACATTCACATCTACATCCATACATCCATTTTCACATCCACATCCACATCCACATTCATACATCCACATCCACATCTACATTCATACATCCACATTCACATTCACATCCATACATCCATACCCACATTCCACATTCATACATCCATATCCACATTCCAATTCATACATCCACATCCACATTCACATTCACATCCATACATATATATCCACATTCCACATCCTCATTCACATTCACATACATCCACATCCACATTCCATATCTATATCCATAGCTCCATTCACACATCCACATTCACATTCACATACATCCACATTCACATTCACATTCACATTCACATCCATACATCCATATCCACATTCCACATCTTCATCTATATCCCCATTCACACATCCACATTCACATTCACATACATCCACATCCACATTCCATATCTACATCTTTATCCCCATTCACACATCCACATTCACATTCACATACATCCACATTCACATTCACATTCACATCCATACATCCATATCCACATTCCACATCTTCATCCATATCCCCATTCACGCATCCACATTCACATTCAAATACATCCACATCCACATTCCATATCTACATCCCATTCACACATCCACATTCACATTCACATACATCCACATTCACATTCACATTCACATTCACATTCATATCCACATATCCGCATCCTCATTCACATTCACATACATCCACATCCTCATTCCATATTTACATCATTTCTTTCACATACATATAACTACATCCATTCTTTCACATACATACATCTCCATCTATTCCTCATTCATTTTCATCTATTTGATTCGTTTCACATCCTCATATCTATTTATAGAATACAAGAGAATTCTTATTTTTGATATAAGATATCTTTACGCATCTATTTTTGCATAAATTCCATTTTAAGGAGACTAACACTTTCGAAATAAAAAACAATCTTTTATGCGTCTTCCTATGCATAAATTCATTTTAAATGAGAATGACACTTTTGAATTAAAAATCAATCTTTTATGCATCTTCTTATGCATAAAATCAAAATTGACGAAAAGAACTCTTTTGAACTAAAAAATAGATTTCTTTATGCATCTTTCTATGCATAAAATTAAAATTGATGAGAATAACACTTTTGGATTAAAATAAATTCTTTATGCATCTTTCCATACATAAATCCAATTTAGTAGGAATTGCACTTTTAGAATAAAAGAATTTCTTTCATGCATCTAATTTATGCATAAAATCGTTTATGATGAAAATCATACTTTTAATATAAAAAATATCTTTTATGCATATGCTTATGCATACAATCATTTATGATAAAAATCACTCTTTTAATATAAAAGAATTTCTTTTATGCATCTAATTTATGCATAAAATCATTTATGATAAAAATCACACTTTTATAATAAAAAAATAATCTTTTATGCATACTTTATGCCTGAAATCAAATATGATAAAAGTAACACTTTTATAATTAAAAAAATAATCTTTTATGCATACTTCTATGCATGAAAATCAAATATGATAAAAGTAATAATTTTATAATAAAAATAATAATCTTTTATGCATACTTCTATGTATGAAAATCAAATATGATAAAAGTAACACTTTTATAATAAAAAAAAATCTTTTATGCATACTTCTATGTATAAAAATCAATAGTAATGAAAGTAATACTTTTATAATAAAACTAAATTTCTTTTATACAAATAATCAAAATGCATCTTCTATGCATGAAAATGACACTTTAGAATATAGAAATCATAAGGATTACTCTTTTAGAATAATGAAAGATAATACTTATTTGTAAATTTTAAAAAATTTTACCATAATCTCCTTTGTATGGCTGACCATTTTTCAATTTTAAGTCTCTAAAATTATTTAGAAATGCATCAAGAGTATTTAAATCATTCTAAAGTAACATTTTTCTACTTATTTAAGAGAAACATTATGAAAAACTTTTATTCATTAATCATTCACCTAGGATAAAGAATGGTTGGATTTACTAGAGAAGAGAGGGAAATGCCTTTTGCAATGAGGCATAACATCATTTGCAATGTAGAGAAGACAGAAATCATTAAAAAATCATAAAAACCATAAAAGAATAGAAAAGAGAAGAATCTCCAACTTACATTGACAATTTAAGAGCTTTCCTTTGGCTTGATGGTTTGAGGGTTCTACTCTTGTTTGGAAACAAGAGTGGCCACCAATCTTTTCGAAGAGGGAAGGTCAAAAACTAATGAATAATGAGTAAAATTCATTGTTTTTGGCACTTGGAAGAGGCAGGGTAACAGTGCAAAAACACTATTAAGTTTCAACAAAGGGGAGGGCCTCTATTTGTAG
This sequence comes from Cibotium barometz, assembly GCF_041138505.1. NCBI lineage: Eukaryota > Viridiplantae > Streptophyta > Polypodiopsida > Cyatheales > Cibotiaceae > Cibotium > Cibotium barometz. Next base: position 45,146,615 of record NC_141081.1, on the reverse strand, counting down.
GAAAAAGTGAGCCTCTAACAAAGCAAACTGATTCTAGAATTTTCCAGATCAGTTTGGTCAATTTTTGACCATTTTTAGGTCAGTTTTGCTCACTTTTTGGATCTAGTTGAAACAGGAGAGAGGAGAGATGAAAATATCTCATTATTTGGGAGTTTAAAACTCATTCAAGCATGTGAAATAGGCACCTCCTTCATGAGGGAAATTCCCCCATACTTAGGTGTCAAAAATGCATCATTTTACCTAAATATCTCTCTTTTTTAACTATTAACCTTGTCCTTAGTCAACTCTTCATCTTATGTGAGTATTTACTGATTTTTGGGAGATTTTCCTTTTATTTCTTCATTTATCTCCTCCCTACATTTGGATGAATCTTATTGGTCCATACGAACCTTAATTTAGAATTTCGACGAAAAAATCTTCACCCCCAGGATAATGCCTCTTGAACAGATTATACTTCATTTCTAATGCACCTTCTGAAAATCTTTTTGAACTTTTGTTTCACGGGAACTTATTTTAATAAGATGAGGTATTTTTCTATCTAGAAATATTAAAAATCCGAATATTATCTCTCTAGAATATTTTCTCTCTCTAGGCCAAAACAGGTAGAAACAAGATCTTTTATATTTCTGAAGAGGGAATTGATTACAGGGGAAGATACTGGACATCATGAGGGGCTGGGGGAGGAATCTTACATTCTACCCCACTTAAAAAACGCGAGATGTCCTCATCTCGCAGGTGGAGTATGATGTTTTTCATCATCTTCTTCTTCTTCAATCACTTCCAGCGTTACTGCCTTGGAAGTGGACGGCTGATTTGGGAACAACTCTCTTTGACTTCCCCTATTCTGAGGTATAGGTCTTGCATTACTTTCGATTGAAACTGCAGGTTGGATAAAGGGTCTACCTCTGGGATTTCCTTGATTTTTGCGGATAGAACCCTGATTACTCTGGAAGGAAGGGGCTGGAGTCTGGAATCTTGACCCCTGATTTCCCTGTCCTGAAAACCTTGATCCAAAAGGAGTTGGGCAATCCATGCTGCGATGTCCAAACCCTTGACAGTTATAACATTTCACTCTCTTGTTCAAGGGTGGAACTTCTAAAGTTGAAATCCAGGGGATTGAGTTTCGGGAAAAGGACATTTCTTCCATTTTAGAACTTCCCATATCCTGGGTTTGACCGTGATATCTCTTAGGTGGAGGAAGGTTGGAATCACCTTCTGGGAATAAAAACCTTTTGAAAGGTGATGGTGTTGGCTTTGGTGGGACTTTGACATCAAAGGCTTTGGCGAAATCCTTCGCCATGCGAACTGCTTCGGCCATGGAAATAGGTTTGGCATTCTTGACTAACGTGTCTAATGGCTCGTTCCTTCCCCGAATGAACTTGGCCATCAGCTGCACTTCATCCAATTGAGGGGAATATTTAAGGAGAAGGGCAAAAGCCTGATGGTACTCTTCAATTGTCCAATTTTCTTGCTTTAGTTCCAACAACTCATTCATCTTAGTTTCAAGAAAGCCTGGGAGACAAAACCTCTTTCTAAGGTAAGCCTTGAGATCGGTCTAGGTTTGGGTATTTCCGTCAAGACGGTTTGTCTCGCAGTGGTTTCTCCATGCCACTCTAGCTGTCTCCACTATCTTCAGCCTTGCAAGAGCCATTTTTCTCTTCTCATTGTACCCGGTGACATCGAAGTATTCTTCCATTGATTCGATCCACTTCTCCACAGCCTCGCCCAAGTTTTCCCCTTCACCCTTGAAAGGTCCAGGCTGCGAAATATGAAGAGTTTTACTGTCATGAGAATATATTTTAAGTCCTCTAGAAAAATATTATTTATCCCCTCTTGAGTAATTTGGGGATGCCTAGATTACTCTTGCGTCATGCCGGCTAGGTTAATATCGTGGGTGACACCACTATAAATATTAATACGTGCGGTATATGACGTATGTTTGAGGCCACCTATGATTATTTCAGTTAGGTTTGTATGGCAGGGTGATTCCTGGGGTACTTACGCCTGGTAGTTATGAGTTGGTGATGATTTGTGCCTGTTTAATATTTGTGGGATTAATTTAATAATTAATTGGGCTTATATTTTCAGGTGATGAAGACTATGGGAATTGAAGAGTTTACTTTGGAAGAAATGTCTTGGATCATCACATTTCATTTTTGGCAAGCATAGTAGCTTGTAACCTTATTAAATGATTTTTCCATTTTGAACTTTAGGAAAGATACATTTATTTTTGTGGAATTTATTAAAGCTTATGGCTTTACCCTAGTCCCAATTTGACACTCTATTTTTGTTAAAGAAGAGTGCCATGCTCTCTAAAAAGCACATCTTGTATTTTGGGGGCTATGGCCTAATTTTGGTGAAAAGGAAAGCTAATAAAGAAATACTCTTGTGTGGGGAGAGGCCACGCACAAGAGGGGGAAAGATTGCACCCAATATGTCTATGAGCTAAGTATTTTTAATTTTGTTTAAGTGTTTAATTTTTCAATTGATTTGATTTAGTTGAAGCTTACAAGCAATGGTTTTTATGATTGAATTAATTCTCTACTTTCCACAATCAATTCCTAGAATAAGATTCCGGTTGCAGTGGGGGATGTCGTGAGAATATATTTTAAGTCCTCTAGAAAAATATTATTTATCCCCTCTTGAGTAATTTGGGGACGCCTAGATTACTCTTGCGTCATGCCGGCTAGGTTAATATCGTGGGTGACACCTCTATAAATATTAATACGTGCGGTATATGACGTATGTTTGAGGCCACCTATGATTATTTCAGTTAGGTTTGTATGGCAGGGTGATTCCTGGGGTACTTACGCCTGGTAGTCATGAGTTGGTGATGATTTGTGCCTGTTTAATATTTGTGGGATTAATTTAATAATTAATTGGGCTTATATTTTCAGGTGATGAAGACTATGGGAATTGAAGAGTTTACTTTGGAAGAAATGTCTTGGATCATCACATTTCATTTTTGGCAAGCATAGTAGCTTGTAACCTTATTAAATGATTTTTCCATTTTGAACTTTAGGAAAGATACATTTATTTTTGTGGAATTTATTAAAGCTTATGGCTTTACCCTAGTCCCAATTTGACACTCTATTTTTGTTAAAGAAGAGTGCCGTGCTCTCTAAAAAGCACACCTTGTATTTTGGGGGCTATGGCCTAATTTTGGTGAAAAGGAAAGCTAATAAAGAAATACTCTTGTGTGGGGAGAGGCCACGCACAAGAGGGGGGAAGATTGCACCCAATATGTCTATGAGCTAAGTATTTTTAATTTTGTTTAAGTGTTTAATTTTTCAATTGATTTGATTTAGTTGAAGCTTACAAGCAATGGTTTTTATGATTGAATTAATTCTCTACTTTCCACAATCAATTCCTAGAATAAGATTCTGGTTGCATTTACGAACATCTAGGTCGAGCTCTTCTTCATCGAGTTGGGGGTTAACATTTCTACCACGACGACCTCGGTCCATGTTCCTATCAATACGAAAATTCTTGTTAAGTCTCTTTATTTAAGATTCAATCCGATTTTTGATTCAACTGATTCCGAGGTTCTCGGCTCCCCACAGAGTCAAGGGATAAAGATACTCATATAGAACGTATTATTAGTTAACAATTCATTCAGAATTATCTCATTCATATCTTTAACACAATAATGGTCCATCAGACTGAATTTTTCTATCTAAACAATCCTCCATGGGGATTTCAATTTTTTAGATTTTTAATTTATCATCCCTTAACTTGATCCACTGATCAAAAGTTAACAGTAGCAATCTGCCAGCACAATCCACTAATCTCATAGTGATTGGCTAAAGTCATTAACGTCATTCCAGTTAAGAGCATCATCACAAGGACTCGTCCCATTCATCCTCATTGTGGTTTTACGTAGTTAATTATAATTCATCCTCATTGTGGTTTTACGTAGTTAATTATAATTCAGCCAGAATTCAAAAATCTTCATTTTTCAATCAGAATCTAAATCAACTCATCAGTTCTCAACCAGAATGTAAAAATCATATCAACCACATTCGAATCCATCATCTGGATAGCATTAATGCTTATAATTTCAAGTCTTAGATTTACTCGTATATACTGCCTGTAAAGAGCTGTAGTTATACCTTCGGTATATACGGGTAGTCATGGTTCTTGGAACTTACCATCATGTCTAGGCCTCAAGCAAGTCAAGGATTCCATACAATTGCGGTACTTCCATCTGAAGACCGAATTACCAAATTACGAATTTCAGTTTGAATATCAAATTGTATGAATTTTTATCACACAATTACAACCTTTTTGCGCTTGTTAATAAGTTTTTGACATATTTGGCTTCTTGGTTGATCTTCATTAGCCAATTAGCTCTGATACCAACTATGAGATCCCTGTCCCCACCGCGCAATGGATTCGGGGTGCTAGCAGCAGAAGTAGCACATCTTGCGCGGGGCAGGGTCCCACACTCGGGGCCTCGCCCACAGATATCCGGACAGGTGACTAATTCCTCGATTCTTCCAAACCGAGCTCGGAAAAACTTCTCTCGCCCGAAAAGCACGGGAGATTCCACCAGGATAACTTTTCCCTAACGTAGTCAAAAGCCTTACTTAACTGAACTGATCTAACCGAACTCGTAAGTTCCATAGTTAGATTCAAGGAACAGATTGCACTTGGATCATAGAGACCAACGTTTTTTTCCTCTTTTTTCCTCATCGAGAGGCACAGTCGTTGATCCTTTTTCCATAGAACAATTTTTGTCTGGGATTTACTTCATCTATCGAACAGAATTTGAGTCTCGATTTACGGATCCATCAGTCCAACCTCTAGTCCCATGGGTTAGTCAACCGCCCAACCACTGTAATGATGGGATCCAATTTAGAATTTGGTTAGGTTTTGTCCTGGGTACCTGGGAAAAGAGTTCCCAGGCCCCCTAGCCGGATGTTCATGCAAACATAAACTAGTCACACCACTTACACACCCAATATGAAATTGCCTTTTTCTCAGCATCAGCTATCTTTAAAACAATCCTTTAATGAAACCATTGTGTCACTGATCACAATCCTCAAAATCTCTAGTTGAATCCATATTTCCAATCATTCATTCATCATCGGTGTACTTATGGCATCATTGGCAACAACCAGAACGCTCACCACCTGTTCACTCAGGGGCCTTTTCAATAGTTCCTAGCTCATAGTACCCGGTAATATTTTCACATATAAAAATCAAGATGGAATCCTCGTTGAAGATCAGCAAGATCAATCAACAGATCCATATAAGAGAGCCATGGACTCATCCATTGAGGAGGCCCCTGTTCACTCAGGGGCCTTTTCAATAGTTCCTAGCTCATAGTAATCGGTAATATTTTCACATATAAAAATCAAAATGGAATCCTCGTTGAAGATCAGCAAGATCAATCAACAGATCCATATAAGAGAGCCATGGACTCATCCGTTGAGGACCAGCAAGGTCAATCAACCAGATCCATTCTCGGTTTCAGAAAACAACTCTTACTCCTTGTTCCAATATCTTCCACGATGCGCACGTGTGGGTATCTTCGGTGACCCAGAGCCCGAGCACCGTATGGTCAACACCCTCTAGGATCCTTTGCAGGTCAGCACCCTCTAGGATCCTTTGCAGGTCACCTAGGGCTTCACTCATAGGCCGCTTTCTTGGTCCCTCATCCACCGTACCGGAAGCTCACCATTTAAATGGAATCGAGGCTGGTCAAGACCTCGACCGACCTTGCTACGCGAGACGTCCTCCATTGACTCTCCGTCATCAACAGTTGCAACTTTATCAGTTAGGTCTCCACAACCTTAATCACAAGACGATCAAAATGCTTTCCCAGCATTCCTGACATAAAACAGTCATTTTACAAACAGGTCATAAATACAGTTTCTATAATGAACTCACCTCTTTCCAGATTGTTCCACATCAATCCATATTACTTAACCCAATTCCAAATCATATGTGTATCCATTCTTGACCAGATACATCATTTTCCATCCCATCACATCAGATTCATTCACTTCACATATCATCCATTCTTATCTTTCTTAATTTACATTACGTCTCATCACATCCATTTCTCATTATATCTCATTCGTTCAGATCTTATATTATTCATTCACATTCTGATTCACATGACATCTCATCTCATCCATTCGCTCATATCGACTTCATATCCATTCACATTCATATTTGCATTCCTTATTCCACACACACATCCACATTCACATCTACATCCATACATCCATTTTCACATCCACATCCACATCCACATTCATACATCCACATCCACATCTACATTCATACATCCACATTCACATTCACATCCATACATCCATACCCACATTCCACATTCATACATCCATATCCACATTCGGGTGGTTGCAAGATCAAGGTGCCCAGTTTTGTCCACTCAGGCACCCTGTAAACAGTAAAAAAACAGGCATTTGTTTACCTTTAGTGGCTAATCTCTCCTAGTAAATGAAGGAATTTCATTTCAAGTTCTTTTGTTGGAACATCATATTCAAAGTTGGAAATATAGTTGCATAATTTGATTAAGCATTAGATAGTCAAAAGTCCTCATTTTCTTAGGTACAAAGTCAATGTATACACCCTGTGCCAAATTTGAATTGATTCCATAAAATGCTAATATCTTTTACATATAAACTCATATGAGATTCCCACTTTGTACCTTAGATCTTCACATAATATGGAGCTTAACTTGATTTTTGGAGAAAATTTTTAGATATTTATCTATTTTCTTTAAATATTTCAAGGTCTTTAAAATGTTATAATATACGCCACTTTTTGTACCCACAATAGCTACCACTTAAAATCCTCAATCTTGTAGATCAAAAGAGAGTGGGTAGATACTGAGACATTAGTAGAATGTGGTGGTTAGTAAAAATTGCAAATCCAATGGTTGGATTTTTAATGACCTCTTTTTCAAAATTCTTCCAGACTATCAGAAGGCCTGCAAATATTAATAATCTAATTAGTAAAATTACATTTTTGATGTGAATCATCTAAAACCTATAGGGAATAGTGTACTTGTAATGGTGCATCTATGGAAAAATAAATTGGATCACTCTAAGTATGGAAAGATCATCTGTTTATCATTTCATCATATTTTTGATTAATTTTGATTAATTAGACTAATTTATATTAATTTAAGTTATATTGGGTTAATTTAAGGGAAAGCATATTTTCTATTATTTGCTTGATCTCATTTTAAGTACCTTGCCCCCCAAAATTTTCTCTCCAAGCATTGTCCCAGTCCAGCATAAACTGGATAAAACTAGACACCCTGATCTTGCAACAACCCATTCCAATTCATACATCCACATCCACATTCACATTCACATCCATACATATATATCCACATTCCACATCCTCATTCACATTCACATACATCCACATCCACATTCCATATCTACATCCATATCTCCATTCACACATCCACATCCACATTCACATTCACATCCATACATCCATATCCACATTCCACATCTTCATCCATATCCCCATTCACACATCCACATTCATATTCACATTCACAATCACATTCACATCCATAAATCCATATCCACATTCCACATCTTCATCCATATCCCCATTCACACATCCACATTCACATTCACATACATCCACATTCCATATCTACATCCACATCCACATTCCATATCTACATCCATATCCCCATTCACACATCCACATTCACATTCACATACACCCACATTCACATTCACATTCACATCCACATCCACATTCACATTCACATTCACATACACCCACATTCACATTCACATACATCCACATTCACATCCACATTCACATTCACATTCACATTCACATCCATACATCCATATCCACATTCCACATCTTCATCCATATCTCCATTCACCCATCCACATTCACATTCACATACATCCACATCCACATTCCATATCTATATCCATATCTCCATTCACACATCCACATCCACATTCACATTCACATACATCCACATTCACATTCATATCCACATTCCACATCTTCACTCACATTCACATACATCCACATCCTCATTCCATATTTACATCATTTCTTTCACATACATATAACTACATCCATTCTTTCACATACATACATCTCCATCTATTCCTCATTCATTTTCATCTATTTGATTCTCTTCACATCCTCATATCTATTTGATTCTCTTCACATCCTCATATCTATTTATAGAATACAAGAGAATTCTTATTTTTTATATAAGATTTCTTTACGCGTCTATTTATGCATAAATTCCATTTTAAGGAGACTAACACTTTCGAAATAAAAATCAATCTTTTATGCGTCTTCTTATGCATAAATTCATTTTAAATGAGAATGACACTTTTGAATTAAAAATCAATCTTTTATGCATCTTCTTATGCATAAAATCAAAATTGACAAAAATAACTCTTTTGAACTAAAAAATAGATTTCTTTATGCATCTTTCTATGCATAAAATTAAAATTGATGAGAATAACACTTTTGGATTAAAATAAATTCTTTATGCATCTTTCCATACAGAAATCCAATTTAGTAGGAATTACACTTTTAGAATAAAAGAATTTCTTTCATGCATCCAATTTATGCATAAAATCGTTTATGATGAAAATCATACTTTTAACATAAAAAATATCTTTTATGCATATGTTTATGCATACAATCATTTATGATGAAAATCACTCTTTTAATATAAAAGAATTAGTTTTATGCATCTAATTTATGCGTAAAATCATTTATGATGAAAATCACACTTTTATAATAAAAAAATAATCTTTTATGCATACTTTATGCCTGAAATCAAATATGATAAAAGTAACACTTTTATAATTAAAAAAATAATCTTTTATGCATACTTCTATGCATGAAAATCAAATATGATAAAAGTAACACTTTTATAATAAAAATAATAATCTTTTATGCATACTTCTATGCATGAAAATCAAATATGATAAAAGTAACACTTTTATAATAAAAAAATAATCTTTTATGCATACTTCTATGTATAAAAATCAATAATAAAATGAAAGTAATACTTTTATATAAAACTAAATTTTGTTTATACAAATAATCAAAATGCATTTTCTATGCATGAAAATGACACTTTAGAATATAGAAATCATAAGGATTACGCTTTTAGAATAATGAAAGATAATACTTATTTCCAAATTTTTAAAAAATTTTGCCATAACCTCCTTTGTATGGCTGACCATTTTTCAATTTTAAATCTCTAAAATTAATTAGAAATGCATCAAGAGTATTTAAATCATTCTAAAGTAACATTTTTCTACTTATTTAAGAGAAACATTATGAAAAACTTTTATTCATTAATCATTCACCTAGGATAAAGAATGGTTGGATTTACTAGAGAAGAGAGGGGAATGCCTTTTGCAATGAGGCATAACATCATTTGCAATGTAGAGAAGACAAAAATCATAAAAAAATCATAAAAACCATAAAAGAATAGAAAAGAGAAGAATCTCCAACTTACATTGACAATTTAAGAGCTTTCCTTTGACTTGATGGTTTGAGGGTTCTACTCTTGTTTGGAAACAAGAGTGGCCACCAATCTTTTGGAAGAGGGAAGGTCAAAAACTAATGAGTTATGAGTAAAATTCATTGTTTTTGGCACTTGGAAGAGGCAGGGTAGCAGTGCAAAAACACTATTAAGTTTCAACAAAGGGGAGGGCTTCTATTTATAGGAAAAAGTGAGCCTCTAACCAAGCAAACTGATTCTAGAATTTTCCAGATCAGTTTGGTCAATTTTTGACCATTTTTAGGTCAGTTTTGCTCACTTTTTGGATCTAGTTGAAACAGGAGAGAGGAGAGATGAAAATATCTCATTATTTGAGAGTTTAAAACTCATTCAAGAATGTGAAATAGACGCCTCCTTCATGAGGGGAATTCCCCCATACTGAGGTGTCAAAAATGCATCATTTCATCTAAATATCTTTCTTTTTTAACTATTAACCTTGTCCTTAGTCAACTCTTCATCTTATGTGAGTATTTACTCATTTTTGGGAGATTTTCCTTTTATTTATTCATTTATCTCCTCCCTACATTTGGATGAATCTTATTGGTCCATAGGAACCTTAATTTAAAATTTCAAAAAATTCTTCACCCCCAGGATAATGCCTCTTGAACAGATTATACTTAATTTCTAATGCACCTTCTGAAAATCTTTTTGAACTTCTGTTTCAGGGGAACTTATTTTAATAAGATGAGGTATTTTTCTATCTAGAAATATTTAAAATCTGAATATTATCTCTCTAGAATATTTTCTCTCTCTAGGCCAAAACAGGTAGAAACAAGATCTTTTATATTTCTGAAGAGGGAATTGATTACAGGGGAAGATACTGGACATCATGAGCGGCTGGGGAAGGAATCTTACAGCTTTTTTATATTATTAGAAAATGTGCTTGTAATCAAGATGAACAAATATGTGGATCTCACAAAGTACTAAAAGAAGTTGAATCCTTGGAGATTGACTTTTCTTTTTTATGTCATTTTCTTCAAATAATGACACTTTTCAAGCTCTTGTATTTACACTTGGAAACGATATACTAAGTAGAGAGTTTGAAACAACAGTAAAAATACTTGAAGACATTTGCCTAGAGATAGATGAAACAACATTAAAAATACTTGAAGACATTTGCCTAGAGATAGATGAAACAACAAAAGTTTAAACATGATTTTTGATTGTGACAAGAATCAATTGTAATATTGCTTGACTATGGAAAAGATTGTGTAATTCTTGAGACTTCCCACACTTCTAAAATGCTCAAACTTCACATCATCTACATAGTTTCTAAAGTGAACAATCTTTCTTTGATAATTTTCATTGGCACGGGGGATATAAAAATGTAGATAGTGTGTGTCTCAAAATACTAAGAAGAAAGGAATGATGTCTCAAGACACAAGTAATTTGACACTCTATGCTCACTTGAGTAGAGAGGAAAAACCATTTTATTGCTAGATAGAAGTTTACGCTTCTTTTAGTATCCAAAGAGAAAAAAAAACTACTCAATGCAAGAATTCACATTGGCCAGTAGAAGAGGAGGAGATCCTTCATCATTGATAAATAATAATTAAAATGCAAGTGCACAAATAGCCACATTGTAATTTGCCCTGCAACACTCATCTCGACTAAGGGTGTCCCAAGATAAAGTTCATAGAGACAAAAAAAAAGAAATTGATGAGTATCCTTGTGAAACAAAAAACAAATTACATCCTCTAATTATAGGAAGAAAACCCAACAGGTCAAAGAAAAGTTATTCTTGATGATGAACAAGTTGTAATCCCTACTCAAGGAGTCCTTGAATTACAGCCCAGTAGCATCATAGATTCTAGGAAAAGGCAACTCCAAAATAGAACTCTTGTAGAACATCTAGTACAGTGGAAAGATTACCCTGAAGAGGATGCAACTTGGAAAGATGAAGATACACCCTTAAATGATTATCCCCAATTCATGACGAGATGAGGACATCTCGATTTCTTTAAGGGGGGAAGGATGTAACATACCCATCTTCACTATTAAAGAAATGTCCATGTAATAAAGTTTTTATGGTATAAAAATCAATGATTTTATTTGATGAGCCATTTCTACTTAGAATCTTCAAATTCTGAGCCCAAATTTGGAATTTGCGTGCGATTTTACCCTAGTATAGGATTTTACAGCATCCAAAACGGACACCGGATCAAGCTTATACGCAAATTTCAGTCATTTTTAGTTAAAAAGCGACGACCTTTAATCCTTAATACATGCACGACCGGGCATCCGATTGACAAACGGTCTGAACTCCAACGACCAGGAGAACCTCCCGGATTAAAAAAAAAATCACCCCTCGGGGCGGTCGGGCATGCAAATCGAGGTCGACATCCCATATTTGGGGATCCCGCCCCAAAATTTGGACCGTACACACTTACCAAGGTGCCCGTACGATGGTCGCACAAGAACCAAAGGACGGCTGCCCACTGTGTGGTCCACACTTAACTGCTACATGGACAACCATGTTGCCCCTGACGAGATAAGGTACATGCGTACCACTCCTTTCCCTGTTAATCGACACCGTAGCTTTCCATGCAAGAAGAACATGAATGGCTAGGTGTGTCAACCATGTGATTATGATCTATGTATGTTTTTTGTGAAGTTGGCATCGCAAGTCAACCATAGAAACTAAGTGCTTAAAGCACATAAAAACCTCTAATTTTTGTTTCAAGGATATAGCTAGGTACGTCTGAATAATCATCAATGAATGTGACAAAATAGAGGTAGCCCCCAATAGATGGTGTCCTCTCATAGGACCACATACATCACTGTGTATAAGCTGTAATTATTAGATATCTCTAGTTGAACCATCTTCTAGAAATGATGTGCCCATTGTATTTTTCCAAGAATATAGTCCTCACAAGCATGTTTGATAGGGGCTTTAAGATGTGGTAGCTTAGACACTATATCATGCTTATGCAAATGCAACAAACTGGCAAAGTTCAAGTGTGACCAAACCGGTCATAATGAAATCTAGTAAAACAGATTACAATAATCATTTTGTCCATCATACATATCTTCCATGACATACGCATGGGTGTCCTCGGCATCGCGAGCCCGTCCATTACCTAGTCAGAACCCTTTAGGATCCTCCTTAGGTGTCCTAGCACTTCATTCAGGGACCGCTTCGTTGACCCTCCCCATCGTATTGGAAGCACACTATTTTTCAACCATACCGAGACTAGTCAAGCTGGCATGCTTTGTCGCGTGAGCTGTCCTTTGAACACTCCCCGCCAGCTGTTGCAACCAGACTTCCCTTAGAAAAACATATACCAAATGCTCCCTCTTCTGGCATAAGATAGTCCTTTAAGAATACAGGGTTTCTATGCAAGTTTTCAGTTTGATTTTCTTTTGAATACAAGGAATATTTCTTGAATCAATATCCCCAAAACTTCTTGATTGGTATTCTGAATTTCATACCAGAATTCCTCGAATTTTGTAACCTTGATCCACAGAGAAATTTGAAGGGTCTCAAACTTAGTCTCAAATTTGGCGAGAGTTTTGAGTGCATTTTTCTAAAGTGGTCACACCTTCTTTTCTCGAAACTGACAAAAAAGTTTGGTCTTGGTCATAGTCTGATTCACGGTTCGAGTTGGATAAGATTTTTCCTGAACTATCTTTCTCGAAAAGGTTTGATAATTCAGTTACTATTTTACCAAATTTCTTTCTTTGAATATACACTTAACTCATTTCTAAATTTGTTACGGATTCCAATGAAGAATAAAATAATCATTTATCTGAATATTTTGATCTTAACAGATTTCTTGAATTTTCTTTTTACAATTTGTGTGAATATAAAATGATATAAATTTCTCTCTTAGAGTATTTAATTATTCATTTATCAAATACTCATAGAATTCAAACATAGAATGTAAGAGAATTCTAATTTTGATATAAAAATTCTTTATGCATCTATTTATGCATAAAAATCAGCTTCAATGGAAATAACACTTTTATCAAAAAATCCTTTTATGCATCTATTTATGCATAAAATCGAATTTAATGGGAATACTTTTTTAAAATAAAAAAATATCCTTTATGCATCTTTTATGCATAAAAATCAATTTTAATAAAAATAACACTTTGGTAATTAAAAAAATCCTTTATGTATCTTTCTGTGCATAAAAATCAATTTTTATAAGAATAACACTTTTATAATAATAAAAAAATTCCTTTATGCATCTTTCTATGCATAAAAATAAAATTTAATAAGAATAACACTTTTATAATTGAAAAATATCCTTTATGCATCTTTCTATGCATAAAAATCAATTTTAATAAAAATAACACTTTTGTGATAAAAAAATTCCTTTTAGCATCTTTCTATGCATAAAAATCAATTTGAATAAGAATATCACTTTTATAATAAAAAATTCCTTTATGCATCTTTCTATGCATAAAAATCAATTTCAATAAAAAAACACTTTTGTAATAAAAAAATTCATTTATCCATCTTACTATGCATAAAAATCAATTTTAATAAGAATAACACTTTTATAATAAAAAATTTTCTTTATGCATCTTTCTATGCATAAAAATCAAATTTAATGAGAATAACACTTTTATAATAAAAAAATTCCTTTATGCATCTTTCTATGCATAAAAATCAATTTTAATAATTAATATCAGTGATATCCATGCATATTCATAGGTAAATATGTACATGGAGTAATTAGAATATTTCTTTTAGATGCAAAAATGGTGGGAATTACTCTTTTGGACTAACATAAAATTAAACTTTCTTTTCCACAAAATTATGGAAAATTTTGCCATAACCTCCTTTGTATGGCTGACCATTTCTCATTTTTATCATTCTATTTTTGACCGAAATTAGCCCAAATTAGTTTCATAGAACTCTAATCTACATAATTTTCTCAATTCAAGAGAGTAAACAATAAGAAGAGTTTAATTAATCTCTTAGTTAATCTTTCTAGGATTAAGAAAGGTTGGAATGTAAAGAAGAGAAGGGGGTGGCCTTTTACTCAAAGGCATAGCATTTGAATTTAATTCAATCAACTGTAAAAGATAAAAATCAAGAAAACCATAGATTTAAAATTTGTAAATAAGTAAGAAAATTAGCTTAGATGAAGCTTGTAAGCTCTCCTTTGGCTTGAGGGATTGAGGGTTCTACTCTTGTTTGAAGCAAGAGTGGCCACCAATTCACTTTGGAGGATTAGGCCAAAAACAATTGAACTATTAAGAAATTCAATGCAGATGGCTCACGAGAGGAGTAGAGTAACAGTGCATACAAAAGGGGGAGGCTTCTATTTATAGGAAAAAGTGAGCCTCTAAGCGAGCAAACTGATTCTAAAATTCTCCAGATTAGTTTGGTCAATTTTTGATCATTTTTGGGTCAGTTCAGCTTACTTTTTGGATCTAGTTTTGAAATAGGAGAGAGGAGAGATGAAAATATCTCATTTTATTGATTTAAAATTGGAGATAATGATGAGAAAAAGGCACCTACTTCATGAGGGGAGATCCCCACTCTGAGGTGTCAAAATTCAGTTTTTACACTCTTTTCTTTGGTCCTTAGTCTACTCTTTTCTTTGGTCCTTAGTCCACTCTTCATCTTATGTGAGCATTTACTCATTTTTGGGGGGTTTTTCTTTTATTCTTCAATTTATCTCCTCCCTACATTTGGATTAATCTTATTGGTCTATAAGAACCTTAATCCAAAATGTTCAGAAAATCTGGACCCTTAGGCTAAGGTCTTTTGTGCACATTATAATTTATTTCTAATGCACTTCTGTTTCGAGGGGATTTATTTTAATAAGAAGGGATATTTTTCCATCCAAAGATATCTAAAAACTGAAGTACTTCTCTCTAGAACATTTTCTCTCTCTAGGCTAAAACAGGTAGAAACAAGATCTTTTATTACTCTGAAAAGGGGATTGATTTTACAGGAGAAGAAACGGGACATCTCGAGGGGCTAGGGAGGAATCTTACATCCTCTCCTACTTTAAAAATGCGGGATGTCCTCATCTCGCAAACTGGGGGTAATCCCGCATCAGTTCGACTTCTTTCTCCCAGGTGGCATCTTCAAAAGGATAGAACTTCTATTTGACTAATAATTCTCTCAGAATTCTGTTCATGAGAACCTTCTCTCGTGAAAAGATGTAGGGGAGAAGAGAGCTTAAGCTCTTGCAACAAGCACACGCATACTCACAAAACCCTAAAAGAGAACACACAAGGTGAGAGGCTAAAAATCTTCTTCTTCTTCACACAACACTCAACACACCATATACAAAGATAAGAGTACACACCATATGAAAAGGTACACACCATATGAAAAGGTACTCAACCAAATACATACTAGGGTTCTCTATAGTGTGAACCCAAATAAATGAGCTGGCACTATAACTATGCCAGTCTCTAGAATGGCTGTCACACAGCCTGCCATCCCACTACTGGCCGCATATCACCCATGATCTCACCAACCATGCCAGTGGTGTAAGTGTGGGGCCTATCCCCCAGGCGGGTGATCAGTGTCCACCGCCTCACTAGTTGAGCTCGATATCTCAACACTCCCCCTCGAGCTCAACTTCATCTCATGTACACCAAGCGAAGCCTTGAATCTGCGGAGCTTCTCTGTACCCAATGCTTTGGTGAAGATGTCAGTGACCTGATCCTCTGTGTTGACATAAACAAGGTCAACGTCTCCTGCCAAAACCTTCTCTCTAACAAAATGGTAGTGGACCTCTATATGCTTAGTGCGAGCATGAAAAACTCAGTTCCTGGCTAACTGTATACTGCTAATGTTTTCACAAAAAATGACAACTTGTCTATCCACTGATAGACCCAAATCTGCACAAGTAGCTTTCTCAACCAAGCTACCTCACATGATGCTGCCATGGCAGCACCTCTGTAATCGGCCTCTGTACTAGATAGAGCAACCGTAGACTGCTTCTTGCTGCTCCAAGTCACTAGTAGATCTTCTATCTGAGATACCAGCAGCCCAATCAGTATCTGTGTACCCATGTACACATATCTCTGTCCCAGCTTCATAAAATAGTCCACAATGCAAAGTAGACCTCACATAACTTAGTATGCGTCTCAATGCATCCAAATGCGGCTTCGGTGGAACCTGCATAAACTAACTCACCAACCCAACAGCATAGCTCAAATCCGACCTGGTGATCGTCATGTAGATCAAGCTTCCTGCACCTATACATAGTAGGATCCTCCAAAATCTCTCCTGAATCTGCACTCAACTTGCCATTCTGATCCAATGGCACTGGGATAGGCTTACAGCCTGTCATACCATACTTGGACAACATGTCCAAGCCATACTATCTTTGCAGCAATCCAATACCATGTGGTGACCTAATCACCTCAATGCTTAAGAAATATCTGAGCTCCGCCTAGATCCTTCATCTCAAACTTTTGTCTAAGCAAGATCTTTACATCAAAGATCTCTGCATCATGGTCCCCCATAATGATCAGGTCATCTACATAGATGACGACAAGCACAACCCCTCTATCACTGTCTCATATACAGCGAGAAATCTGCATTGGCTACATGAAAGCCAATATAGTTACAAGATAATCAGAAATCTTGTCAGACCATGCTCTTGGTGCTTGTTTTAAGCCATACAAGGATTTCTTCAACCTGCAAACATGCTCAGGGTGACTCACATCTTCATAACCAGGTGGCTGCAACATATACACCTCTTCCTACAAATCCCCATGCAAGAATGCATTCTTTACATCCATCTGATGTAAAGACCATTGCTTTGACGCAGCCACTGCTATCACAACTCTCATTGTTGCCATCTTGGCAACTTGGCTGAAAGCTTCCTCATAATCAATGCCATATGTCTGCACATATCCTTTGGCTACCAATCTAGCCTTGTACTTGCTTATGCTTCCATCAGTGTTATGTTTTACTTTGTACACCCACTTTCATCCAATGGCTCTCTTGCCTTCAGGCAATTGCACTAAATCCCAAGTCTCATTTCCTTATAGTGCATCCATCTCCTCATCCATAGATTTCTCCCAACACACATTTCTAATAGCCTCATCAATGCATGTGGGCTCTACAACCTGCACAACTTTTGCCATGTATGCATAGTGATGTGCCACATAACCATCATAGGTAAACGTCTGCACAGGATTCTTCACTCTCCCAGATCTTTGCAGCTTTGCATTCATGGCTTCCATAGCCTTCTTTACACTAGGTGTTCTCATTGCAGGTATCCCAAGATCCTCATCAAGGCTCATCTCTAAGAGCCACTAGACTCTCCATCAACATGAGAATGCCCTGCAAAAATGTTAGGCATACTAAGGGGCTCAATCACTGTCTCTTTGCCTTTATGTGATGTACTAATCACATTTGCAGGACTGGTATTATGATGTAGCCTGCCACTCCATGGTCTATCAATTGAACCACTAGATGAGGACTCTCCTGGTCCAAACCACTCAAAGACTGTGATTGCTGACTTGCATTCTGTGCAACCACATTTCCACTCACATCAGCCCCAACAGCTTCTTTTTCAGCAGCATACCAACTGCTTATCTCATCAGAAAACAACATCCTTGCTTACCCTCAACTAACATATAGCAGGGTTATAACACCTGTATCCCTTTTGCTCAAGGGAATACCCAATAAACACATATTTTTCAGCTTTTAGATCTAGCTTAGTTCTCAGCTCATCTGGCACATGCACATATGCAATGCATACAAAGACTTTCAGATGAGATAAATAAGGTTTTCTACCAGTAAACCTCTCCTTTGGAGTTACTTCATGTATGGCTGCAGTTGGAGTCCTATTCATGATGTAAACTGCTGTATAAACAGCCTCAGCCCAATATCTATGCGGCATATTCTTCTCTCCCATCAATGCTCATGCAATCTCAGCAATGTGCCTGTTTTTCCACTCAGCAACTCCATTTTGCTACGGAGTGTATCTGCATGTAAACTGTCCTCCGAATACCATTCTTCTTCAAAAAGTCAGAGAACTCATTGGAGAAGTACTCTCCCCCTCCATCTGACCTTAGGCACTCTACATATTTCCTTGTTTGCTTTTCAACCATAACTCTGAAATTCTGAAAATGAGTGAACACCTCACCCTTCTCCTTCATGAAGTATACCCACACTTTCCTTGTGTGGTCATCAACAATAAATGTCATATAATACCTGTAGCCTCCCATAGACATGGTCTTTGTAGGACCCCATACATCTGAATGCAGAACATCTAGTGCATTTCTGCTCACATTTCTGTCACGTGGAAATACATGCTTTGTTTGCTTTTCCAAATTTTCTGCATACCTTTAACTTTAAACTTTGGCACCCCTATCACAATTCCTTTAGTCTGCATAGACTTCATTCTCTGCACATTCACATGTCCAATTCTTTTATGCCAAATGTCTGTGTCTACAACAATTCCTGAACCATTTGCAAACATTGTAGCACTCACTTCAAGCATGTTTACATTCAATGTAAACATTCTGCCCACTCTGTTGCCTTTTGCAACCAACTTGCACTTGTCTTTAAAGTCTTCAACATAACAACCATCAGGGTTAAACCAAACCTGCAAACCCTACTCAATCATCTGGCCAACTGAAACCAGATTCTTTTTTAGTTCAAAACATGAAGTAAATCTACAAGGTACTTCACTTTGCCATCCTGCATAGACAATGGCACATCTCCAACATGGGCAATTGGATGAGCAGTGTCATCTCTTGTTTCCACAAAACTTAGTCTTTCAAGGTTTTTCATCTCCTTGAACCACTCCCCATGACTTGTCATGTGGTTCGAAGCACCTGAATCAACGTACCATACATCATCTTCATGTGTTGCTTCAACATTTTTAGACATGGCATTAAAACGATATCTGCATAACAAACAACCTTTCACTATCCTCATTGTTTTTGCTCGAGGATGCATAGTTCTTTTGCTGCAATTTCCCATTTTGCATATCAGTGTGCTTCTTATAAACAATCTGCCTGCACATGTCTAGGCTTACCACCACAATAAAAGCATCCACGTGTATCATTATACTGCCTTTGCCAATTTCCACGACCTCTTTGACTCCCCCTTCCTCTCTGAATTGGCCTCTTCGACTTGCGTGTTGTTGTGAATTTTGGGACTGTTGTTGCTGCTCTTGACCATAATTATGGGACTATTATTGTTGCTACTTCTGCTGACCATAATTCTGATTACCTGTTCGGCCACCTCCTCGGCCGCGTCCACGGCCTCCTCTACCTCGTCCTCCTCCTGAACTTGTGTTGTTGCTGCTGCTGACCATAATTCTGATTACCTATTCGGCCACCTCCTCGACCACGTCCACGGCCTCTTCTACCTCGTCCTCGTCCTGAACTTGTGTAGAAGGCCTGTTGCTCTGAACTATTTTTGTTTTGTGAAGGCTGTTGGTCTTCACCCAAGCTCTTCTCTTCTATAATCAACATAGACACCAAATCTGAATAGACATCTTGAATGCCTTGTATTGTGGCCCGAGACCACGTAGAAAGTCTTCCACCTTATCATCATAATCATCTACTGAAACGCCAATAGATGCAAGGGATTCCACAATACCCTTGATCTTCAATGCATAATCATTCACAGACATACTCTTTTTCTCCACAATATGAAGTTCATTCTTCAACTGTATCTTTCATGCCTTGGTATTCATTTCATAGAGTTTTACCAAGGTGTCCCATGCCTCCTTGGGGGACTTGGCATCCTGTATGTGCCCAATCATGGTGTCATGTATACTGATAGAGAGCCAATACATAACTTTTCTGGCTCCTTGGTTCCAATCCTTGAACTCTTTCACATCTGCAGCAGTCGAATTGATCTCCGGTATCTCCGGTGCTTCTTCATGCTCACCTTCTATGTAGTCCCAATAACCCTTTTCCATCAGGAAATTCCTCAACTTGAACCTCCAAGCATGGAAGTTGTTCTTATCAAGCTTCTCAGCAATTTGGTTTATGCCATCATTTGACATCTTGCCAGACACACAAATTTACCTGAAACAGCACTCTGGTTTGTCCTGCACAAACTGCTGTATTTTTTGCGCAGTGGTACTGTACTACACTCAAATGTCACAACCAGTGACCTCAATGTGCATACATACACCCAATGACATCTGTTTGGCCTCCTTGCAGCACACAAAATGTCTGCACAACCAATCTATCTTCCTGCTGTTCTTAAAACAGAGTTCTGCAAAGAATCTACCCCGCAGTGCTCGAACTCGCTTGCTTTCTGAAAAACGGAGGTCCTAACGCGCCCGAAACACGTTTTTGGCTCAAAAATGCTATCCAATAGGATGAAATTTTTTTCCCTATAGCTTTACTCCCACAAAGAAAGCTCCTCAATCAGGGACCATTTGTCGGTGCCTCCCGTAGAGCTCCCGAGATAAGGGTGTAGTCGCCACAACACAAATAGGAAAGAGTAGATGAAGCTCTTACCATCGTACCGCTTCCTGTGCTTCTCTTGCTTGCAACTCAGCCTTTAGCATGAACCAAGCTCTGATACCATGAAAAGATACAGGGGAGAAGAGAACTTGAGCACTTGCAAGCACACACACACTCAAAAAACCCTAAAAGAGAACACACAAGGTGAGAGGCTGAAAATCTTCTTCTTCGTCACACAACACTTAACACACCATATACAAAGATAAGAGTACACACCATATGAAAAGGTACTCAACCAAATACATTCTAGGGTTCTCTATAGTGTGAACCCAACTAAATGAGCTGGCGCTATAATTATGCCAGTCTCTAGGATGGTTGTCACATAGCCTGTCATCCCACTGGCTGCATATCCTCACTAGATGAGCTCCATATCTCAACATCTCAAACATCAAGGATTTCTTCAGGTTGGAGTTCCATCCGTCCTTCGGTTGAAGAAGTTAAGAGTTCATCATTAAGCACATGATTCGGGCTTGGTACATACTTCTTAAGTAGAGTAGACTGACATGAAATACATTATGTACTTTGAGATGAGGAGGCTGAAGAAGTTCATAGGCTAAGTCGCCTACTTTCTTTGTGATCAGATATGGCCCACAAAATCTGGGGGAAAACTTCTTGTACTTCCCAAGAGATAGAGAACTTCTTTTGGGGTGTACTCAAATGAAGACCATATCTGCTTCTTCGAATTTTCTATCTGACCTCTTCTTATCTGCATAATGCTTCTATCTATCCTTGGGAGCTTTTATATCCTTGTGGATTGATTGCATCTACTGCTCCATGTCGTTAAGCATCTGTCTAGACATCTTGACCCTAATCAATGGGTCGGACGAGGTTAATGGTGGTAAGCAGTCTTGTCCATACAGAGCTTTGAAAGGGCTTATCCCGATACTTCGGCGAATTCGACTAGGTGCAGATAGCTTAGCCACTTCTTGGGTTCCCTGCCACAGCATGACCAAAGTATATCTTTGATTACGTGGTTCACCCTTTCTGTTTGACCACCATCGGTCTTGGGGTGGTAAGCTGTGTTGAGATCCAAGAAAGTTCCTACTGCTTTGAAAAATGCACTCCAGAATCTTGACGTGAATTTGGGATCTCGATCACTTACTATTCTCCTGGTGGGTAGGCCATGCAATCTGAAGATTTCCTTGAGGAACACTCTGGCCACATCCAGTGCAGTGTAGGTTTCTTTTACTAGAATCAGATGGGCAACTTTGGTTAGTCTCTCAACTATCACAAAGATGGAGTTGTAACCTGATTGCAGTGAAGGTAGTCCAGTAATAAAATCTATACTGATACATTTCCACTTCATCTAGGGGATGTCTAACAAATGTAGCTTCCCAGGTATTTTTACTCTTTCAGCTTTGACTTTCTAACATATCAGGCATTGACGTACATGATTAAGTACATCCTTTTTTAGTCTAGGCCAAAAGAAGCTTTTCTTTACAGACATGTAGGTCTTTATGAAACCTGGATGTCCTGCTATAAGGCTATCATGGGCTTCATTCAGAATTTGACCCTTAGTTCCCTCATCATTGGGAATGCTTAGCCTGCTATTATAATACATAATTCCTTCATCCAGGTTGTACCCTTGAACCTGGTTCAACTCCTATAAGGAGTTTTGCTTTCCTACATAAGTAGGGTAGCAATAGGGCCAAAGAATCTATCTTGCATGATCTTCTCTCTTGCTTCATTAATCAATGGATTTGACACCACTGTGATTGCAAGCAAGGAGGCTTTTCTGCTGAGGGCATCTCCTACCATATTTTCTTTGCCTGGGCGGTATACTTGATTTCAAAATTAAATTCCTGCAGGGTCTGCATCCAACTTCTTTGGCGCATGTTGAGATCCTTCTGAGTGAAGATCCACTTTAAGCTCTGATGATCTGTCACATCAAAGTGAATATTTGATCGAGTCAGTAATGTCTCCACCACAACTTCAGGGCATAGACTACTGAAAGTAGCTCCAAGTCGTGGACAGCATAATTTCTCTCATGTGTTTTGAGTTTTCGGGATTCATATGCCACTGCATGACCTTCCTGCATGAGCGCACCTACCATGGCAAAACCACTAACATCAGTTACTACCTCAAAGGGTAAAGAGAAATTTGGCAACTTCAAAACGGGATTGGTTACCAAGGTGGTCTTCAGCTTATCAAAAGCACTCTAACATCTGGCAGACCATTGAAATGGGGTATTCTTCTTGAGAAGATTAGGCAGGGGGGAAGCTATGAGAGCATACTTAGGTATAAAAATTCTATACCAACCAGTTAATCCCAGGAATCCCCGAACTTCTTTCACTGTCTTTGGTTCAGGCCAATCTATGATTGCTTGGACTTTTGTGGAATCTGGGGAAATTCCATCTTTGGATACCAGAAAGCCCAAGTATTCAACATGGTTGAATGATAAAGTGCATTTGCTCTTTTTTGCAAAGAGTTGGTGCTTCCTTAGAATCTCAAGAACTTTACGGACGTAAGCTTCATGGTCAGCTGCATTCTTTGAGTAAATCAAAATATCATCAAAGAAAACAAGTACAAAATCATCTAAGTATTCTTTGAGAATGTCTTGCATTAGGCGATTCAATGTAGCTAGGGCATTTGTCAATCCAAACGGCATGACAGTAAATTCATAGTGCCCATAGCGAGTATTGATGGCTGTCTTCAAGATATCTTGATCTGGAAATACCCTGATTTGAGATCTATCTTTGTGAAGATCTGGGATCCATTTAGCCTGTCTAGAAGCTCATCAATTTTGGGGATAGGATACTTATTCTTAATTGTCAGCTGATTGAGAACTCTTAAATCCACAGAGAGTCTTAACGTTCCATCCTTCTTTTTTTGAAAGAGAACTGGCGCTCCCCAAGGTGAAACACTAGGTCTTACAAACCCTTGTTCTAACATCTGCCTAAGCTGTTCCTTGAGTTCAATGGCTTCAAGGATTGGCATTTTGTACATGCGCTCGGCTACTTGTGCTGAGCTTTGTGGGTCCATTCTATCTCATGATCTACTTCTCGAATCGGAGGCATCTCAGTTAGCTCTACTGGGAGTAAATCATCATATTCACTTAACCGTTTTGGTTCTTTAGCCTTTAACTTTGTGTCTACTGGATTCATTTTGACAACATAAATTCGCTGCTTCTTTCTAAGTTCTTTCAGTAACCTAGAAGCTTTTACTAATTGAAAATCTGCGGATCTGAAAATTCTAATTCCTTGAACTTTGTTGCTGTGAAGGTCATGGAAGGAAATGGTTCCATTGTGATGGTGAATGTCAGCTTGATTTTTGTGGAGCCAATCCATTCTAAGGATTCTGTCAAAAACTCCCAAAGGTAAGACTCTGAACTGGCAGTCAATTACATTCCCATCTAGATTATTGAATACGATTTGTCTCATGGTGAGTGAAAAGAATCTTCCCACTGGCCAATTCAACTTGCACAGGTTTCCATGATTTCTGTTCTAAGACTAGCTTACACAAGCATCATGGTGGAAAATAAATGAATGAGTACTACCTGAATCAATCAAAAGCTTGAATGGCTTACCCTTATACTCAGCTAGAGTATGGATGATAGAGAATTGACAATTTGGCCCTTGGTTTTCAATCACGACATAAATCTGACCTCTTTCCTCTTCCACTACTTCTGCTATCATAACTGCTCTGGGCTACTGCAGATTGGGGCGAAACTCTTTCTCTTTGGTTACCCCAGTTCTGGGAGGGAGTTCTAAGACTACTCTCTGAAGAGAGGCAGATGGTTGAGCTGGAGTCCTCCTGGGATTTCCCTGATTTTGGCAAGATAGACCCTGATTTGACTAATACAAAGGGGCTGGTCTCTGCACTCTGGGTCCTTGACTTCCCTGTCCTCTTGACATGGCAGGAGTCGGGCAGCCTTTAAGCTGGTGACCGAAACCCTGAAACCCAAAACACTTGTTCTCACTTCTAATCCCATCCCTCTGAATCCTTGAAAGAGGTGGGGCTCCTGAGAAAGTGTTCTAAGGGAAGAGTCTTCCTTCACTTCTGAATTTTCCAGCATCTTGATTCTGATTAGGGCCTTCCTACCTCTTTGGGGGTGGAAAGTTTGAAGCACTTCCTAGGGTTTGGAATATTTTAAAGTTTGAGAGTGCAGGCTTCGGCGAGAACTTAACAACAAATGCTTTAGCAAAGTCCTTTGCCATTCTAACAACTTCTACCATTGAGACTCATTTGGCATTTTTAACTGAAGTGTCCAATGGCTCGTTCATCCCTCGAATGAATCTAGCCATCAGCTTCATCCAAAAGTGGAGAATATTTGAGAAGAAGGGCAAATGCTTGATGGTATTCTTCAATCGTCCGGCTATCCTACTTCAGTTCCAAGAACTCATTCATTTTGGTTTCCAGGAAGCTCGGAGGACAAAACCTCTTTCTGAGGTAAGTCTTAAGATCTAACCAGGTCTGGATATTTCGGTCAAGACGGTTTGTCTCGCAATGGTTTCTGCAAGTGACCCTGGCCGTTTCCACAATTTTCAATCTAGCGAGAGCCATCTTGCTTCTCTCATTTTATAAACCGGTTACATCAAAATACTCTTCCATTACCTTAATCTATTTTTCCACTTCTCCTAACTGTTCCCCTTCACCCTTGAAGGGACCAGGTTGGGATCGGTGCAGGGCTTTACAAACGTCTGGATCTAACTCTTCATCTTCGTTAAGAGGATCCGGTTGCCTAGCACGGGCCGTGCACCTCATGATTTTGACAAAACAATATTTTTGTCAACTGAACTTGTCAATAGATTTATGACTATTTAATTTTTGAGATTTATTTCTTAAACAATTAAATATTCCATCGTAATTCTTGAAAACAAGATTCACTTTGATAATTTTATTAACCAATATTCACAACCACGAAAATAATTTGGAATCTTTTACAAAACATCATTTATTATCAAAAGTTTTATATATACATAGAGCGTCTCGGCTCCAAAAGTCAGCGCCTCGCTATGATATACACGATTCATCACTGATAATGGTGCTGTAATTCTTCTCCTGGGAATAACGCGGCTAAGAAGTCTAAAAATACGGCAAGAATTTCTAAAATTTCGGGGTGAATGATTATAGAGTTGTACATAATGAATAACTCCTAGCCTTATCAAGATCATGGCTAGCGAGATATTCTGTCTGAGTCTCTATCGTTGATTGGTATTGACACGAATACTTTGCCCTCCAGAGAACCACATATGCTAACGTTGCTCTACTAGATCAGGAAAGTATAGATCCTCAAAGTGACGAGCGAGTCGTCTCACTCTGCTTTCTCGGGTTGTAGCGGAGTTGATGAGATTTTCGAAGGTAAAGGCAATCATATCTTGACTGTGGGAGAGTCCAGGAATGCTAGACACATTTGGGATATCCATCTAAAAATCCAGTTCAATTTATGAAGTTCATTTCAACATAATCTTAACAAGTGAAAACATTATTTCCCAGATTTACTTTAAAATTTTAGGCAATTTCTGTTGCTGTTTCGTAAGTTTACATTGATACCAGCTGTGAGACCCCTCTGCCCCCTCTGTGCACCGAATTCTTGATTGCAGCAGCGGAAGTAGCTTCCTCTTGCGCGAGGTAGGGTTTCCCACTCCGGGCCTCGCCCTTGAATATCCGGACACGAGACTAATCTGGTGGTCATTCCGAAACCGAAATCGAGAAAATTTCTCTTGCCTTAAAAATGGGGACGATTCCACCTTTTTGATTTTCATAAAACGAATTTTCTAACGGGTTTAAGAGATTAAGCTATCCTTCACCTGATTAAACTAGATAGAAGGAAAACTATCACTGACTTAATTTGAAGAAATCAACGTTTTTTCCTAACCAAAATTAGGCACAGTTGTTGATCTATTCATCTGAGGAAATCAATGCTTTTTTCCTAATGCATAGCCGTTGATCTACTCATTTGAGAATTCTTCAGGGTTTTATGTAACTACTTGAATTATAAGCATATTCCTACTATTTCAATTAAAACTCCACTGATTCCAGCCTGACCCCATCCGGCCCATGGGTTAGCCACCACCACCCAACCACTGGAATTGGTAGAACCAGACAATTACTCACCCACCCATAATTGAATGACTTTCTTAACTTTTGCTTTCGATTACAGATATGCACACACTCCTCTTTAAAACTTTAACATATAAAATAATCCATTGACAGTTATTGGGGTTACAGATATCATAACTCAAAATTTCCATCCAGTCCCTTGTTTCTAAAAAAAAAAGTATCACTCTGGACTCTCTGTTGAGACCAGCTGGTTAGCCAACAAGATCCAGTAACACATTACAATAATCATTTCGTCCATCATTTATATCTTCCACGACATACACATGGGTGTCCTAGGCATCGCCAGCCCGTGCATCGCCTGGTCAGAACCCTCCAGGATCCTCCTTAGGTGTCCTGGCACTTCACTCAGGGACCGCTTCGTCGGCCCTCACCCATCGTATCGGAAGCACACCATTTTTTAACCATACCAAGGCTAGTCAAGACCTGGGTAGGCTTTGCCGCGTGAGCCGTCCTTTGAACACTCCCCGCTAGCTGTTGCAACCGAACTTCCCTTAGAAAAACATATACCAAATGCTCCCTCCAGCATTCTGGCGTAAGACAGTCCTTTAAGAATATAGGGTTTCTATGCAAGTTTTCAGTTTGATTTTCTTTTGAATATAAGGAGTATTTCTTGAATCAGTATTCCCAAAACTTCTTGATTGGTATTATGAATTTCATACCAGAATTCCTTGAATTCTGTAACCTTGATCCACAGATCAATTTGAAGGGTCTCAAACTTATTCTCAGATTTGGCAGGAGTTTTGAGTGCATTTTTCTAAACTGGTGCATCTTTCTATGCATAAAAAGTAATTTTAATGCAAATAACACTTTTGTAGTTATAAAAATTCATTTATGCATCTTTCTATGCATAAAAATCAATTTTAATAAGAATAACACTTTTATAATAAAAAAATTCCTTTATGCATCTTTCTATGCATAAAAATCAAATTTAATAAGAATAACACTTTTATATTTAAAAAATCCTTTATGCATCTTTCTATGCATAAAAATCAATTTTAATAAAAATAACACTTTTGTAATAATAAAAATTTCTTTATGCATCTTTCTATGCATAAAAATGAATTTTAATAAGAATAACACTTTTATAATAAAAAAATTTCCTTTATGCATCTTTCTATGGATAAAAATCAATTTTAATAAGAATAATACTTTTATAATAAAAAAATTCCTTTATGCATCTTTCTATGCATAAAAATCAAATTTAATGAGAATAACACTTTTATGAGTAACAGTGCATAAATACCATTAAGCTTTTACAAAGGGGGAGGCTTCTATTTATAGGAAAAAGTGAGCCTCTAACCAAGCAAATTGATTCTAGAATTTTCCATATTAGTTTGGTCAATTTTTGACCATTTTTGGGTCAGTTCCGCTTACTTTTTGGATCTAGTTTTGAAATAGGAGAGAGGAAAGATGAAAATATCTCATTTTATTGATTTAAAATTGGGAGTCATGAGATGAGAAAAAGGCGCCTACTTCATGAGGGGAGATCCCCACTCTGAGGTGTCAAAATTCAGTTTTTACACTCTTTTCTTTGGTCCTTAGTCCACTCTTCATCTTACGTGAGCATTTACTCATTTTTGGGGGGTTTTCCTTTTATTCTTCAATTTATCTTCTCCCTACATTTGGAATAATCTTATTGGTCCATAAGAACCGTAATCCAAAATTTTTAGAAAATCTGGACCCTTAGGCTAAGGTCTTTTCTGCACATTATAATTTATTTCTAATGCACCTTAGGAATTTCTTTTTAAACTTCTATTTTGGGGGAATTTATTTTAATAAGAAGGGATATTTTTTCATCCAAAGATATCTAAAAACTGAATTATCTCTCTCTAGAACATTTTCTCTCTCTAGGCCAAAACAGGTAGAAACAAGATCTTTTATTACTCTGAAAAGGGGATTGATTACAAGGGAAGAAACTGGACATCTTGAGGGGCTGGGGAGGAATCTCACAAGCAAGGTGTCAAACCAAGCTGTATCAACCTTTGCAAGGCTATCACCACATGGACATGCACTCTGTCCTTGAGGCAAGCAATATGTCAAACAGGTCTATGTCATCATCTTGACTGAAATTGGAAACTGGATATTCCAGACTATGTGCACCATGAGGGAAACTTGATGCAAGGTTAGAGACATCCAAGGCCATCACTTGGCTCTTCCAACCTTCATGCTCCTTCCATTCCCTCTCAACCTTCACCATAACCATCCCATCATCATGGCTAGAAATACTCTCTGGATCATCTGAATCTCCCCTGCTCTTCATCTATGCATAAACGGCATACTGGTAATCCACCTGCTTATCCATCCAAGGGGTCTCAGCATGTGAGGGCTTCTCTGGGCTTTTGTAGCCACTCTGCTCCTCCCCAACCTCACCCTTGGTCTAATGCATCAAAGCATATTGGAGATCATCCTCCATGTTGTCCTACATATCCATCTGAGGGGTCTTGACATGCAAGGGCATTCCTAGGCTCTCTTGGCCACATAGCTCCTCCATTGCCTCATTGTCTATCTTATCGATGGGTGCATGTTGTAACCCATCCTGCTCATCTATCCAAGCATCCATCCTTCTCATTCATGTGAGCATCCACTAGGCAAACATGCTGCTCCTCGAGCTTCGTCTTTGGTGTCATGGGGATATCTATACTCCTTTTCTCATCTAGATCGGTATCATCTTTGATCTCAAAAAGAGCTTGCTACTCCTGAATAGGTTAAAGATTCCCTATAGGCAATTCTGTCCTATCATGTTGCTCCAAGGTAACGTAGCATTCGAGAAATCTCCCTATCGGTTGTCTTTGTCTTTTTATTTTCCTTCCACCATCATGGCACATTGCAGTTGTTCCAAGAAATCTAATGCATCCTTAATGAGCCCTTTATCAGCATATCTAGAGATCAAAGAATTTTGGGAGACTTCCTCTCGGACTAATAGTGTATCGAACACCTCGTGCTTCTGTAAGAAACCCACATTTGATGAGAACCTTCTCATCACTTGGAACTAGATCATCCTGATCCATAGCAGCCCAAACATGAGAATATGGTGTTTCAAGGCAATGCACATTCAAGGAATCAGCATGGACATCTCCGTCCTCCTCCCCCTTCCTTGCACTTACCCCACCAGTCCACCATATATTCCATTAGTAGCTAACCAAAAAAATGCATAACCTATTTGAGCATGAGGAAAACTAGCATCATTGGCTATTCCTAACATAAAAGAGTATGTGGTAGCATCCACTCCGATAACTCCCCCTGCAACCATGCGGATCTAGGATGATGAGGTAATCTGGTTTCCTTCTAAGAGATAGGGTAAGGCCGTTAAGGCGAGCTACCATTTGCTTCTCCACATTTTCCAGATGAACCACCAGGTCAACAGAACCATCGTGAACATCATGAGCATTGGCCACTTCTGCATCCAAGTAGGGCATCTCCATGTGGGCTTCCAATGCCTTCAGGTTATCATCAATCAATTTGAAAAGGTCCCAAGGAACCTTCCCCACATACATCATCTGCAATAAACAACCTCCTCCTCTAGATCATCTAGTAAATTTACCATCAACTCCACATAGGATGGAGACTTTGCAAAAGCTTGCTTTGAACGGATTGTTGGCCATAGGGTGGGCATCCTCATATACATGATGATCTTCATCCACCACATTGGGAAATTGTCCACCCGACAACACCTACTCTAAGGCTAAGCCGAAACCCAATCCGGATTGATCATGCGGATGTCGGTATGTAGGAGGTACAAAGATGGAATCCGAAAATATCTCATCCCAAGTTTTCATTACCTCTACTACCCTGCTTGGTGAGAACATGTGCCATACATTTGGTTCATCATTGGTATGGGCTTCTTTGAGAAGTGATATGACATCATCCTCATGGACCGAAAGAAGGATATTAGGCTTCTCATTTAGCTTCTGCCATATACCATCACTAACATGGAGGATCATCATCACCATGCTCTTTAAGGACATTCAGGGTAGCCAAAAGCTCCTCATTTGGATGCTCAATTGCAGCCATATTTGCTCTATTAACCTGGCAACCATAATCAATGTCGAGATCAACATCATAAGATTTAGAGTCACTCTCCAAGCTGCCATCCATACGATTATCCTTATCCTCGAGGTTTGCAATTGCATGCTTAACATTGGAGAAGATGTTTCCTATTACAATTGCTATCCACGCCATATGTCTCCTCTTCGCAGGTTTTGGGAGTGCCATTCCACAGCCAGTGCAACATCTTTGAGAAACCGCTTAAGCTCCTTTTTAGTATTCAGAAGGTGCTGGCAATATCGCATGCATTCTTCCACCAGAGTCATTTGTGCTGCACATTCTCAAACTTCACCAACAATGCATTTGGGCACACCTAGGAGTTGTGACCTTGGAATCCACACTGGCCACATACATGGTATAAGCAATCACATACATGGTATAAGCAATCATTGGTTTGATGGAGATGTCCACAATGTCTGTAAGTCACAACGTCACCAGACGGATGCTACAACGCTTACATTCTCTTCGACCCATTACCCAATTCTACCCGTCTTTACAGTATGGAGCACATCACATACTTTGCATCCGGATCTCATCGAATCTGATTGTCCACTGTTTCTTCTAGTTGTGACAATCTAGACACTCATGTCAATGTCTGCTCGGCTACTACGTCCAGAGTACTGGGCATGATGGCCTCTGGATAAATCTATGCGAATCACCCAGAGCGTATTGCCTGAGCCACATCTGGGCTTCATCAAGCGGAATGCTTCCACTAGTTTTGATTTTCACCAAGCGGCTTCCCATCGGAGGTTGAGTCGGGTGACTATGACGAGGAAGGCAGGTTGCACCTTTGACTCTATACACCTTTGAATCATTGGCTTGCGTGCACTCTTCGCTTGTCTGGCTAAGCACACAATTGCAGCTTAGCAATGGAGTCCTTTCCTACTCATGTACACCCTGATGAGCATCATCAAGAGAAAAGTAATCTTCATCACGCTCAGCTATGGAGGATTGATAGTAGTATGAAAATAGTAGTAGGAAGAAGAATCTACGCATTCTGTGCTTGCACGACTTCCGCACCACTGCCACTATCCTGCAGTAGCAATTGATGAAGAAGTGGAATAGTGCCTTGCTTCAATTCTTGGGTATAACGTTCCTAGATGCTCTCTTCCCTCCCATGGCAAATCCAAAGTGGAGGGCATCTCCCCCCCCCCCTCTTCCTGTTCTGGCCAATCGGCTCTGCCGTCGGATGCAGCAAGAGGAATGCACATTCGAGGTCAGCAAAAGCGAAAGATTAATCCACCTTCTGGGTTACAAGCGGAAGAATCATCCACCTTCTAGATTAGCAAGCGAAGTATTTACCGCTTTCTAGGTTTATCAAGCAGGGTGTTGGAGTTAGTGAGCAAGGTGCAGAAGAAGCATGGCGGATGCGAAGTCAGGGTGGCGGAGAACTGCGGAATCTGGAAGTCGTCCTCTGCATGCAGAATTGGATTTCCAGTGTGGTGCGGAAGCATCAATCCAAGTGTGGTGCAGAATCCAAAAGTCATTTTTTCCGTTGAAGATAACAGTCACAGGTGGGTGCCTTTGGAGTCAGCAGGCAGAGTGGCCCGGACTGCAACAGTTGGGTGGCAAGCTTTGCCTCCTCTATTTTTGCCCGTAAGAGTCTAACTTTGCCTTGGGCAGCTCTTCTAATTGTTTCTACATGCCAAAACTGTACACAGCACTTGAGGCCAAATCCAACATCAGTTAGGTCAAGGCTAATTGGAAGACATCCTTTCTATTGTAGGTGAACGGGGTTCCCTCTGTTGGAAATATATGAACACGAAGAGATAGGGACATAGTGACAAGGAGGAAGAGAGTTACACCATATACACTCCCAAAAGACTAGTTCATATTGATTCTGAGTTTGTATATATAGATGAGATCTAGGTCAAGTTAAGGTGTGATATAGCTTCAAAACTCCCACTCAAACAAAGGTCTCTAGTTGCAAGTGAAAAAAAAATCCTTGGGGAGTAAAGGAAAAAACCCGAGCCCCTGTTTATACATATCATATACAAAGGATCAATGTGACCACCATTCTTCCTTTAATGTAAAGGAGAATGGCGTTGGTTCCATTCTCCCCTTCAAGGTGATGGGATAGGAGGCCTTAGGAATGGCACCACTACCATTCTCCCTTTAGGTTGATAGGAGGCCCATAGAAGGGCAGTGGTGCCATTTCCCCCGTTCTTTCAAGGTGATGGGAGGCCTTGAGAATGGCACCACTGCCATTCTTCCTTGAATGTAAGGGAGAATAGCAGTTGTTTCATTCTATCCTTCACGTTAATGGGATGGGAGGCCTTGGGAATGACAGTGGTTCTATTCTACCTTTTTAGTTTATAGCTCGGGGGGGTCACTCGTATAAATATGTAAGTATCACGTGGGTTCAACAGAAGGACATTTTAAATATCTAAAACTTACAGAAATATATTTACAGAGAGGATTTATTTATTGTATTTTTAAAAAAAATTTACAGATTTGAATAGGAAAGGATACATTATATTCACTAAAAAATTCACAGATAAGGGACTTTTTAAATAGGCCTTGAACGCACGTGATATAGAGGATTTACATATAGTGACCCCCCCGAGGTTTATAGAAGGCCCTGATTATAGTAGTGGTGCCATTCTCCCCTTCAATCAAGGTGATGGGAGACCTTGAGAATGGCACCACTGCGTGTCTTCCATGAATATAAGGGAGAATGGCAAGGGTCCCATTCTCCCCTTCAAGGTAATTGGAGTCCTTGAGAATTGCACCATTGCCATTCTTCCTTGAATGAAAGGGGAGAATGGCAGTGGTGCCATCCTCCCCTTCAAAAGGATGGGAGGCCTTGAGAATGGCAACCACCAAAGCCATTCTTCCTTGAATGTAATGGAGAATGGTAGTGGTGTCGTTCTCCCTTTTCAGGTGATGGAAGGAATGAAGAATGGTACTAGTGCCATTCTCCCCTTCAATTAAGGTGATGGAAGGCCTTGCGAATGGCATCACTACCATTCTTCCATAAATGGTAGGGAGACTCGCAGTGGGGTGCCATTCCCTCTTCAAAGTGATGGAATACCCTGAGAATGGCAGTGGTGCCATTCTCAACTTCAAGGTGATGGGAGGCCTTGAGAATGGCCCCACTACCATTCTTCCTTGAATGCTCGGGGGGTACACTATATGGAAGCCCCTCCTACGATGTGCGTTCAAGGGGTATTTAAAAAACCCCTTATCTGTGAATTCTGAGCTAATAAAACTACCCCTTTTTCTTTATAGACTTACGGGTTTTTTTCCAAAGTACAATTAAAATACCCCTCTTGTAAATGTATTTCTGTAAATTTACCCAATATTTTGGATTAAAAAAACCCCACCTGCTGCTGCTGATGATCGCACGTGGTAGACTTACATTTTTTGAGGTGCACCCCCCGAGCTTGAATGTAAGGGAGAATGGCAGTGGTGCATTTCTCCCCTTCAAGGTGATGGGTGATAATTGCACCACTACCATTCTTCCTTGAATGTAAGGGAGAATGGCAGTGGTGCATTTCTCCCCTTCAAGGTGATGGGGTGGGTGATAATTGCACCACTACCATTCTTCTATGAATGAAAGGGCAGAAGGTCACTGGTGCCATCCTCCCCTTCAAGAAGGAAATGGGAGACCTTGGGAATGGCAGCCACTGCCACTCTTGAATGTAAGGGAAAATTGCAGTTATGTCATTGTACCCTTCAAGTTGATGGAATGGTCGGAATGGCAGTGGTGCCATTCTCCCTTTTCAGGTGACGGAGGGCCTTGAGAATGGTACCATTCTCCCCCTTTAATCAAGGTGATGGGAAGCCTTGATAATAGCACCACTGCCTTTCTTCATTGAATATAAGGGAGAACGGCAGTGGTGCCCTTATCAACTTCAAGGTGATGGGAGTCCTTGAGAATTACACCACTTCCTTTCTTCCTTGAGTGTAAGGGAGAATGGTAATGAAGGTTACGAGAGACATTGACAATGTCACCCACTACCATTCTTCCTTGAATAAAAGGGGAGAATGGCAGTCATGCCATTCTCCCCTTCTAGGTGATGGGAGGACTTCAGAATGGCAGCCACTACCATTCTTCCTTGAATGTCAGGGAGAATGGTACTGGTGCCATTCTACCCTTCAAAATGATGGGATAGGAGACCTTGAGAATGGGAATGAGAATGGGAGTGATCCCATTCTACCCTTCATTAAAATGATGGGATAGGAGACCTTGAGAATGGGAGTGCCCATTCTCCCCTTTTAGCTGATAAATGGCCCTAAGAATGGCATTGTTGCCTTTCTATCTTTCAATCAAGGTGATGGGAGGCCTTGAGAATGACACCATTTCCATTCTTCCTTGAATGTAAGAAAGAATGGCAATTGTGCCATTCTTCACTTCAAGGTGATGGAAGGCCTTGAGAATGGAACCACTGCTATTGTTCCCTGAATGAAAGGGATAACGGCAATGCTTTCATTCTCCCCATGAGAATGATGGGATGCCTTGAGAATGGCAGCCACTGCCATTGTTCCTTTAATGTAAGGGAGAATGGCAATGTTGTGATTATACCCTTTAAGATGATGGGATGGTAGGCCTTTAGAATGGAAATGGTGCCATTCTCCCCTTTTAGGTGATGGAAGGCTGTGAGAATGGCAGTAGTGCCATTCTCCCCTTTATTCAAGGTGATCGGAGACCTTGAGAATGGCAGTGAGATGATATTCCTCCTTGAATGTAAGAGAGAATAGCAGTGGTAAAATTCCCCCCTTCAAGATGATGGGAGGGCTTAAGAATGGCATTAGTGCCATACTTCCTTTAATGTAAGGAAGAATGGCAATGGTTGTTTGAGATGTTAAGCTCAACATAAACTAACACTCACGAGGCGCCTGCATGACTGTTTGACATT
Source organism: Cibotium barometz (assembly GCF_041138505.1). Classification (NCBI taxonomy): domain Eukaryota; kingdom Viridiplantae; phylum Streptophyta; class Polypodiopsida; order Cyatheales; family Cibotiaceae; genus Cibotium; species Cibotium barometz. The sequence goes on along the minus strand of NC_141081.1, from coordinate 45,110,663 downwards.
TATAGCACTGGCGGGTTTGGTAGCTTGCACTAATATATCTTTGCCAGAGATTCAACAAAGTGGACTACATTGACTAGTCCACATCTACCTACTCCTCTTAGCATGTTCACATTATGGACCACTTGTATATACTCTATTATGTGTGTTAGTCACGTTATCTTCTTTGTGGACCTCTTTTGTTGTGTGAAGAAGAAGAAGAATTTTCAGCCTCCGAGTCACCTTGTGTGTTCTCTTCTAGGGTTTGTGTGAGTGTGTGTGTTCTTACAAGAGCTCAAGCTCTCTTCTCCCTTGCATCTTTTCATGATATCAGAGCCTGGTTCATGCAATGGTAAGGTGAAGTACCTTGTAGAAGTACTTCAAGTTCTCAACATTACAAAGAATCCAATTTCAGTTGGCCAGATGATTGCGCAGGGTTTGCAAGTCTGATTTAATCTTGATGGTTGTTATTTAGAAGACTTTAAAGATAAGTGCAAGTTGGTTGCAAAAGGCAACAAAGTGGACATAATGTTTACATTAAATGTGAATATGTATGAAGTGAGTGCTGCAATGTTTGTAAATGGTTTAGGAGTTATTGTAGATAAAAACAATTGGAACAAGAAAATTGGGCATGTAAATTTGCAAAGAATGAAGTCTATGGAGGATCCCACTATGTATAGGAAGATTGTGGGGAATTTGATCTATGTCACGATCAGGAGGCCACATTTGAGCTACACTGTTGGCTTAGAGAGCCAATTTATGTAGATTCCACGCAAATCACATCTTGACAGTGTGTGACACACACTTTGTATTTGAGGGCCACTTTTGATTATGCATTGTTTCATGCAACAGGTGTACCATTGGAGCTATATGGGTACATAGATGCACATTGGACAGGTAGCATCTTAGACAAGAGATCTACCAGTGGATTTATGTTTTCATGCATTGTTTCATGCAACGGGTGTACCATTGGAGCTATATGGGTACACAGATGCAGATTGGGCAGGTAGCATCTTAGACAAGAGATCTACCAGTGGATTTATGTTTTCATTGGGGAGTGCTGTTGTGACATGGAGCAGCAAGAAGAAGCCCACAGTTGCCTTGTCGAGCACAAAGGTAGAGTACAGAGGAGCTATGGTGGCGGCATGTGAGGTCGCTTGGTTACCAAGGATGCATGGGTAAAGCTGTTTTGATACAGATACTAGTGCTCGCAAGTCTCAGTTGAGAGACAACAGATTTATAATGTGAAACGGAAAGGAAGGAGCATCCATGATTATGTACAAGAGATAAAGAAGTATGCAGATGCATTGGCAACAATCAATGCCCCCATGCCTGATGATTTGGTAGACATTATCTTGCATGGTCTTGGCAAGGAGTATAAGTATTTTGATACATCTTTCTCAATTCGGAGTACAGGTTTACCAGATTTTGATGAGTTGGTTTCACTCTTGCTTGTTGAGGAAATCAAACTCGGTGACTCTTTTCATGATGCATCTACTAGCCATGATGATAATGGCAGAAATCAACGTGGCCATGGTAATGGTCATGGATGGCAGGACAGGTCACCACAATAGAATTTTCAGCCTACATATGGTACTAGAGGTGGTCGTGGATATACACCTCAGAGAGGCAGAGGTAATCCTCATGGTAGAGGACGTTGGCAAGGCCAACAAACATCTATGCAAAATGTGGAATGCCATTAGTGTGGGAAATTTGGTCATATGGCATGTGATTATTTCTGCAAACAAAATGATTTGAGAGGGGGTAGAGCACAACATGGTGGACATTATGCACAACATGGTGGAAATTATGCAAATGGTGAAAATTTTGCATCAAGCAGTAAATGATGGTAGCGCAAATCACTTGTTTGCCATGAAACATGTTGTGGGATCTATGATGAGGCAAATGGTGAAAGTGATGACACTTGGAAGAAGTTTATAAGCTAGATTGCCCACTTTCTTTATAATAGCATACGGTCCACAGTATCTGGGAGAGAGTTTCTCGTACTTCCCTAAAGATAAGGAACTTCTTTTTGGTCGTACTCGAATGAAGACCATATCTGATTCTTCAAACTCTCTCTGATCTCTTTTTATCTGCATACTGCTTTTACCTATCTTGGGCTATCTTTATATCTTTAGGGATTGATTGCATTTGGTGGTCCATTTCATCAAGCATTTGTTTGGACATCTCGACTATGATCAATGGGTCGGACCAAGTCAATGGTGTAAGGCAATCTTGTCCATACAAAGCTTTGAAAGGACTCATCCCAATGCTTTGATGATAAGAAGCATTGTAAGCAAGTTCAACCAGATGCAAATGTCTTAACCACTTCTCTGGGTTCCTTGCCGGCAACATGGCTGAAGGATATCTTCTATTACCTGGTTCGCTCGGGCCATCTATTTTGGGGTGATAGGCTGTGTTGAGATATGGACTCTGGAGCATCAAACCATATGACTTGTCATGGCGAATGGTTTGAGCATATGAAGCCTATGGATATGAAAGGCTATGTGGAAACAGGAGATGATACCCAACACGCTATCACACATGTTGGAAGTGTACCATTGGTTATGTTGGTCAAATGGTGAAACAGGGTTTACAGGTTCGTTTCAAACGAGCATGGTTGCTTCATTGAGGATTTCAAAAATGGATGTAGAGTCATTGCCAAAGGCAAGAAAAAAGGCAGGTTATTTAAGTTGGATGCTGGGATTCCTGAGTTGAAATCAGCCATGTTCTCTAAAAGCCGAAATGTGGTACAGGACATTGACATGTGGCATAAAAGGATTGGACATGTGAACATACAAAGGTTAAAGAACATGCAGGCAAGAGGCATTGTTAGTGGGCTGCCTAGATTCAAGCATGATGGAAATATGCATGTCTGTGATGCTTGCTAGTTTGGAAAGCAAGCAAGGTTGCCATTTCCTAAAGAAGGCAACATGAGTAGCAGGCCACTTGAAATAGTTCACAACGATGTATGGGGTCCTGCACAAAACCCATTATGTGACATTCATTGATGATTTCAGCAGAATGACTTGGATTTACTTTCTTAGAGAGAAAATTGAAGTGTTGGGAAAGTTTATGGACTTCAAAACTTTTGCAGAGAAGTAATATGGCTCTTTGAGGATAGATGGAGGTGGTGAATACACCTCACATGCTTTTGAGAATTTCTTGAGAAAGCATGGCATAAGAAGGTAGTTAACTTTCATGTACACACCTCAGCAAAATGGTGTTGCTGAGAGGAAGAATAGATCCATTTGTGATATGGTCAGGGTAATGCTCAATAAAAAGAGCATGCCAGACTATTATTGGGCAGAAGCATGTGTCACCTCAGTGTATGTACTTAATAATACACCCACAAAGCCATACATGGAAGTACGCCAGAGATGCAGCTTAGAGGTTTTAGGCCAGACATTGGACACCTCTCAAAGTGTTTGGTTGCATAGCTTATGTACATGTGCCTGACAAGAGAAGGAGGAAGCTGGATCCTAAGGTAGAAAAGTGTGTGTTTGTTGGATATGCACAGGATCGCAAGGCATATAAATATTACAATCTATAAACTAGGCAAGTGGTTATCTCACGAGATGTGGTGTTTGATGAACTTGCTAGTTGGTACAAAGCAAAGGATGAGGGTGTCATTGATTCCATTGATGTTGATGTGCATGTGAACTTGCCACAAGAAGTAAGTTCTATTTCTATGTTTGGGCCAGCAGAGTCTGAGAGTAACTATACATCCATGGGGGTCAGGACGCTTGAGACATGAGAGTGTGAGCACTGTAGTGCTCCACCTAAAGGGAAAAAGAAGGTTGAAGGAATTGGCATTACAGGTTATGAGTCGTCAAGTTCAGAAAGTTTGGATGAGGAACTTGGCAGACCAGTTTTACGCACACCTGGTGCAAGGCAGGATAGATATGTGCCTCCACATACTAGAGTGACAGGTGTTCAGAGTGATCCGCATACATTGCAGAGATCCCAAAGGGTTAGGTATCCAGTTGATAGGCTGACATATCATGACTTTGCTATGCATTATGCCTATATGACCTCTTTGGTGAATCATGTGGAATCTACATGCTATACAGAAGCTATTGGGAAGCATGTATGGGAGAAGACAATGGATGTTGAGATGGACGCATTGGTTCATAATGAAACATGGGATTTGGTTGCCTTACCACAAGGCAAAAATGTCATTGGTTGCAAATGGGTTTATAAGGTGAAATGCAAATCAGATGGTTCCATTAAGCGACATAAATCGTGATAAGGGTTATGCACAAACCCAAGGCTTGGACTATGATGAAACATTTAGTCCAGTTGCAAAGATGGGAACAGTGAGAGCACTCATTGCTATGGCTACAGCAAATGGTTGGGAAATGCATCAAATGGATGTGAAAAATGCATTTCTAAATGGTGATCTACAAGAGGAAGTTTATATGGCACAACCAAAAGGATATGTGCACCCGAGGTATCCCACTCATGTATGCAGATTAAAGAAAGCATTATATGGTTTGAAGCAAGCACCTCATGCTTGGAGTCATAAGATAAGCCGATATTGTATCTCCCTTGGATTTCAGGTTTCTTCAGCAGATTCTTCACTCTATGTGAAGAAAAGAGATCATGGGATTGTCCTACTTGTCATCTATGTGGATGACTTGATTGTCACCGAAGATCATGCTACAGATGTTATGCATGTCAAGAAGGCATTGAGTGGGCAGTTTGACATGAAAGACTTGGGTGAATTGAGATATTTTCTTGGGATTGAAGTGATCAAAGACCATGCAGGTACATGGTTAGTGCAACACCAATATGCATTGGATATGTTGGCAAAATATGGGATGACAGGGTGTAAGCCAATGAGTACACCTTTGGAGTAGAATGTAAAGCTGCAGGCTGATTTTGGTGAAGATTTGGATGATCCATCTATGTATAGAAAGATTGTTGGAAGTCTTATTTACATGACTATCACATGCCTGGATCTCAGTTATGCTATGGGGCTAGTAAGCCAATTTATGCAGAGCCCCAGAAAACCTCATTTGGATGCAATGAGACGCATTATGCGATATGTAAAGACCACTGCACATTATGGTCTTCTTTATGAGCATGGTAAAGGCTTGGACGTACATAGCTACACAGACGCAGATTGGGCAGGTAGCTCGTATGACAGGAGGTCTGCTAGTGGTTATGCCTTTACATTTGGAAGTGCAGTGGTGATTTGGAGTAACAAGAAGCAACCTACTGCTGCTTTATCTATAGTACAGAGGCTGAATAGAGGGGTGTAGCCATTGCTACATGTGAAGGAGTATGGTTAAAGAGTCTCTTGGTTGGCTGATTTGGGTGAGCTTATTGATGGCAAGGTTGTCATTCATTGTGACAACATGAGCAGCATACAGTTGGCCAAGAATCCAGTTTTTCATGTGCGGACCAAACATATAGAGGTCCACTATCATTATGTCAGAGAGAAAGTGTTGGATGGTACAGTGGATTTGCAGTATGTGAAGACTGAAGAGCAGGTGGCCGACATCTTTACAAAGCCACTTAGTAGGGAGAAGTTTGAGTACTTCCGTACTATGTTGGGAGTACGTGGGATGAGCTAGAGGGGGAGTGTTGAGAGCTTTGATAGCCCAAGCTCATCTACATCTTCATCTATGGCAGTACATCATGAGATTGAGAGGGGCTGATGAGATTCAAGCTCGATGTCAACTTGTGCCAGTTGCACTATGTGCTAGAATGTTAGGCAGCAGCATGTGTGAGAGATAAATGACTGCATCTAGCTAGTCATAGTGTGTGGACAATAGCTAGGGTTAGGAGTGTGTGGACACAACACATAGTGTGTGTTGTAGATTATGGATTATGGCTTTATGCATTGTGTGAGAAGGGAGAGGGCTTCCCTCTATGGTTAGGGTTTGCAATATACATTAGGGTTTGCTCATGTGTGTGTGTCTCCTCTCCCTCTACCTGTTTTTCATCGATGATGCAGGAATACAACTATCACACCGTGGATGGTATGGGCTGTGGAAAAAGCTAACTTGCACCGTGGATGGTATGGAAGGCAAGAAAATTTTGAGGGCAGAGAAAAGAAAAAAAAAACTCGCACCATCTTTATATATGTCAAATAATAGGGCTTACATCACATGATTGAGGATCAAATGCCACATGTGGTAGGGCTTACATCATCATCGATTCACAAATTGCCACGTGTAGGGCTGATGCAATCGATGTCATGATTGCAATTTGCTCTATAAAAAGGAGGAATATTTTCTTTTCCATGATTTTTTCTTCCATGCTTTTTTTCATGCTTTTTTTCCATTGCGTTTCTCCACACTTTGCTCGTGTAGCTTGTTGAATCCATCCATCCCAGCCCTTGTTTCAAGCGCCTGTAAGTTTCTCTCTCTCTTCCCTTTTTCTTTCGCTGATTTCGTTCACAGTGCGATATGGCAATTCTCCATGTTTTCGAATCAACATATCGCTCCGTGACGGTTGGGTAAATTTTATTGATAAGTTCTCTCTTCCCCTTTTCTTTTGCTGATTTCGTTCACAGTGCGATATGGCTATTCTCCATGTTTTTAAATTGACATATTGCTCTGTGGACGGTTGGGTGAATTTTATTGATAAGTTCTCTATTCCCCTTTGCTTTCACTGATTTCATTCACGGTGCAATATGGCTATTCTCCATGTTAACATATCGCTCCGTGGATGGTTGGGTGAATTTTATTGATAAGTTCTTGTTTTGTTCACTGCGCGAAATGAATGTTGGTCCACATTTGGATTCACCTTATCACGCGGTGGATGGTGGTCGTGTGACTTTTGGCTAATTACTCTGCCTTCTCTTTTTTAGCATTGCAATGGCACGCACAAAACAGACCGTCAAGAGAGTTTCAATGCCAGCGCCAGATCCAGCGCCGCTGATTCTAGATCTTTCAGAGGAAATTCCAAAGGACGTTGCAAGTGAACCTATGCTTCCTGATGTCAAACCCAGAACCAGTAGGAATATTTCAAAGGCCAGGGTCACTTTGGAGAGGCAAAGAAAAATGTTTGCGGAGATAAGGAAGGTGCAGGCGGCTGTCAATCTCCTCATCTCCCAAAGCTCCTTTCTTGAGGATTGTTAGATCCGTTAGTGAGGGACAGAATAAAGTGGAAAGGCTACTTTAAATGGCAGAGTAGCACCCTCGCATCATGTTTTCTCAAGAGTCATGCGAGGACTTCCTTATAGACTTATTAAATGATAGTAACATTTGTGCTACCCATGCCAGGAGGGTCACACTAATGGACAAGGACATGACATTAGTAAGCATAGTTAGGTATAGGTATGATAAGTTCATGCAACCTCTACCATTCACGGATAGAAAGGCAGCAGAAATCCTCTCCATTTGAAGAGGAACAAGGCTTCTGACAATTATTAAAGAGGTGACAACACCAGGTCCACAAGGACTGAAGAGGCTTGTAAAGGGGGCGGATCTAAGGGAAAAGGATACATTATTAGAAGAGAATGTCATTAGGGATGAATTGGTAGATAACCTTCAGCAGAAGTTGGAGGGAGAGAATAACGACAGACTTAAGGCGGTGCGTGGTCAAATCATATGCAATGTCTCGTAAAACGCCGAGTAGGAGTACCTCCATACTGCTCCAATAGATGTTTATATGCTCATTGAAAAGAATAGAGAGATCAATGAAAGTATTGTGCTTACTTGTTTAAGGTGTGTACTCTTCGCCTTTTTTTGAATGCTTTCTTATTTTGATATCTTTTTCCCTTTCCTAATGTTTTTAATTCAATCTGCAGGGTACTATTGAAAGAGCTTTTTTGCCAGACTAGGCAAAGCAAGTATGTATTTGTGATCCTTTGGTATCAACTATCCTAAGATTAACCCGTCGAGGTCTGAAGAGGACCTTGCTCAAATTGTTGTTTTGATATTTTAGTAGTGGGTGGTGAAGGTCCTTTTTTGTTTGAGTTTATGAAGAAGAATTTGCTAAGTGTGTTAGTCTGATGATTGGGGACCTGATTTTGAGTCAGAATGAGATGAGATAGTGTATAGAATTAGTTGTGTGTCAGTTGGACATCAAAACAATGAGTAGGATGAAGGTGTATTGTTCTTGGATTGGCTTGTCTGAGTTGGTGTGGAGTGCTTGTGAGTCTAGTCTAATAGTTTGGGGATTGTCAGCATTAGCAAGTCAGAAGTCTTTGTGGTCTCATGCTATTTTTAAGGCAGTTGTGTGTTAGTTGTAGTCAGCAGGGTACCTATAATGTGAGATCCCTTTAGGTTTAGAGCTGCCTAAGGTCATGTGGGTGTCAGAGGACATTTGGAGAGGTTTCTATGTTAGAGAGAGGTTCTAAGTTAGTTGGTTTTGAGTAACATAGTTGAGGCAGAATTTGAATAGGTTGAGTCTCAGAGGAGGGTCAGGAGAGGATTGACAGAGTGTCTAGGAAGGACCTGGGGGTGTGGATGTGAAGCTAGATGATGATTGAGGACAATCGAGGAGCTTGGAGGATAGGTTTCTATCTGGAAACTAAAGGAGGATTTCAAAAGCAGAATCAAGAAATTCTACATCAACTCAGAGTGGATTTGGTCAATTGGATGTCATCTGTAGTCAAGAGAGCCTTTTAGTTGAAGTACCAGCGGTGTTGGAGGTCAGAGATGATATGGGAGGAAATTTGGAGGCATCACCTGGATCAGATAGGGCGGTTGGGGGGTTTTAAAGTGTCTAGTAGTGTCATATGGAGGGCTGGGGACAAATTGTAGGTCTGAATTTTGGTGTCCCCTAATTCTAATCCCATAGTATCTTCTTCTTGTGTGTCTGTTGGTGGTGTAGTAGAGGTCATCACCTAGCCCACCACACATCATTGGTGCCCCCACTGAGGATCAAAAGGCTTTTGTATGGGATTTCGCTAGCAAGTCGATGTCACTTGTTTTGCTAATCAACTCAAGGCCAATGGCTAGATTTGGATATGATGTGTTTAGAGGTGAGAAGGGTGGGGATGTCACCCAGTTTTTGAGGAGTGTTGAGTTGGTTTCTCTCTGAGGAGCAATAGAGATGAGGATGCATACAAGCTTAAGTTAGTGACTTTCTTGTTATAAGATGGAGCAATGGATTGGTTTGATTATGACCTAATAGATGCTAAGACAAGAAGCTTGGATAGTTTAAGGGAAGTTCTGAAGAGGAACTATAGTAAAGCTGATAGTCCTAAGGACTTGTGGAAAGAGTTGGATAGAGGATGAAGAAGTGCTAGAATTTGTTGACAAGTTTGAAGCTTCTTGGAGGAGGATGTTGAAGACCTTGGGAGAGAATCAAGTACCTCTTGTCTTTTTAAAAAAGACAAGTAAAATTGCTGAATGAGAGAATTAGAGAGAAGGTGGAGCTAAAGGGCCCACTTGCTTTTGCTGAAGCTATGAAGACTGCTATGTATTAGGAGAGGAAGGTGAGGTGGAAAGCCGGTTTGTACGTGCCAAACTCTACACCAAGTAAAGTGAACATGACTAATTTGCTTGATGTGTGTCCTGTTAAGGGTTATTAGAATTGAGTAAATCCTTTCCCAAAGGTCCACAAACCTTCCATTTTTTTCAACCTTGAAAATGTAAAGCATCCCCTAACCTTTTGCTTGAAAATTGGAAAACTCATACACACTAAGGTCATGGCATTAAATTTTATGATGTGGACCCCCTATTTTGCCATGCCTTTTACAATTGATATTACATTGCAATGCTTGTGGAATTATAGATATTTGTAGCCAAAATGATAGAAACTTATCAATATAGACCATAAAATGTGCCAAATAATGCACAAAGTTGGGGGTTCGCAATGCAGAGTATTTGAAGAAGTTGCAAAGTTGGGATGCCTTGAGTAATGTTCTACTGGGACAAATGATAGGTGAATATGTTGTACAAGTGCTTGATGAAGCTTATGATCTAGGGATTCTATGGGCTTATGAGAGCTTGATGAAAGTGCAGAAAGTTGAGAAGTGTATGGAGAGAACTCAGAGTTGATGAGGAGACGGAGATCCAAGGAAGGGGTTGGACAGTGAATATGTGTGTGTGATGCAATTTTTTATTAAGGGCAAAGCACAGAGACTGTTTGAGGATGATGTGCAAGTGTTTTATCCAAGAGGATGGCTTAATTCATCAGTGGGATGGCTATGTAGTAGGTTTTTGTATTCATTTGACCTAGGTGGATGTTAAGGTGCTCAATGCTGCTATGTTGGTTGTTGTATATAGAGTTGTACATAGTAATTTGTGAAGAGAGGAGTTTGAAACACAAAGAAAAATATGAAAACATGAATGCTTTCACCCTCGGGGGGTTGGTTATATGTGAGGCGAATCTCGAGCCCCTCCTAAAGATGATGTGTAGATAAATGTATACAGAAGATGGTGTGAAAAGGATCCATGATGATAGAAGTGGCATAACAACTAGATGGATAAACGCAGGTGCTCAAAATTAAAATAGAAAGAGCATGCATTAATGGAGAAAGCAAGGCAGTAGCCTTGAAGAGGGAGAATGGAGACAATTTGTGAGTGTGGCTCGTCAAGGTGTGGCTAGAGTTCTCACCAAAGAGAGGAGTACATCGATTGTACCTGAGTGGGCCGCTGCAGGTCAAGTTGCAGGCTAGAGATCCTGCTATTTTTCCAAGTGTTGTGGAAGAGATGAGACAGTGCAGTGTGGAGAGTTGTTTGGATCAGAGCATGGTCAGAGCATAGGGCTAGAGATTCTTGAAGGAGATGCGTACCATTGGATCTCTGAGAAGCTCAGCTCCATTAGAGACTTGATTCTACTCAATTTTGCTCAATTGTTGTTGCCTTTTATTAGTTGAGTCTTGGTTTTATTTGTGTGACTTGTTGTGCGCATGAGTGTATTCGATGTTTGAAGCTATGTTGCTAAGGTTCACCGGCAAGGATCAAGGCTTCTTTGTGTTTTGTTCTGATATGTGTGTGCCCATGTCTCAAGGCTGTTGAGACCGTGAAATGTTTTTGTTTATCTGAAGGAGAAAGATAAACAAAAAATAGTGTGGCCTATCATGCGTAACAAAGTATTCAGTGTTTGAAGCTATGTTGCTAAGGCTTACCTACGGGGATCCCTGTGTCTTTGTGTTTTCTTTCGATATGTGTGTGCCCATGTCTCAGGGATGTTGAGATAGTGAAGTGTTTTTTGTTTATCTTAGGGCTATTGAGACAGTGAAGTGTTTTTGTTTATCTGAAGCACTATAACTATGCGAGTCTAGAATGGCTGTCACATAGCTTGTCATCCCACTGGCCGCATATCACCCATGATCTCACCAACCATGCTAGTGGTGTAAGTATGGGGCCTATCCCTCAGGCGGGTCATCACAGTGTCTACCACCTCACTAGATGAGCTCGATATCTCAACACTCTCCCTCGAGCTTAACTCCATCTCATGTACACCAAGCGAAGCCCTGAATCTGCATAGCTTCTCTATACCCAATGCTTTGGTGAAGATGTCAGCGACTTGATCCTGTGTGCTCACATAAACAAGGTCAATGTATCCTGCCAAAACCTTCTCTCTGACAAAATGGTAGTGGACCTCTATATACTTCGTGCGAGCGTGAAAAACTAGGTTCCTGGCCAAGTGTATACTGCTAATGTTGTCATAGAAAATGACAACTTGTCTATCCACTGATAGACCCAAATCTGCAAGTAGCTTTCTCAACCAAGCTACCTCACATATGCTGCCATAGCGCAGCACCTCTGTACTCGACCTCTATAGTACTGGATAGAGCAACCGTAGGCTGCTTCTTGCTTCTCCTAGTCATAGCAACACTCCCCAAAGAAAACATGAAGCCACTAGTATATCTTCTATCTAAGATACTACCAGCCCAATCAACATTTGTGTACCCATGTACACATATCTCTATCCCAGTTTCATAAAGTAGTCCACAATGCAAAGTGGACCTCACATACCTCAGTATGCATCTCAATGCATCCAAATGTGGCTTCTGAGGAACCTACATAAACTAACTCACCAAGCCAACAGCATAGCTCAAATCTGGCCTGGTGATCGTCATGTAGATCAAGCTTCCTACTATGCGCCTATACATAGTAGGATCCTCCAAAATCTCTCTTGAATCTACACTCAACTTCCCATTCTAATCCAATGGCATTGAGAAAGGCTTACACCCTGTCATACCATACTTGGACAACATGTCCAAGCCATACTGTCTCTGTAGTAATCCAATACCATGTGGTGACCTAATCACCTCAATGCCCAAGAAGTATCTAAGCTCCCCCAGATCCTTCATCTCAAACTTCTGTCTAAGCAAGATCTTTACATCAAAGATCTTTGTATCATGGTCCCCCATAATGATCAGGTCATCTACATAGATGACAACAAGAAAAACCCCTCTCACTGTGTCTCACATACAGCGAGAAATTTGCATCGGCTACATGAAAGCCAATAGTGACGATATTCAAAAATCTTGTCAGACCATGCTCTTGGTGCTTGTTTTAAGCCATACTAGGCTTTCTTCAACCTGCAAACATGCTTGGGGTGACTCACATCCTCATAACCAGGTGGCTGCAACATATACACCTCTTCCTGCAAAAGACTATCAGATGAGACAAATCAGGTTTTCTACTGGTAAACCTCTCCTCTGGAGTTACATCATGTATGGCTGCAATTGGAGTCCTGTTCATGATGTAAACTGCTGTAGAAACAGCCTCAGCCCAATAGCTATGCGGCATATTCTTTTCTCTCATCAATGCTCATGCAATCTCAACAATGTGCCTGTTTGTTCGCTCAGCAACTCCATTTTGCTGCGGAGTGTATCTGCATGTAAACTGTCTCCGAATACCATTCTTCTTCAAAAATTCAAAGAACTCATTGGAGAAGTACTCTCCCCCTCCATCTGACCTTAGGCACTTTACATATTTCCGTGTTTTCTTTTCAACCCATAACTCTGAAATTCTAAAAATGAGTGAACACCTCACCCTTCTCCTTCATGAAGTATACCCACAATTTCCTTGTGTGGTCAATAAATGTCACATAATACCTGCAGCCTCCCATAGACATGGTCTTCGTAGGACCCCATACATCTGAATGCACAACATCTAGTGCATTTCTGCTCACATTTCTGTGTCACGTGGAAATACATGCTTTGTTTACTTTCCAAATTGGCATGCTTCACATATTTTTTGCATACATTCAACTTTAAACTTTGGCAGCCCTGTCACAATTCCTTTAGTCTGCATAGACTTCATTCTCTGCACATTCACATGTCCAATTCTTTTATGCCAAATGTCTGTGTTTGCAACAATTCCTGGACCATTTGCAAACATCGCAGCACTCACTTCAGACATGTTTACATTCAATGTAAACATTTTGCCCACTCTGTTGCCTTTTGCAACCAACCTGCACTTGTCTTTAAAGTCTTCAACATAACAACCATCAGGGTTAAACCAAACCTACAAACCCTGCTCAATCATCTGGCCAACTGAAACGAGATTCTTTGTTATATTCGAAACATGAAGTACATCTGCAAGGTACTTCACTTTGTCATCCTGCATAGACAATGGCACATCTCCAACGTGGGCGATGGGATGAGCAGTGTCATCCCCTGTTTCCCACAAAACCTGGCCTTTTCATCTCCTTGAACAACTCGCCATGACTTGTCACGTGGTTCGAAGCACCTGAATCAACGTGCCATACATCATTCATATGTCCTAATGCGTCCGAAACACGTTTTGGGCCCACATCAATCAGAGATCGTTTACCGGTGCCTCCCATAGAGCTCCCGACAAGGGTGTAGTTGTCGCCAACACAAATAGGGAAGAGTAGATGAAGCTCTTACCCTCGTACCACTTCCTGTGCTTCTCTTTCTTGCAGCTCAGCCCCCCCCCTAGCATGAATCAGGCTCTGATACCATGAAAAGATGTAGGGGAGAAGAGAGCTTGAGCTCTTGCAAGCACACACACACTCACAAAACCCTAAAAGAGAACACACAAGGGTGAGAGGCTGAAAATCTTCTTCTTCTTCATACAACACTCAACACACCATATACAAAGATAAGAGTACACTCAATACGAAAAGGTACTCAACCAAATACATACTAGGGTTCTCTATAGTGTGAACCCAACTAAACTGAGCTGGCGCTATAACTATGCTAGTCTGTAGAATGACTATCATCCCACTGGCCGCATATCACCCATGATCTCACCTACCATGCCAGTGGTGTAAGTGTGGGGTCTATCCCCCAGGCGGCCGGGTCATCAGTGTCCACCGCCTCACTAGATGAGCTCAATATCTCAACATCTTTTACTTTCTTTCCAATGGCTGTAAGTTGTTGTTTGATGCTTTTATACTTGTTCAAGTGTGTGGTTAGAGGTTCACTTTCCTTTATGTCAAGTTTGTAGAATTGCATGAGCCGATTTATCTTTGAATTCTTTGCTTGAGTCCAAATAGTTTGTTAAGTTCATCCCATGCATCTTTAGCTTGTTGTATCCCCGCAATGTGGTGAATGATTTCATCATTTAAGCTAAGTGCAATGAGTCCTAATTCTTTCTCATTTTTAATCTTTCACTCATCCTTCCCATGCTCGTCTAGAAATTCATCTCTTCCCTCAACTAGCCCCCATAGATTCTTCCTCATGAGCAAATACATGGTTTTTGTTTACCATGTATGGAATTGCTCCCAGTTGAATTTAGCTACTTCTTGTGCAATGCTCATGATGATGCAAAGGAGGTCTTACCTCTTGATCCAATTCAAGATTCAAGGGCAGTGTCTATCCTTTTACAACTCCAATTTGGTGTTTAATGATGATTACAACAAGTTTACAAGCATGAATACACCAAAAATTGCATAAACCCAATGATAGTTGGTTTTGTACTGGATGGTTGGGACATCAAACCAACTTCAAACTGCAATCTAAAGTGATAGAGATCTATATCAGATACCCAATGGTAAGTTTTAACCATCAATTGTACCAAAATTCAGTTATTAGTGCTAATTGATTAGTGAGTTAATTCCCTATTTTGTGTGCAGAAAATAGAGTGTACGGGGAGGCTAGATCTAGTGCCTTATAGTTCATATGAGGTAAAATCCTTTTAAGGGCATCAAAAGCTATTAGTCTAGTAGAGGATCAAGCCCAAAAAGCTATTAGTCTAGCAGAGGATCAAGCCCAAAAAGCTATTAGTCTAGAAGAGGATCAAGCCCAAAAACATAATATTTGAAAAATAATGAATGATTAATCTTTGTTTTACCAAAGTCACTTGCAGATTTGATCCAAAGCTTGATGTAGCTTCTCCTTTACAAATTTCAAAGTTCTGAGGCCACCAGCGTGTTTAGCACACCCAAAAACCCCTTGGGATAGCTCCAATGCTTCCAATTCAAAGGCACGATGGCAATTTTGAAATTGTTCTCACAAAAATGGTGCTAGCAAATTGACGCTTCTCGGCTGCATTCGACGGTTTGAGCTTCTGAGGTGCCAGGGTGTTGTCAAGAGGGTACATGAATTTTGTAGGCAATGCAACTGTGTGGAGGGAGAGATCTAAGCTCCACCGAGTGTGGGTATTGCAAAAAATGAAAAATGGCTTATAAGGCTATTAGCACCTAATTAGTAATTAAGAAGGTGATAGGCTTAAAACAATAGCTCAATGCTAAGCTAGGATCTCATTCCAAGTTGAATTTGCAACAATGTGATGGGCTATGGTGGATCAAACGCAAGAATTAACATGATTAGCAAGTACTAATAGTGATTAAAGTAAGATTAGTGCACAATTAATCTAATAGCATAATGTAGGAATGGATACTCAAAAACCAACAAATTCTCATTAGGCCAATGCTTTAATTTATAGTTTTTACATCCATAAGGTGCCAAGCACCCACTCCCCACTGATTTCTCCTTGATTTGTGCCACCTCTCCTACATCTAGGGGACACCTTTTTCTAGAATCTTTCCACACCCCTATATTCACTCATGCTACCCTTGATTCTCTCATCAAGTAGATTCTTCTCACCTTTTCACTGCTACCCACTCAATTACTGACTCCCTTTTACAGTCTCTAGCTAAGGGCTTGTTCTTGCACACACCCATTCACTTGCATATTTCAACAGTGGTGGTCATCTTATTTTGTTTGATTTAATGAAGAACAAGCTCCTAAGTGTGTGAGTTTAATGAGATTGGGGACCTGATTCTGAGTCACAAAATCAGATGAGGTAGTGTATGAAATCAGTTGTGTGTCATTTGGACATCTAAGCTGTCAGCTAAAGGTGTAGTGGTCTTGAATTGGCTTGTTGAAGTTGGCGTGAAGTGCTTGTGAGTCTTGTCCTAACAGTTTGGGGACTGTCAACATCAACAATCAGAAGTCTTTGTGGTTTGGTGATGGTTATGAGGCAGTTGTGTGTTTAGGTGTAGTCAAGAGGGTGCTTGTAAAATGAGATCCCTTCAAGGGTGCTTGTAAAATGAGATCCCTTCAAGTTTAGAGGTGCCTGAGGGCCTGTGGGTGTCAGAAGACATTTGGTGGAGAGGTTTCTATGTCAAACAGAGGTTTTAAGTCAGATTGCTGAGGCATAATTTAAATAGGTTCAGTCTCAGAGGAGGGTCAAAAGAGGGTCGGTAGAGTGTCCAGGAAGTCCTTGAGGATGTGGATGTGAAGTCAGCTAATGATTGAGGACAATAGAAGGGCTGGAGGATAGTTTTTTGTCTGGAAACTAAAGAAGGACTTTGAAAGTAGAATCATGAAGTTCTATGTTAGCTGGGAGTGGATTTAGTCAATTGGGTGTCAGCTATGGTCAGAAGAGGCTTTTACTTGAAATATCAAAGGTGTTGGAGATCAGGAGCTGACTTGGGAGGACATCTGCAGGCATTTGGATTAGATAGGGAGTTTGGGAGGGTTTTAAATTGGGGAAAGTTGTAGGCACGGATTTCATTAACGTCTTCACAATTTCGTGATCACGTTAACAAAACCTGTTGTTAACATAAAAATTCTTGTGATCACAATGTATATTCACGGGCATTTTTTATGACCTGAAAAACCTTCTCTGCCAGTAATCCCGCCGGGAAAATCACATTTCCCGGCAGGCCCGTCGGGAAAATTTCCCGGTGGACAAATTAAAAAAATAAAAATAATAAAAAAATCATGTTCACAGTCATTCTTACCATTTTTGGGCCTTCTGGACTCATTTATGATGTCAAAAGTTCAAAATTCTTGGCACAAAAAAAGTTTTGTATAATTTGCTGGCCTTAAGTTCAATTGACACACCAATTAAATCTAACTATACTTACATCAATTGACTCAATTGTCCATGACATCATTGCACTCAATTGAGCCCAATTGGACTTAATTACACTTGATTTACACTCAATTTTTGGGTGTCAATTGTGCCTAATTCGACGTAATTGAGCCCAAATTTACACCCAATTTACATAAATTGGGTGTAAACTAAGTATCAATTGAGTCGAATTGGACTCAATTGATAATAATTGGATGTTGATTGATATTAATTAAGCCCAATTGACTTCAATTGGGTGTTAATTTATTACAATTAATGTCAATTAAGCTCAATTGAGCTCAATTGATGTCAATTGACACTCAATTGGGTGTTAATTTCATCCTATTGTGCTCAATTGAGCCCAATAGGATGCAATTAACATCAATCGGGTGTCAATTGATCACAATTGATATCAATTGGGCTCAATTGGGCTCAATTGCACTCAATTGTGTGATCGATTGTGTGTCAATTGATGTCAATTGAGCCTAATATGATACAATTGAGCTCAATTCACACCAATTGGATGTAAATTGAGTGTCAATTGAGCCGAATTAGACTCAATTGATAGCAATTGGGTGTTAATTGATATCAATTAATATCCAATTAACACAATTGAAGTCAATTAAGTCTAATTGACTTCAATTGGATAATTTGGGTGTCAATTGAGCTCAATTGGACGTAAATGACATCAATTGGGTGTGCCCAATAGGATGCAATTAACATCAATCGGGTGTCAATTGATCACAATTGATATCAATTGGGCTCAATTGGGCTCAATTGCACTCAATTGTGTGATCGATTGTGTGTCAATTGATGTCAATTGAGCCTAATATGATACAATTGAGCTCAATTCACACCAATTGGATGTAAATTGAGTGTCAATTGAGCCGAATTAGACTCAATTGATAGCAATTGGGTGTTAATTGATATCAATTAATATCCAATTAACACAATTGAAGTCAATTAAGTCTAATTGACTTCAATTGGATAATTTGGGTGTCAATTGAGCTCAATTGGACGTAAATGACATCAATTGGGTGTCAATTAACATCAATTGAACCTTATTGACATCAATTGGGTGCCAATTAACATCAATTGGGCTCAATTGACATCAGTTGGGTTTCAATTGAGCCAAATTGGATGCAACTGACATCAATTGGGTGTCAATTGATTACAATTGAGCTGAATTGGGCTCAATTGCACTCAATTGATATTAATTGGGTGTCAATTAAACCTAATTTCATGCAATTGAGCTCAATTGATATCAATTCACATCAATTGCTCTCAATTGATATTAATTGGGTGTCAATTGATGTCAATTGAGCCTAATTCGATGCAATTGAGCCTAATTCGATGCAATTGAGCTCAATTCGATGCAATTGATATCAATTCACATCAATTGCTCTCAATTGATATTAATTGGGTGTCAATTGACATCAATTGACACCCAATTAGACTCAATTTGACTCAATTGACACCCAATTAGACTCAATTTTACTCAATTCACATCAATTGCTCTCAATTGATATTAATTGGGTGTCAATTGATGTCAATTGAGCCTAATTCGATGCAATTGAGCTCAATTCACATCAGTTCACATCAATTGGGTGTCAATTGATGTCAATTGAGTAAAATTGAGTCTAATTGGGTGTCAATTGAGTCAAATTGAGTCTAATTGGGTGTCAATTGATATCAATTGAGCCAAATTGAGTCTAATTGAGCCCAATTAGACTTAATTAAGCTAAATTGAGTCTAATTGGGTGTCAATTGATGTCAATTAAGCCAAATTGAGTCTAATTGGGTGTCAATAAAGCCTAATTGACATTAATTGGTGGGTGTCAATTGATGTCAATTGAGCCCAATTGAAGCTAATTGTGTATCAATTGACACACAATTGATGTCAATTGGGCTCAATTGACATCAATTGGATTCAATTGACACACAATTGATATCACATGGGCTCAATTGACATTAATTAACACCTAATTGATGTCAATTAATATCAATTGGGTGTCAATTGATTATAATTGATGCTAAATTGAATGAATTGAGTCCAATTGACATTAATTAAGTCTAATTGGATATTAATTGATCAATTGGGCTCAATTGATATCAATTGACACCCAATTGGACTCAATTGACATCAATTGGATTCAATAGGGTGTTAACTGATGTTAATTGAGCCCAATTGACATCAATTGGATGTTAATTGAGCTCAATTGGACACAATTAACAATAATTGGGTATGAATTGAACTCAATTGACATCAATTAGGTGTCAATTGAGCCTAATTGCATTCAATTGAACTCAATTAAGCCTAATTACATCTAATTTAATTCAATTGACATCTAATTTAACTCAATTGACATCAATTGGGTAAATTGCATCCAATTTAATTCAATTGACATCAATTAAGCCTAATTGCATCTAATTTAATCCAATTGGACTCAATTGAATCCAATTGGACTCAATTGACATCAGTTAGGTGTCAATTGAGCCTAATTGTATCTATTTGGATTTAATTGACATCAATTGGGTGTCAATTAAACCCAATTAGAGTCAATTGATATCAATTGGGTGTTTATTGATGTTAATTGAGTTTAATTGACATCAATTGGGTGTTTATTGATGTCAATCGAGTCCAATTAGATGCAATTAGACTCAATTGGGTGTGAATTAGACTCAATTAATATCAATTGGGCTCAACTGATATCAATTAGGTGTGAATTGATGTCAATTGAGCCCAATTCGATGCAATTGATATCACTTGGGTGTCAATTAGACTCAATTGGCACCCAATTGATGTCAATTGAGTCCAAGTGGATGTCAATTGATATCAATTGAGCCCAATTGATCAATTGACACCCAATTAGACTTAATTGATATCAATTTGACTCAATTAGGTGTTAATTGATATCAATTAGACTCAATTGGGCGCTAATTGATGTTAATTGAGCTTAATTAGACTCAATTGATATCAATTAGATGCTAATTGAGTGTAATTGATGTCCATTAAGTCCAATTTGGCTTAATTGACATCAATTGGGTATCAATTGACTATAATTGATGTTAATTGAGCTCAATTGACATCAATTGGGTGTTAATTAATGTCAATCGAGTCGAATTAATATCAATTAGGTATCAATTAAGCCAAATTGATATCAATTGGGTGTCAATTGAGCCCAATTCACATCAATTGGGTGTAAATTGAACCTAATTGGACTCAATTAACATCAATTAGGTGTGAATTGATGTCAATTGATCCCACTTGGATGCAATTGATATCAATTTGGTGTCAATTAGACTCAATCTGTCAATTGAGTCCACTTGGATGTCAATTGATATCAATTGAGTCCAATTGATCAATTGACACCCAATTAGACTTAATTGATATCAATTTGACTCAATTGGGTATTAATTGATGTCAATTGAACTCAATTGGATGTTAATTGATGTTAATTGAGTCTCAATTAACATCAATTGGGTGCCAATTGAGTGTAATTGATGTCAATTAAGCCCAATTTGGCTCAATTATTGGGTGTCAATTAACTACGATTGATGTCAATTGAGCTGAATTGACATCAATTGGGTGTTAATTGATGTTAATTGAGTTTAATTGACATCAATTTGGTGTTAATTGATGTCACTTGAGTCCAATTAGATGTAATTAGA
Source organism: Cibotium barometz (assembly GCF_041138505.1). Lineage (NCBI taxonomy): Eukaryota > Viridiplantae > Streptophyta > Polypodiopsida > Cyatheales > Cibotiaceae > Cibotium > Cibotium barometz. The sequence continues at coordinate 45,089,820 of NC_141081.1, read as the reverse complement.
CTCAATTGGGTTTGAATTAGACTCAATTGATATCAATTGGGCTGAGTTAATTGGGTGTCAATTGAGCCCAATTGACATCAATTGGGTGTGAATTGAACGTGATTGGACTCAATTGACATTAATTAGGTGTGAATTGATGTCAATTGAGCCCAATTGGATGCAATGGATATCAATTGGGTGTCACTTGGACTCAATTGGCACCCAATTGATGTCAATTGAGTCCAATTGGATGTCAATTGGTATCAATTGAGCCCAATTGATCAATTGACACCCAATTAGACTTAATTGATATCAATTTGACTCAATTAGGTATTAATTGATGTCAATTAGACTTAATTAGGTATTAATTGATATTAATTGAGTCTAATCGGACTCAATTGATATCAATTGGGTGCCAATTGAGTGCAATTAATATCAATTAAGCTCAATTCGGCTCAATTGGCATCAATTGGGTGTCAATTGACTACGATCGATGTCAATTGAGCTCAATTGACATCAATTGGGTGTTAATTGATGTCAATTGAGTCCAATTAACATCAATTGGATGTCAATTGAGCCCAATTGACATCAATTGGATGTGAATTAAACCGGATTGGACTCAATTGACATCAATTAGGTGTGAATTGATGTTAATTAAGCCCAATTGGATGCAATTGATATCAATTGGGTGTCACTTGGACTCAATTGGCACCCAATTGATGTCAATTGAGTCCAATTGGATGTCAATTGATATCAGTTGAGTCGAATTGATTAATTGACACCCAATTATACTTAATTGATATCAATTTGACTCAATTGGGTATTAGTTGATGTCAATTGGACTCAATTGGGTGTTAATTGATGTTAATTGAGGACTCAATTGACATCAATTGGGTACCAATTGAGTACAATTGGTGTCAATTTGGCTCAATTGGCATCAATTGGATATCAATTGACTAGGATTGATGTCAATTGAGCTCAATTGACATCAATTGGGTGTTAATCGATGTTAATTGAGTCCAATTAAGCCCAGTTGTGTCCAATTGGGTGTCAATTGATTGAATCCAATTAAGTCCAATTAAGCCCAATTGAGTCCAATGGGGTGTCAATTGATGTCAATTGAGCCCAATCGATCAATTGACACCCAATTAGACTTAATTGATACCAATTGGACTCAATTGGATATTAATTGATGTCAATTAGACTCAATTGGAAGTATAATAAGATCTAATTGATGGTAATCGAGCTTAAGGTGATAAATTTAGAGATAACCTTTTTTGTACAAAGAATTTTGAACTTTTGACATCATAAATGAGTCGAGAAGGCCCAAAAATGGTAGGAATGACTGTGAACATGAAAATATTTTGACCATTTTTTAAACTTTTTTTCCCGCCGAGAAAACAAAAAGCCTGACGGGCTTCGGGGTTACCAGGTCACTGGTAACCTGCTATTTTGAGAACATGAAAACATGTGAACATGTGAATAACATGTTCACAAGTGTTATTAACAAAAAATCTTGTGATCACGTGAATATAAAATCATTGGTTGTAGGTCTGATTAGTGCCCTTGGAGCTGGATCAAATAGGGAGGTTGGGAGGGTTTTGAAGTCTCGAGTGGTATCAGAGCTGGGGGGTTAGGGATAGTTGCAGGTCTAATTGGTGCCCTTGGATATGGGAGAAGATAGGGAGGTTGGGAGGGTTTTTAAGTGTCCAGTGGTGTTAGAGTTGGAGGGCTGGGGATAGTTGGAGGTCTAATTGGTGCCCTTTGAGCTTACATTAATCACGTGAGAGTGTAAGTTACCCAATGGGAGGAACCTAGTAAGATAGAACTACACAAAAATAGCTTGTAGAGCAATGGAGGAGGGCGAGAACTTATGTACTTACACCATTATTTATGGCATGTATGTTTCCACTTCCTTGTTCCTTTTTGGGTATAGTGGGTGATTTCCTAGCCATGTGTATTCTAACCCATCCTCACCTTTTGCATTTATTTCAATCTTTTTATGATTCTCCATCTCCTATTTGTTTGAGTGCTTGCTTGCATGGTTAGGTATCTGGTTTAGAAATTTTCTAGTTATTACTTAGTAACATTTAGGCTTTTGTCCTAGTTTCATCTTCCCTATACGATTGACCTTAGAGTATGCCAAAGGAATATTCCAAGTACTCCACCTTCCTTAGTTAGAATAGAGCCTCTTAGGTGAATTGTGAAAGTGAAACTAGTTTATTAAAAAGAAACAAAAATACAAAAACAAACCCACAAGAAGGTAACCATCACCATTTGTGATCTAGGTAGGACTTTTCGCTCTTAGTGATGGATCCTTGGGATCGTAGCCTTGATCTCCATGGAATGGGACCTTGTGGCTATAAATCTATCAATAAAGGAAAAAACAAAACATCGCTGTGGAGGTACTTACGGTTCTTAGATACTCTTGAAGTATAAGGTCTCTTAACCATTGCTTGGGTCTCTGTACGGTGGTGCTCTACTTTTGTATTTTTAAAATCAAAGAGAAACCTTATAATAATCACTTAGCAGTTCTATTATTATGAGGCTAGATAATAGCTAGAGATGGTTTCACCAAGTTATAGTGTGTTGAGACTAAGGTCATAACCTGAGGCATGTGTTAATCTAATTCTAGGATTAACAAGAGCTACCACCATTATCTTACATCAAGGAGTCATGGTAGATACACCAAAGGGTCATACATTCATGATATGAAGCAATAGTATCCAAAGCTACAACTTGGACAGGCACCCGTAAATAATGGTGTGGCAGAGTATTTATGGTGATTCCCGCTTCAAGAGCGTGTGGTAGCAAGTTAGGATGAAGTCCTAAGTGATATACTATAAGAGTAGTCATTGTAATAGCATTAGGCCTCTTATGAGCTTAAAGTGCCCGGTCGGCCACAGTTTAAGTGAGTGTGAACACTTCTGGCCATGTATATAAGTGAATTTCTCTCATAATACAACATACTCTCCCATTGTGTAATTGAGTCTTGCTCTTGCTAATCTCTCTCCCTAATGCATGCTAGTGAGTGTGTGTGAGTGAAGTGAGGTGAGAGAAGTGACGAGGACCCGCATAGTGTAACGCGGCGGTGTGACAACGCTCACGGGAGACGCAATGGAATTATTTCTCAAGTAGTTATAGAGCTTGGAGACCTCAAGGGTTACGAGCTTGGCCATTGGAAAGATCCTCACGACAGTTGCGGTTCACCAGGTAATTTCTTTTTGGATGTGTTTCAAGGAGGGTTAGGATAAGCCATAACATTTTTGGCGCCACTGTCGAGGAGCCATCCCTTGGCTTTTTCCATTGTTTTGCCTCTAATCTACGCATAACCCATTTTCTATTATCTTTATTAATGGTTTCCTATGAAAAAATGTGTGGATTTGATGGTGATTTGTGTGAGATTTGGTGTAGAATAGCTCTCTTTTTTATTTTTGAAAAGAATGCTTTTTGCTTAATTTTTAGATTAATTTGCTATTTTTGTTGTTGTTTTTGTGGGTTTTCATGTTCTTAGGGCTTGCACATAGTTTGTATTAGGTTTATTTTGCATCCATTACATCAAAGAATGCAAGAGAATGCATTTCTTAGTAAATGTTAGCTCTCTTTAGTTTAAACATAGATCTAAGATCATTAATTTTAGTTTAATTGTGTGTTTTTTGTTGAAATTGTTTGGATTCAAGTGTTAGAAAGCATTAGGAGTAGCTTAATCTTTCAAAAAGTTTCTTAAAACCATCAAAAAACCTTTGAATTTGACTAATTTCTCTTAATGGACTGGTTTTTGTCATTAAGGGTGATTAATCTTGTTCAAGAGGCTATGTTCAAGAGGCTAAAAAATTAGAAATTGTGTTAATTGGGGTCTAAATTGATCCTATGAGTAGTCAAAATTGGGATTTTTGAGTATTTTGAGAGCATCTAGATGCATCAAAACCCCTAATCACATCACTTTTTTGATCAATTGGAGAAATTTGACTCTCTTTGCTTAAATTTACCTTAAAAGAGGAGACTATAATTAAGAGTCTAATTAATCCCCTAATTTAGATCAATTTACACAATTGTTGATGCACAAAGATTAGCATTCCCTTTCTCTATCCAATGATGTGCTCAATTGTGTGAATTAATTAGAGATTAATGGTTAATTAGAGTCCTTGATTAGTGTAAAAGAGGAAAAGATTAGTGAAAGGATTAATCTTGGATTAATCCATAATCATTTTTTTACATAACTCATTAAGGCTAATGAGTCATGAGTTGTCAATTTGTCCATTTTGGGGGTCATTTATGAAGGGTGTAAGGGGTGTCATTAAAAGGTTGACTTTTTTGATTCCCACTTACCTTTTTCTAAAAATGCCCCTATCCCTTTCATTTTAAATTCAAAAAATATTCTGCCCCCAAAAAAGGAAATTCCTATTTCCCATTAGACTCCCCCTAAATAAAAATTAAAAAAAATCCGATCGTGAAAGGCAATTCCAACCAAAAATCCTGGCTGTGAAAGCCAAATCCAACGAAAAATTCCGATCGTAAGGTAAATCTGGCCAAATATTTCCGGCTAAAAGGCAATTTCGGCAAAAATTTCGGTGTGGTGAAAGGCAATTTCGGCCAAAAATTTTGGCCGTGAAAGACAAATCTAGATGTAAGATTCCTTCTCAGCCTGAATAATGAATAGGCTCTACTTTAATCCCCTGTAATCATTTCCTATTTCTAAATACAAGAAAATATTATTTTTCCTTGTTTTTGCCTAGAGAGATGAAAATTTCTAGAGAGTGATAATTCAATATTGAGATATTTTTTGATATAGAAATTCTACAAATATCAAAAATATATTTCCCTGAAACAAAAATTCAAAATAAATTTTCCAAGGTGCATTAGGAATCAATTAAAAATGATTTAAAATACCTTAACCTAAGGGTCAAGATTTTCTTATTTGGATTAATGGAGAATTTTTAGTTAAAATCTATATTATACATAAGAAAAATTTAGATGATAAAAGAGGAATTCCCATGAGAAAAGTGGAATTCTTAGTATAATGGAATTAATGGATATTTTTATTTAATTTTTAAGAGAAATTTTAGTTAAAATTATTTTATGCATGAATAGATTTAAATGATAAAAGAGGAATTCCCATCATATTTGGAATTCAATCATTTAAATGGAAAAAGAAGAATTCTTGGTATATTGAACATTTTTATTTAATTTAAAGTGGAATTTTAGAAAGATTTATTTTATGATAAAAGAGGAATTCCTATGACATTTGGATTGCACTCATTAAATGAGAAAAAGAGAAATTTCAAGCTTATTCAAAAATAGATATTGGTATTTTTATGATATTTAAGTAAAGAAAGAATTGAAATTAATTTTTGATGGGTCAAAAGATGAAATTTCACCATAATTCTACCTAGGGAATTAAGGTTGAGAAATAGAAAGAATATCTTTAGATATTTTTTGTGGTTAAATCACTAAATTGGTATTTACCCAAAAATAGATGTTCATTTGAAGAAAATCCTTGTTAGAACTAAACCGAATGATTAGACTATGAGAGGGATGGACAGGTACAGAATCAAGGGTCTTAACTTGATTTCAGATTTGGTGGGTGATTTGAGTGAAATTTTCCTGAACTGGTCAAATCGTCTTTTCTTGAAACTGACGAAGGAGATTAAGTCTTGGTCATAGTCTCATTCAGGGTTTGAGTCTCAAAAGGTTCTCCTTGAACTAACTTTCTCAAATGGTAATATTTCAATTACTACTTTACTGAATTTCATTCATTGAGTATTTTGCTTAACTAAATTCAAAACTAAACACGTATTCTTATTATGAGGAATAAATTAATCATCTATCTGAAATTCCAACTTCGATAGATCTTCTGAATTTTCTCATTACCATCCTAGAGAATTTGAAACATTAGAATTTTCCTTCACAGAGTATTTACTTATTCATTTACCAATATTCATGGGATTTAAACAATGATTAAAGAGAACTTTCATTTTGATATTAAAAAAAATATGTATGCATCTATTTATGCATAAAATCTAACTTCTATGGAAATAACACTTTTATATAAAAGAAAATTCTTTTATTCATCTATTTATGCACAAAAATCAATTTTGATGAAACTAACACTTTTATAATAAAAAAATTTCTTTTATGCATCTATTTTTGCATAAAAATCCATTTTGATGAAAGTAACACTTTTATAATTAAAAAATCCTTTTATGCATCTATTTATGCATAAAAATCAATATTGATGAAAGTAACACTTTTATAATAAAAAAATTTCTTTTATGCCTCTATTTATGCATAAAAATCAATATGATGGAAGTAACACTTTTATAATTAAAAAAAATATTTTATGCATCTATTTATGCATAAAAATCAATATTGATGAAAGTAACACTTTATAATAAAAAAATTCTTTTATGCATCTATTTATGCATAAAAATCAATATTGCAGAAAGTAACACTTTTATAATAAAAAAATTCTTTTATGCATCTATTTTTGCATAAAATCAATATTGATGAAAGTAACACTTTTATAATAAAAAATTCTTTTATGCATCTATTTATGCATAAAAATCAATATTGGAGAAAGTAACACTTTTATAATTAAAAAAATTCTTTTATGCATCTATTTATGCATAAATATCAATATTGATAAAAGTAACACTTTTATAATAAAAAATTTCTTTTATGCTTAAAATCAATATTGGTGAAAGTAACACTTTTATTTTTTTAGAAAATATCCAATATGTATCTTTCTATACATAGAAGTTAAATCTAATGAAAATCACTCTTTTTTAATTAAAAACAAAAACCAATATGCATCTTTCTATGCATAGAATTTAAATCTAATGAAAATCACTCTTTTATAATTTAAAAAAATAACCAATATGCATCTTTCTATGCATATAATTTAATTTTAATGAAAATTTTTTTTTTATAATAAAAAAATTTCTACTATGCATTTTTTTAATGCCTAGAATGAAAATAACACTTTTAGAATACACAAACGATGGGGATTACTCTTTTGGAATATTAAAAGATAAAACTTTTTTCATAAAATTTAGGACAATTTTGCCATAACCTCCTTTGTATGGCTGACCATTTTTTAAATTTTCCTATCCTTAAGTCACTTTAAAATTATCCCCAAATGGTTTAAAGCATTCTAAACTAATCAAATTCCACTTTTAAAAGAGAAATAATATGAAAAGTTTACTTCCAACAATTAGATTACTTATCTAGGATAAAGAAAGGCTAAATTTAAGAATGAGAGAGGGGAAAAACCTTTCCACCAACAAGGCATAGCATCATTTTATATTTCAAAGAAAATAAAAATTAGAAAACCATTAAAAAAGAATAAAGAAAAAGTAGGATTTCTAACTTACATGAATTTTTGAGACCTTTCCTTTGGCTTGATGGTTTGAGGGATCTACTCTTGTTTGCAACAAGAGTGGCCCACCAATTCTTTAGAAGAGGGAATGGTCAAAAACTAATGAATTATTAAAATATTTTTTGGCTCTGGGGAGGAGTAGGGTAACAATGCATAAAACACTATTAAGTTTATACAAAGGGGGAGGCTTCTATTTATAGGAAAAAGTGAGCTTCTAGCCAAGCAAACTGATTCTAGAGTTTTCCAGATCAGTTTGGTCAATTTTTGACCATTTTTGGGTCATTACTTTTTGGAACTAGACTTGAATCAGGAGAGAGGAGAGATGAAATATCTCACCACCACACATGTGAAATAGGCGCCTCCTTCATGAGGGGGAATCCCCACTTTGAGGTGTCAAAAATTTTTTTTTTTAGTATTTCCTTTGGTCCTTAGTCCACTCTTCATCTTGTGTGAGTATTTACTCATTTTTGGGGGGATTTTCTTTATTTCTTCAATTTATATCCTCCATACATTTGGATAAATCTGATTGGCCTCTCAGAACCTTAATTTAAAATTTTTAAAAAATCTGGATCCTTAGGAGGATAAGGCCTTTTGGAATAAATTATAATTTATTTCTAATGCACCTTCTGAAAATCTTTTTGAACTTCTATTTTAGGGGAATTTATTTTCATAAGAAGAGATATTTTTCCATCCAAAAATATCTAAAATTTGAATAATCTCTCTCTAGAATATTTTCTCTCTCTAAGCCAAAATAGTTAGAAACAAGATCTTTTATTATTTTGAAGAGGGAATTGATTACAAGGGAAGATACTGGACATCTTGAGGGGCTGGGGAGGAATCTTACATTCTCTCCCACTTGAAAAATGCGAGATGTCCTCATCTTGGAAACTAGGGGTGATCCCGCAACAGTTCAGCTTCTTTCTCCCAGGTGGCATCTTCAAAAGGATAAAACTTCCATTTGACCAACAATTCTCTCAGAGTTCTGTTCTTGAGAACCTTTTCTCGAACATCAAGGATTTCTTCAGGTTAGAGTTCCATCTGCCCTTGGGTTGAAGAAGTTAAGATTTCATCCATCAAGCACATGATTCGGGCTTGGTTTAAGAAGGCTGACATGAAATACATTATGTACTTTAAGATGAGGAGGCAAAAGAAGCTCGTAGGCTAAGTCACCTACTTTCTTTGTTATCTGATATGGTCCACAATATCTGGGGGATAACTTCTTGTACTTCGAATGAAGACCATATCTGTTTCTTCGAATTTTCTGTCTGTCCTCTTCTTATATGCATACTGCTTCTGTCTATCCTGGGTAGCTTTTATATCTTTGCGAATTGACTGCATTTGCTGCTCCATGTCATCAAGCATCTGTCTAGACATCTCGACCCTAATCAATGGGTCGGACCAAGTTAATGTAGTTAAGCAATCTTGTCCATAGAGAGCTTTGAAAGGGATCATCCCAATACTTCGGTGATAAGAAGCATTGTAGGCAAACTTGACTAGGTGCAGATAGCTTAGCCACTTCTTGGGTGGTGCCCTGCTCCACAGCATGATTGAAGTATATCTTCGATTACTTGGTTCACCCTTTCAGTTTGACCATCGGTCTCGGGGTGGTAAGCTATGCTGAGATCCAAGAAAGTTCCTACTTCTTCGAAAAATACAATCCAAAATCTTGACGTGAACTTGGGATCTCGATCACTTACTATTCTCCTAGGGAGGTAGGCCATGCAATCTGCAAATTTCCTTGAGGAACACTCTCGCCACATCCACTGCAGTGTAGGTTTCTTTTACTGGAATCAGATGGGCAACTTTGGTTAGTATATCAACTACCACGAAGATGGAGTTGTAACCTGATTGCACTGAAGGTAATCTGGTAATAAAATCCATACTGATACATTCCCACTTCATCTAGGGGATGTCTAATGGATGTAACTTCCCAAGCATTTTTACTCTCTAGGCCTTGACTTTCTGACAGGTCAGACATTGACGTACATGATTAAGCACATCCTTTTTTAGACCAAGCCAAAAGAAGCTTTTCTTCAAAGACATGTAGGTTTTGATGAAACCTGGATATTATGCAATAAGGCTATCATGGGCTTCATTCAGAATTTGACCCTTAGTTCCCTCATCATTGGGAATGCATAGCCTGTGATTATAATACATAATTCCATCATCCAGGTTGTACCATTGAACTCGGTTCAACTCCTGTGGAGTTTTGCTTTCATGCATAAGTAGGGTAGCAATAGGGCCAAAGAATCTATCCTGTATGATCTTCTCTCTTGCTTCAATAATGACACTACAGTAATTGCAAGAAAGGAGGCTTTTCTGCTGAGGGCATCTACTACGACATTTTCTTTTCCGCCTGGGCGGTACTTGATTTCAAAATCAAATTCCTGTAGGGTCTGCATCCACCTTCTTTGGTGCATGTTGAGATCCTTCTGAGTGAAGATCAACTTTAAGCTCTGATTATATGTCATCAAAGTGAATCTTTGACCCTGTAGGTAATGTCTCCACAACTTCAGGGCATATACTACTGAAAGTAGTTCCAGGTCATGGACAACATAATTTCTCTCATGCGTTTTGAGTTTTCTGGATTCATAGGTCACTACATGAGTGCACCTCCCCAGGGCAAAACCACTGGCATCAGTTGGGTGGTTGCAAGATTAGGGTGCCCAGTTTTGTCCACTCAGGCACTCTATAAACAGTAAAAAAAAAGGCATTTGTTTACCTTTAGTGGCTAATCTCTCCTAGTAAATGAAAGAATTTTGTTTCAAGTTCTTTTGTTGGAACATCATATTCAAAGTTGGAAATATAGTTGCATAATTTGATTAAGCATTAGATAGTCAAAAGTCCTCATTTTCTTAGGTACAAAGTCAATGTATATACCCTGTCCCAAATTTGAACTGATTCCATAAAATGCTAATATCTTTTACATATAAACTCATATGAGATTCCCACTTTATACCTTAGATCTTCACATAATATGGAGCTTAACTTGATTTTTTGAGAAAATTTTAAGATATTTGTCTATTTTCTTTAAATATTTCAAGGTCTTTAAAGTGTTATAATATACGCCACTTTTGTACCCACAATAGCTACCACTTAAAATCCTCAATCTTGTAGATCAAAAGAGTGGGTAGATACAGAGACATTAGTAGAATGTGGTGGTTGGTAAAAATTGCAAATCTAATGGTTGGATTTTTAATGATCTCTTTTTTAAATTTCTTCCAGACTATCAGAAGGCCTGCAAATATTAATAATCTAATTAGTAAAATTACATTTTTGATGTGAATCATCTAAAACCTATAGGGACTAGTGTACTTGTAATGGTGCATCTATGGAAAAATAAATTGGATCACTCTAAGTATGGAAAGATCGTTTTTTTATCATTTCATCATATTTTTGATTAATTTTGATTAATTAGACTAATTTATATTAATTTAAGTTATATTGGGTTAATTTAAGGACAATCATATTTTTTATTATTTGCATGATCTCATTTTAAGTACCTTGCCCCCCAAAATTTGCTCTCCAAGCATTGTCCCAGTCCAGCATAAACTGGATAAAATTGGACACCCTGATCTTGCAACAACCCAGTTACTACCTCAAAGAGTAAAGAGAAATCTGGCAACTTCAGAACGGGATTGGTTACCAAGACGGTCTTTAGCTTATCAAAATCACTTTGGCACTTGGCAGACCATTGAAATGGGATATTCTTCTTGAGAAGATTAGTCGGGGGGGAAGCTATGAGAGCATACTTTGGTATAAAAATTCTATACCACAACCAATCAATCCCAAGAATCCTCTGACTTCTTTCACTGTCTTTGGTTCAGGCCAATCTATGAGACTGCTTGGACTTTTGCCAAATCTGGAGAAATTCCATCTTTGGATACCAAAAAGCCCAAGTATTCAACAAGGTCGACAGAGAAAGTGCGTTTGCTTTTTGCAAAGAGTTGGTGCTTCCTTAGAATCTCAAGAACTTTTCTGACATGAGCTTCATGGTCAGCTGCATTATTTGAGTAAATCAGAATATCATCAAAGAAAACAAGAACAAAATCATCCAATTATTCTTTGAGAATGTCCTGCATTAGGCGATTGAATGTAGCTGGGGCATTTGTCAATCCAAACGGCATGACAGTGAATTCATAATGCCCATATCGAGTATTGATGGCTGTCTTCGTGATATCTTGCTCATTAATCGTGATCTGATAATACCCTGATTTGAGATCTATCTTTGTGATGATCTGGGCTCCACTTAGCCTATCCAGAAGCTCATCAATTCTGGGGATAGGATACATATTCTTAAGTGTCATATTCTTAAGTGTCATCGGATTGAGACCTCTGTAGTCCACACAGAGTCTTAGCATTCCATCTTTCTTTTTCTGAAAGAGAACTGGCGCACCCCAAGGTGAAACACTGGGTCTTATAAAACCTTATTCTAACAGCTTTCTAAGCTGTTCCTTGAGTTTGATGGCTTCAGGAACTGGCATTTTGTACGTGCGCAGGGCTATTGACTGAGCTTCGCGGGTTAATTCTATCACATGATCTACTTCCCGAATTGGAGGCATCTCTCTTAATTCTGCTGGGAATAAATCATCATAATCACTAAACCATTCAGGTTCTTTAGCTTTCAACTTTGTGTCTAATGGATTTATTTTGACAACATAAATGAGCTACTTCTTTCTAAGTCCTTTTAGTAACTTAGAAGCCTTTACTAACTGCAGACTTGGGGATCCTGAAATTCTGGTTTCTTGAACTTTATTTTCGTGAAGGTCACGGAAGGAAATGGCTCCATTATGACAATGAATGTCAGCTTGATTTTTGTGGAGCCAATCCATTCCAAGGATCTCGTTAAAAACTCCCAAAGGTATAACTCTCAATTGACAGTCAGTTAAATTCCCATCTAGATTGAACTGAATACGATCTGTCTCAAGGTGAGTGAAAAGAATCTTCCCACTGGGGCCAATTCAACTTGCATATAGGTTTCCCTGATTTCTATGCTAAGACTAGCTTACGCAGGCATCCTGGGGAAATGAAAGAATGAGTACTGCCTGAATCAATCAAAAGATTAAAGAGCTTACCACCCTGATACTCAGCTGGAGTATGGATGACGGAGAATTGGAGATTTGGCCCTTAGTTTTCAATTGTTGCATAAATCTATCCTCTTTCCTCTTCCACTACTTCTGCTATTGTGACTGCTCTGGCTGTTGCAGTGTGAGGCAGAACTCTCTCTTTGCCAAGAGTCTAGGAAGGAGTTCTAAGACTACTCTGGACAGAGAGAGATGGGTGGCTGAGCTGGAGTTCTCCTAGGATTGCCTTGATTTTGACGAGATGGACCCTAATTTGACTGATAGGAAGGGGCTGGTCTCTGCACTCTCGGTGTCCTGGACTTCCTTGTCCCCTTGACATGGCAAGAGTCGGGCAGTCTTTCAGCTGGTGACCAAAACCCTGACATCCAAAACACTGGTTCTCACTTCTGAGCTTATCCCTCTGAATCTTTGAAAGAGGTGGGGCTCCTGAGAAAGTGTTCTGTGGGAAGGGTCTTCCTTCACTTCTGAATCTCCCAATATCTTGATTCTGATTTGGGCCTTGCTATCTCTTTGCGGGAGGAAAATTTGAAGTACTTCCTGGGGTTTGGAATCTTTTAAAGTTAGAGGGTGCGGGCTTTGGTGGGACCTTAACAACAAAGGCTTTGGCGAAGTCCTTTGCCATTCTTATAGCTTCGGCCATTGAGAATAATTGGCATTCTTCACTAAGGTGTCCAATGGCTCGTTCATTCCTCGAATGAATCTGGCCATGAGCTACTCTTCATCCAATTGCGGGGAATATTTAAGGAGAAGGGAAAAAGCCTGATGGTACTCTTCAATTGTCCGGCTATCTTGCTTTAGTTCCAAGAACTCATTCATTTTAGTTTCAAGGAAGCCCGGAGGACAAAACCTCTTTGTGAGGTAAGCTTTAAGATCAGTCCAGGTCTGGATATTTCAATCGAGATGGTTAGTCTCGCAGTGATTCCTCCAAGCGACCCTGGCCGTTTCCACAATCTTTAACCTGGCGAGAGCCATCTTGCTTCTCTCATTGTAGCCAGCTACATCAAAGTATTCTTCCATAGCCTCAATCCACTTCTCCACTACTTCACCTAACTTCTTCCCTTCACCCTTGAAGGGACCAGGTTGGGATCTATGCAGGGCTTTTCAAACATCCGGATCTAACTCTTCGTCACATCAGTTAGAGGACCGGGTTGCCTTGTACGGGCCGTGCGCCTCATGACTCTGAAAAAACGAGATTTTCATTAACTTAACTTTGACAACAGATTTATGATTATTTATTTTTTGTGATTTATTCTTTAAACAGATAATTATTTCATCATACTTCATGAAACAAGACTTACTCTGATAATTTTATTAACCATTCACAATTATAAAAATAATTTAATTTTTTTTTTGTAAAACATCGTTTATTATCAAAAGTTTTTCAATCTGGATCTGAAAATTTTTGAAATTACAATAGGAATAGTGGGCTTCACTTCTACTAACGCAAGATCCAATAGGACTATTTGGCTACTGTCCATATTTTCCCATTTTGTAACAAACTAGGGGTTAAGATTTCTTACTTTGTAGCAACTTTGTAAAGGTTTGCAAACAATTAGTACCCAGACGGATGTAAGCAACAAAGGTGATTATTCCATGTGTGTGGATTAGAGGATATACAGCTGAGTGGATAGTTGATCTAAGGAGTTTATGAGCTGTGTGATTGCCAGTGTATTGTACTACGAGATTCCAAGATAATATTGAAGATTGTCTCATGGATTAGTCTTTGACTTTTCTCTATTCTGCATTATATAGTTCTTTCTATTTTATGTCCATTGTGTGTGAATTATATTCCTATCTAGACGTAACTTCTATCTGAAATAAAGAAGGAGCTAACACACTCCCCAAGCTTAGGCATACCGGTAGCTCAACATGCCAGCATTGTCTTGTTGCATTGGGTACAATTATATTAGTTGTTGTTGCTCTTCAGGAGTTCACTAGGTGGTCCAGAACTACATAAGTGATAGGTCTTGACTGAACACCGACGCTCTCTTTTCCTTCTTCTTTTTCAAGGTCCAAGGTTCTTTTGGTAAAATTAACTTCCATTCTCTTGAACTATTAGCCAAATCATAAGTGAGGATTTCACTGTACGTGATCATGTAAATGTTAACATGTTATTAACATTTATTAATAATGTTCTCCAAGATTGTTATTAATGTTAATTCTTGTTAATATTAAGATTATTGTTTTTTCACCACTTGAAATCTTACACTAGGCTCACCCATCATGCTTTCATTCTTATGATTAGACCATATGCACTCCAATCAAGGTGCTTGACATGGAATTCATGATGTTCGATAATGTGCTATAGGAAAAAATGTGTACCATTAATATAGCCTATTAACATTGTGATCATGTTAACATGTTATTAATGTTAGTTAATAATGTAAAATTTTATGTGATCACTTAAATATCAAATCATGTCATGTAGGGAGGCCTTTAATCAATCTCATGTCCTCTAAAATTGCTAAAGAATCTCTCTTGCCAATTATGTGGTCCTAAATTCAATGCTATATTTTTTATGATGTGCATCAGATCTAGAAGATGATTCATTATTAGCTTTGTCCAATATGAGAGGCAAAAGAAGATTGAGTACCTTATTATTCCCTCAGCGGTGGTGTATGGGACAATCCTCTTTGTAATACTTCCCAATCACCTACTTTTACAGGATGTGGGGGGACTCCTTTTGTAGATGAAACAAACGTCTCATGAAAAAATGAAAAAAATTGGATGGTCATTAGGGGAAGGTTGAGGTCTATAGGGGCCCTTTAAGCTGCCATATTATGATTTTAATGACTTTTTGTTAAAATGTTAAGTTTCTTTGACTTTAGATACCTTCTTATTCTTCAAATGGCTAGAAGTTTGAATTTCAAAGTTTCCCGCCAAAATTGAATTTAAAATTGAGTGGGCAAAACCATATCATGTGACATATCTATGGAAAGAGCTCAGCGAGTAGATTTTGGATCTCTAATCTCCGACAAATTTTGAGCTTATATGTAGAAGTTATGGATGTCCAAAATTTCAAAAACTTCCCCCCCCCACTTTTTGGGAATGAAAAGAACACCATATTAGTGAATTTGGGAATTTCCCAATTCCCATTTTTGAATACTTAAAAAAGGGGACATGGATAGCATGTTTGTAAGTTTCTCAAAACCCTATCATATGACCTATCGTTGGAAAGCGCTTGAGAAATGGAATCTAAAGAGCTATAAAGCGCTCATTTTGGATTTATGGTGTTCAAGTTATGGTTAATCCAAACTTTTGACCACGTGTCCCAAACTTGTGGAAAATTCCCATATTCCCCAATATGGTGTTAAAGTACAAAAAGGTATCTTCTAGAGAATCTTTTGACCACCTTTAATCACCCAACATTTTTGTATACATGGCATGACATGATTGTCCCTTTTCCTTAATAACCTTTTAATCACATGGCATCTTAAAGGGCCCCTATAGACCTCAACCTTCCCCTAATGCTTCTTACTTGACCTTCTTGAGATGCTTTGCCTCCTATGATGTAAGAAGTGATGGTCCACAATTGGACAAGCATTGTGAGAGTAGATGTTGTGAATCCTAATTATGCATACTGTACAAATACTTTATATTTAGAGAAAACTCATATTTGATAATTCAAATCATAGGAAGATTATTGAGCATAAAAAACATATCGAAGCATTCTCTATATCCTGGAAAGTCATGCATTGTCCAGATTAAAATTACCTTCACCTGTATGCTATGTTGTGTAAGCAGTTAAGACACATCATGAACTTGGATTCCATGTGATAGTGTCTTAAGCTCCTGGATCATCAAAGGTTCAAGATACCTATCCATGTTCTTGGGCAGGAGAAGAGCTAGCATCACATGACCCAAGTATTTATTAACTTCCAAGGAGAGAGATTATAGTTTACTAATACCAATGGCCCTGTACTCCATGATGTTGATTTGAGACCAAATGGATTAAATCCATCCATACCCAATCCAAGTCTCTAGTGATGTGTATAGTCCTTGAATTTATGCCACTCCTCTTTTATGTGATTCCA
The DNA here is from genome assembly GCF_041138505.1 of Cibotium barometz. Classification (NCBI taxonomy): domain Eukaryota; kingdom Viridiplantae; phylum Streptophyta; class Polypodiopsida; order Cyatheales; family Cibotiaceae; genus Cibotium; species Cibotium barometz. Next base: position 45,073,345 of record NC_141081.1, on the reverse strand, counting down.
TGCTGGTGAATCTACACAGGGACTCTCATTGTTGTGCCATCGGTGGAGTAATTGTGTGCATGCCATGTCATGAGTTCAACAGTAGACTTTCACTGAAATATATGTTGAATGAAGGGTATGGTAGGAAAATGCCTCAACACCTTTTGAGGAATCACATACCTTGCAAATCACTTTGGTAATGAGACTTACCAGATTTTAGACATTCAGTTGTATCTTTGTGAGACCTCCTAAATAGCACTCATGATTGATGCATGCATTTTTACATTCGTAATTTATGCCAAGTGCCTTTATTACTCACTCTGGGAAGCCCTTGCACCATAGAAAGAGTGGAGGAACTAGCAAATATCTTGGGGCTTTGCCTCACAACACTTTGGAGCATAAACATCTCAATCTACCATAATCTAGCCCACAATTGCATAAACAAGATGTTTCATGCACCTCGTTGATTGCTTGTACTTGGATTCTCATAGGAGACTTTGTTGCCATGCAGCCACACTCCAAGCTCTGTCCCAATGCCGCCGCACTCCAATGGAAACTCGACCCTCCTGTCTCACTCAATCACTCAATCACACTCACTCTCTCACACACATGCAATCAAGCACACTCACTCTCTCACACACATGCAATCAAGCACACAAGAGATAAAACAAACAAGAAAGAAATAAAATAGGAGAGTAGAGAAGAAAACAACTCTATTGAATTAGCATAAAAGAATGAATGGTGAGTATACACAGTGACTCTTATCATAGTCAATAGCCTTCACACCTTGGGCAGCCATACTTAAAAAATAGGTCCATGGCTTTAATCTAAGAATACAATATCCATTATTAATCCCATGGCATGCCTTTCATAAATAAGCAATGATCAAACATGTAAAATATACAATGAAGTTGGAGAGGTGTCCAAACCCTTGCACCATAGAAAGAGTGCAAGAAGTAGCCAATGTCATGGGGCTTCGTCTCACCGCACTCGAGAGCATAAACAACTCAAACCGAGAGATTAATCTACCATAACCTAGCCCACAATTGCATAAACAAGACGTGTTGGCACTCACCTCATTGATTGATTGTGCTAGGATTCTTGTAGGAGACCTTGTTGCCTGCACAGCCACACTCCAAGCTCCGCTCCAAAGTCATCGCACTACTCCAATGGAAGCTCGATCCTCCTCTTTCACTCAATCACACACACTCAGTGTCTCACGCACATGCAAGAAAGCACAAAAGAGCTCAAACAAGCAAGAAAGAAATTACATAGGAGAGTAGAGAAGAAGAGCACTCTATTGAATTAGCATAAAATAATGAATGGTGAGTACACATAGGGACCCTTATCTTGGTTCATGGGATTCACACCTTAGGCAACCATACTTAAAGAAGCGGTTCATGGGCGGCCTAGGCTTATTCAAATACTTAATTTGAGAATACAACCTCCATTATTAGTCCCGTGGCATGCCTTTCATAGATAATCGACGATCGCACACAAGAAAAATATACAACGATGTTGGAGAGGTGTCCAATGAGGGTTAACATGCCCCCCTTCTTGATGCAGATTCCATCCTTCGAATATGTTGATAAAGATTTGTTGAGGCTATTGTTGAATGCTTAAAATGTAGAAGGTTGTGGAAGGTTTGCAAGGCAACATGGTACCACGAGTAAGGTGCATTTAAGCATAACGCAAACACCAATCATGCAATGTGAGGAATGATATCTTAACTGATGGTAATATTAAGGTTAGTTTGAATTCAATCTAAACTAAGAAGGAGCAAAAAGAATGATGTTATGGCTCACCCTAACCCTCTTTGAAACACATCCAAAAAGAGATTACTTGTTGAACCACAATTGTCGTGAGGATCTTTCCAATGGCTGAGCTCGTAACCTTTGAAGTCTCCAAGCTCTACAACTCCTTGAGAAGCAATTCCACCACGTCTCCCACGAGCGTTGTCACACCGTCGCGTTGCACTACGGGTCCTCGTCCCTTATCTCACCTCACTTCACTCACACACACTCACTAGCATGCATTAGGGAGGGAGAGAGATTAGCAAGATCAAGACTCAATTGCACAATGGGAGAGTATGTTGTATTATGAGAGAAATTCACTTATATACATGGCCATAAGTGTTCACACTCACTTAAACTGTGGCTGGCCGGGCACTTTCGGCTCATAAGAGGCCTAATACTATTACAATGACTACTCTTATAATATATCCATGAAGTACACCACTTAGGACTTCATCCTAACTTGCTACCACATGCTCTTGAAGCGGGAATCACCATAAATACTCTGCCACACCATTACGAGCGCCCATCCAAGTTGTATCTTTGGACACTATTGCTTCATATCATGAATGTATGATCCTTTGGTGTATCTATCGTGACTCCTTGATGTAAGATAATGGTGGTAGCTCTTGTTAATCCTAGAATTGGATTAACATTCCCCCCTTGATGATCGCATCCACGTGATCGCATTGAAGATCCTTTGTGTGGGGAGAATGAACAAGCTTTGTCGATGGCTTTAATGTTGAATGACATTCAATTGTCTTTGTTCCTCCGGAAGGAATAAGAAAAGCTACTTTATGAATGAAGAGGTTAGTGGTGTATTATTGGGAATTCCTAATGGGGTGGGGGGTTTTTATGAATGATTGTATTTTTATATTTGTGTGAGCCCTTTTTTTTCTCTTTTTTTCTCTTTTTTTTTTTGGCTCACTTTGTTTTTGGCAATCATCGGCAAGGTTACATGTAATTTTTATTTGTAGGGACCCTAAGAGATGTTAATAATGGGAGAGAGAAGAGAGAGAAAGATCCAAAGGAACATAGACTTATTATCAGAATGAGATGATGATTCTCAGTTCCTTATTTGATTCATTGAAGCAACATTCATCATTTGAAGTAATTGGCTTGTGATGATGATGTCCCTTTGTGTGGCAGGATACTGTCAAATGTTGTTGAGTAGGGCCTAATCCTGTCTTCTTCTGTCCATGTGCTTTTTATGTTTTTATGCATATTTAAGTGCTCTTATGAAGCAGATTTACATGAAGTACAAGAATTGAGTCATATAGACTCTTATTGAACTGCTCTGTGTTGAAGTAGCCACTTGTTGGGTGGTGAGGATTGAAAGAAATACATCGATTTGCAAGGCTAATATAGATGTCTTCACTAAGAATTGAATATTATTCAATTTTGAAGTTGGTGGTGTGGTTTGGAGAGGTTTGTAATTTGAAGAAAAATTCCAGGCGATGGCTTGTACCATTGACCAGGCTTTCACCCACCATGTCTCCCCCACCCATGGAAGTTATCAATGGTGAGGCTTTGGTGTAAATGTTCTCCAGTGCATAAGTATGGATATGTACTCATGGAGTAGCTGCTATACATTAATTTAGCCAAAAGAAAAGTAAGCAATAAGCTTAACAAATATATAGTGGCTATTGTGTGATATGACTTAATCCATGATGAGGCTTAAATCGCGAAAGTGCAGGCTCTTAAGCCATGAGATGGATCTCCTTGAATATTGTAATTCCGTTAGATGGAATTCCGTAAATTTGCAGATTTGGACCCTCTTTTTTTGGGACTTTATGGGTCATCTAGGTCATGATTTGCAAGCAACAGCTTCTTATGCGCTCATTTATTACTTCTAGAGGGGTGACAAGAACATTGTTATTTTGTTCTTAATGTGCTTTAAGTCTCTGTATTTGTTCTTGAATTTGTTGTTGAAATTATGTCAAGGCAGTATGGAAGACTGCTAATTGTTTGCTTGAACAAACAAGCTCTTGTGTCGGTGCCGAATGCACGAGAGTGGTTGAGTGATTTGCTTACTGTTGCATGCTTGGGCCTCCATCCTTGTCGAACTTTAGGTGCATAGGCTCCGGGGGTCTTTCCTTTGAGGTCCCTGTTAGAGATAGATGGTTGGGCTCTAGGAACTTCTTCAGGAATAGCTATGATTGCAAGGTTTTGGCATCAAACTTTGTAGGTGAGGGATGGGGTTGAAGGAGTTGATGCTTTATCAAAGTCGGTCGTTGATGCAGATGGTAGGTCCTTGTGTAGAGGGGATTTTTGTGAAAGAGGCTTGTATTCGTTTATGTTCAGCATCATAGAAATCCATTAAAGTTGGATCCTCTTCCTCGCAGTATGGTACTGTCAACTTTTTGTGTCCTTGACCATCATGATAACTCTATCGCCTAGCAAAGCATAATAGTGGTGCTTGGGTAGCAACAGTCCATTTATGCCCCAAGATTAAATATTCTTCCAACACACTCAACCACAAAAAACTTGCAAGTGAGGGGGTTAGTCTCAATATACATTGTATGTTCAAAGTACGCCACACATGTCATGTTCAAGTCTTGTGTAAAGGTAATCCTTTCTTCACGATGTGTCGTGAGTGTTGGTTGACTCCTTAAAAATCCCATAGCTCGAGGGTCATGAGATTGTATTCTCGTGTTGGATAAAGCTGTGCTTGAGCTGTGGTGATTTTATTTGCAATTTCCAATCCAACCAAAATACTAGGGATCTTTTCAATAAGATAATATGTTGTAAGTTCTAGCTCTTGCAAGGTTTTTTTCTCCCGTAATAGCAATTGTACATTGCCTCTGCAGGAGTGTTCAAGGTGATTGTTTGCATGGATTCATCTAGTGAATACAACGATTCACTTATCCAAGGTCCACCAAAGATGACATCATACTCAAGGGTTTTTAGGGTCATTAGGAATTTTTTGGACCCAAAGAGGGCCTCTTGGATTAACTTTTGATTAGGAATGGACCAATAGGAAGAGGGCTGGGTGCACATTTTTGACTTCTTTGACCAATAGGAAGAGGGCTGGGTGCACATTTTTGACTTCTTTGACCCTAGGGGGCCTAGGCTAATGGGGCCTAATTACTACTCTTGTCCCCCTACCTCTTGGGCCCAAACTTAGAGGTCCCCCCACCTAGAATCGCGCAGATGAAAAACCCTAAAAATAAAAAAATTTTATTTTTTTCCCAAAAGTGTGTTTTCCCTCTCAAACTTCCCCCCAACATACTCTAGGTTTGGAAAGCTCATTTTAAACCTCTTTCTTCCTCTTCTAAGCTCTCCATTGCTGTAAAAACTCCATACCTCTCAAGCTCTTCCTCTTCTAAGCTCTCCATTTTGCTGGCAGAAACTCCATACCTCTCCCTCCTTGTCAAGCTCCCTTAGTCTCAAGCTCCCTCTCCCTCTTTCTTCCTTTTCTAAGCTCTCCATTGTTGCAGAAACTCCATCCCTCTCAAGCTCTCAAGCTCCCTCCCTCTCAATCTCCCTCTCTCTCTCTCTCTCTCTTAAGCTCCCTCCCTCTCCATTGCTGTAGAAACTCTATCCCTCTTTAGTCTACTCTAGGTTCAGGAAGCCTATTCTCAAACTCTAACCCTCTTTTAAGCTTTCCATTGCTGCACTGAGAACCCTAAAGTTTCTCTCCTCTCCACTCTTCTGTTGTAAAACAAGCTTTTCTTTTCCCTTCTTCTCTTTTCATACCACCATGGCCTCTTCCAGTAATGTGAGAAGACCTAGGGAGAAGGTGGAAGAGCTTGTGCTGTATAACAAGATGAGAATGGAGTTTGGGCTCCAACAAGATTCAGGGTTGGGGCTTGGGTCTACATGTAGCCATAAGGGACCACATCGAGTGCGTCAACTGGGAAATATGCTACATCATTGGAAGGGGCGGCTACAAGGCTTCAAGCATACTAAGAAGGAAGGACTGGTTGCCATAGTGCAACATGTGTATACCCTTGGAGACCTGTACATTCAAGGCCAACGACCAAGGTTTCCTTCAAATTGTCAGTGTAACATAAACACAGCTTTAACAACATGTAATATTGGATTTTTTGTTTCAAATTTTCTTATAATTCTCCATTTTCTTATGTCTCTCTACAGATATTTTCTCCTCTAATTATGTTGAGAAACAACCACTCCAAAGCCTCACTGGAGTTTTCTATGCTATGCATGCATCCATTGGAGAGGCAATGTTTGTATCTCAAAGCCCAAGTGATCTTGTACAGAACAATATCTTTTTCTTTTCTCACTCATATTTTGTACATAAAAAACTAGGTTTATTTAGCAAGCTAGAAGAGATCCCCAACCCTCCTCTTAACAATCCCGAATGGCCCAAACCTGATGCTTGGACCATCTTATGCTTAAAGTTTAAGATGGTAAGTGATATCAAGAGCTTACTCAAGTTTTCAAAGGCATCTAGGTCAGTAGGGCTAAATTGGTTTTGTCCTTTACATGTTTTTGTGCACATGTTAAATTCCATGCCAATTCCATGAGCGAGTGGCAGCAAGCAAGCATTGGAGCCTAGCAGACCTGCGTCAGCACTTTAGCATCATGGACTTTGACAATGTGGAAGAGTCAAGTTTCAAGTTGATGAGAAGAAAGGTATATTTGATTCCACTACATGTCTACAATTATTAACCCTTACACTTTCTGGTTATTGTGCCACTTTCTATATTTTTACAGATTGGGAAAGCGTAAGGAGGGGACAACCATGGTCTCAGAATCATGGCTAATGGGGCCAAACTTTAAATTTTAACTATAAATAGCCAAAGGTGCCTTCTTTCTCATTTTCACGTGATAGAACCAAGCACGAGCTCACACTATCTCTTTGCATTCACATGGCAAAATTCTCTTAAAAATCAAATAAAATAATCCATTAATTCCATTATACTAAGAATTCTACTTTTCTCATTTAAATGATTGAATTCCAAATATGATGGAAATTTCTCTTTTATCATTAAAATTTTTCTTTTGCTTAAAATAAAATTTAGCTAAAAATTCTCTTAAAATTGAATAAAAATATCCATTAATCCAAGTATGACAAGAATTCCACTTTTTCCATTAAAACGATTGAATTCCAAATATGATGGGAATTCCTCTTTTATCATTTAAATTTATTCATGCATAAAATAATTTATCTAAAATTCTTCTTTATTTTTTTGTTAGTAGTATCCTCAATTAATTAAAAGTGCTTTTGGAGCCCATTGTTGGCTAGATTTAGAAGATGAAATGGTGTTTGGCTAGCTTTTCTATGGGTCTTTCTTCTTCTTGGAAGTCTTTGTAGGGTTGTTAGAATTGGGTGACCTGACTTTGGTGTTGTTTTGCCATAGTGGCCTTAACTTGCCAAGACTTTATTTGGCATTGATTGTTGATGAGTAATAGCAATGAGGATGAAAATTAAACTAACATCCTAACTCCCAACCTCCTTAACATCATCCTTTTGGTAGAGGATGTTGGTTGAGGGGGGTTGTTGGTGTGTCAAGGTAGAAAGATTGTTTAAGGTTAGAGTCTACCTACCTTGAGGAAGAGGCAATTGTTGATGATGAGGCTTGGGTTATGGTAATGTTTGGGGTCTACTTATCCATCAAAGGTATTATAATACTCGTTCCGAAGCTCCAACATGGAAGTATGCTAGTTATATAGCAATATGCGGTGGCTATATATTCTCTTACAAGTAGGACCAATTCCTATGGTTTCTATAGCTCTATGTGGTGGCTATATATTCTCTTCCAAGTAGGACCTATTCCTATGGTTTCTACAGAGGGCTACATATGCTAGCTTATATAGCACTATGTGGTGGCTATATATTCTCTTCTAAAGTAGGAGCAATTCTTAATTCTCAAATCAAACTCTATGCTAATCAAGCTAGAGGCTAAGGAAATGGCTTTTTAATGCTTTTATGTTACATAAATTATGATAAAATTACAATTTGGATCCATAAATTGGATTTAGATCTATTGATAGTTTATCTATCATAAGTGTATTACTAAGTCTTATGCTTTTCAAAATTATTAAAAATTATCAGTAATAGCAGCGGAGCTATGGCAAAAATTTTAAAAATTAACACATAAATCATTTTTATGCATAATGTGAAAAGAGGACTTCCTACCATATTCTAGGATTACTCATCCTATGTTAAATGAATAATTGTCATCATATCCATTGAAAATTAATTTTTAATATTTATGCATAAATAGTTAATTAGAGAAAAAAATTAGTAATTTTATTTTTATGATAAAAGAGGAATTCCTATGATCATGTATTTCAATGGAGAAAGAGAAAATTTGGAATATTAAAATAATGGATATTTTATTTTAAATTAAAGAAGAATTTTAGATAAATTATTTTATGCATGAATAAATTTAAATGATAAAAGAGGAATTCCCATCATATTTGGAATTCAATCATTTAAATGGAAAAAGTGAAATTCTTGTCATATTAGGATTAATGGATATTTTTATTTACTTTTTAAGAGAAATTTTAGTTAAAATTATTTTATGCATAAATAAATTTAAATGATGAAAGAGGAACTCCCATCACATTTGGAATTCAATCATTTAAATGGAAAAAGAGGTATTCTTAGTATATTTAGAATATTGGATATTTTTATGTAATTTAAAGAGGAATTCCCATGACATTTGGATTGCACTCATTAAATGAGAAAAAGAGGGATTTCAAGCTTATTCAAAAAAAATAGATATTGGTATTTAGTTAAAAGAAATTTTTTATGATATTTAAGTAAAGAAAAAGTTGAAATTAATTTTTGATGTCAAAAGATGAAATTTCACCATAATTCTACCTAGGGAATTAAGGTTGAGAAATTAAGTGGTAGAAAGAATATCTTTAGATATTTTATTTAGATAAATCACTAAATCGGTATTTAACTAAAAATAGATGTTTATTTGAAGTAAATCCTTCTTTTAGGACTAAACCGAATGCTTTTGGTTAGACTACAAGAGGGATGGACATTAAACCTACTTGTCCACCAATTCCAGTTCCTAAATACAAAGAGTAGACTACCAGTTTTCCTTTGACCGAAATCACCAAGAAACTAGTTGGACAATCAGTCAAATGATGGGTACATTACCCTAATGAGAGATCAAGGATTCTCATTATGAAATTGAGAATTAAGGAAAAAAGGGATTTATGGAACCAATCTCAAACTAGGAATTTTACTTGCATTCGAACCTCTGTTTTTCATTTAAAGGACTGTTTTATGCCACAATGCTGGAGAAAGCATTTGGCATGTATTTTACTAAGAGAAGGTTCGTTGCAACAGCCGGGGTGGGGAGTCATCGAGGGATGTCGCTCGCGGGCAAAGCCTGCTGAGGTCTTGACCAGCCTTGATATGGTTAAAATGGTGCACTTCCGGTATGATGGGCGAGGATCGATGAAGCGGTCCCTGAGTGAAGTGCTAGGACAGCTAAGGAGGATTCTAGAGGGTTCTGACTAGGTGATGCACGGGCTCGCGGTTGCTAGGACACCCATGCGTGTGTCAAGGAAGGTTCAGATGGACTAAAAAGAAAGATTTTTGTGAATCAATTTTTGATATTGGATCTCGTTGGTTAGCCAGCTAGTCTTCAACGGAGAGTCCAGATGACATATCTTGTAACACAATGGACTCAGAATTTTGGAGGATGATGACCACTAATATTATGATTTCTATTGTTTTAAAGACAACCGAATCTGTTATAAATGGCAATTTCATATTGGGTGTGTATGTGGAATGCCTATCTTAATTTTTGCATGAAACGCCGGCTAGGGGGCCTCGGAACTCTTTTCCTCGGTACCCAGGCAAAACATAACCAAATCTTTATAAAGTAATCCCACCAATACAGTGATCGGGTGGTTGGCTAAACCATGGGCCAGGTTGCATCGAGAGATTCCTACGAAACAATTAAGATACTATTAGTTACGTTAGTTAGATTAAGTCCTGAGAAGACCCTTGTTCTGTGGGAGGGAATCAACGACTGTGCCTTGTTAAAGGAGGAAAAAAGCGGTGATTCTATGGACCAAGTGTAAGTCTCTTCTTTGATCTGACCATGTGACTTCAGGTTTGGTTGGATAAGTTTAACTAGTTAAGACTTTGACTCGTTAGATTAATTACCACGTTAGAAGATTTTCCCATAGCGGAATTGCTGGGCTGGTCCCTTGTCCGGACATCCATAGGGGCGAGGCCGCGAGTGTGAATCCTCGCCCCGCGCAAAAGACTGATGCTGCTTTTGCCCCGCCAATGCCCTCGGAGGGGGGCACCGCAGAGGGGGCCGGGGTCTCACATTGGTAGTGGTGCCATTCCCCCTTACATTCAAGGAAGAATGGGAGTAGTTCCATCCTCAAAGCCTTCCATCAACTTGATTGAAGGAGAGAATGACACCACATTCTCAGGGTCTTCAATCACATGAAATGGAAGAATGTCACCACCCTCATTCTCGAGGCTCCCATGCCATCATCTTGAGGGGTAGAATGGAACCACTTCCATTCGAGTGGTTACATTCAAAGAAGAATGGCAGTCGCTTCAATTCTCAAGATCTCCCATCCAATCTTCCTTGAAGTGTGAATAGCACCACTGCCATTCTCAGGGCCTCACATCCCATCATCTTGAGGGGTAGAATGTTACCACTCCCATTCCCCTTGCTTTTAGGGAAGAATGGCAATGCCATTCTCAAGTCCTCCCATCACCTTGAAGGGGAAACTGGCACCACTGCCATTCTTCCTTGAATGTATGGGAGAATGGCATTGGTGCCATTCTTCGCTTCAAGAAGGTGATGGGATGGGAGGCCTTAAGAAGGGCACCACTGCCATTCCTTCAATGTAAATTCTCCCCTTGAAGTGATGGAAGGCCTTGATAATGGCACCACTACCATTCTTCGTAGAATGTAAGGGATAATGGCACCATTATTGTCCTTCCTTGAATGTAAGGGCTATTCTCCCTTACATTGAAGGAAGGACAATAATGGTGCCATTCTCCCTTACATTCTAGGAAGAATGGTAGTGGTGCCATTATCAAGGCCTCCCATATCTTCAAGGGGAGAATGAAACCATTTCCATTCTCCTTTACATTTAAGGAATGGCAGTTGGTGCCATTCTTAAGGCCTCCCATCCCATCACCTTCTTGAAGCAAAGAATGGCACCAATGCCATTCTCCCAGACATTCAAGGAAGAATGGCAGTGGTGCCATTCTCCCTTACACTCTAGGAAGAATGGGAGTGGTGCCATTCTCAAGGCCTCGCATCACTTCATGGTGGTGAGAATCATACCACTTTCATTTGTTTTTTACATTCTAGGAAAAATGGTAGTGGTGCTATTCTGAAGGACTCCCAGCACTTTGTGGGGAGACTGGCACCACACAACCATTCTCCCTTACACTCAAGGAATGGAAGTGGTGCCATTATTAAGGCCTCCCATCACTCACCTTGAAGGGGACATTACAGGAAGAATGGCACACTAATGCCATTCTCAAGGTCTCCCATTAGCCAGGGATTTAATATTCACGTGATCACAAGTTTTTTCTTGTTAATAACACATGTGAACATGTTAATAACATGTTTACATGATTACACGTTCACAAATTAGCAGGTTGCTGGTTACCTGGTTACCTGGGGACCGGCCAAACCGGGATTCAGAAAAACCCGACGTGCCCGCCGAGTATAATTAAAACCCGGCGGGAACCGTCGGGGCCGTCAGAATTCCCACTGGGCAACATATTTCTATATATATGAAGCCTGCGGGGCCCCTTGGGGATTTATTACTTGACAACTATTTACACACAGGTAATGTCTTATCTGCATGTAGGTAGTGTGGGTGTGTGAGTACCCGTGCGGGCAGCCGCCCACCACAGTCGCAATGCGCGGCTAGATGTGGGTGGTCCGCCACACGAGAGATGCATGTGTGTGTAAGGCCATTCTTCGGAACGGTGCTTATCATGGGGCACATGGTCGGTAACGTGGCCGAGTTGTGTCCTATGGTAAGTATGGCACGTTGTAATGGTACTAGTCGGTAACGCGGCAAGCATAGTATCATTATGACGATGTCACCTTCCCTTCCCTTTATCAAATGCGGGCATATGGTCGGTAACACGGCTAATTTATGTCCGTATCCAATTCCTATTCCCATAGATTCGGGCGGCACCTTGTTGGTAATGCAACAGAATGGTGTCGTTCACTAGTGCATATGCTTTGATTGCATATTGCGGCATTTGATTGGTAACGCGGTAAAACAATGTCATAAATTTGTTTGGTTTGTTGGTAACGCAGCCTGTGTTGTTTTTATTACGTGTGATACATGCGATACTTGGTCGGTAACGCGGCCTGAGTATCACATGGGTCATAGTTTAAATCATATTGTGTACAAGTCTCATTTCATGAAATAGTAAAATCAAAGTAACAAAGTAATAACCGAAATAACACTAGAAAATAGATGATATTCTCTCTCTCATTCTCTCTCTCTCTCTCTCTCTCTCTCTCTCTCTCTCTCCTACCTCTATCTTTACTTGGGTGATTATGGCTAAACGTCCATGCAAAGATGACAATGTAAACAAAACAATTCTACACACTATTTTAGTCTATCTTGGAGAATTTACGAAATCATTCGAAATGTCTTCTACTATTCACTCTCTCTCTCTATATATATATCTCTCTCTCTCTATTTTCCTTCTCTTATCTCTCTCTTGACTAGGTGATTATGGTTAGATTTCCATGTATAGATCACAATTAATATAAAACAATCATATACATTGTTTTGCATTATCTTTAAGAATTTATAAAACCATTTAAAATATCATCTTTAAAAAATTTTGAAATTATTTTAAATGCCATAAAGGGATTATAAACATTGTTTTGCACTATCTTTAAGAATTTATGAAACCATTTAGGAAACTATCTTTAAACATTGCTGCTGAAATTATTCAAAATGCCATCTAATATAATCTCTCTTTCCATCTATTTCTCTCCTCCTTCCACTGTCTTGACTTAGGTGATTTTGGCTAGACAGTGAATATAAAACAATTTTAATCTCTCTCTCTCTCTCTCTCTCTCTCTCTCTCTCTCTCTCTCTCTCTCTCGATTCACTTGATTATGGCTAGAAGGATATGTATACATGACAATGAATATTTAGCTTGACTGTTCAGTGCCTTTCCTCTCTATCTATGTCTTGATACTCTCTCTCTCTCTCTCTCATATATTTCTCTTGATCTACTTGATTGGTGGTAGCAGTTCAGTGAATGTGCAACAATGGATGCTTCTTTTGTTTGATCAATGATAATTAATGTGACACACTTGCTACGGTTGTTTTACCTGTTTTAGTGTAAAGCGTAAATGGATAACATGTTGATGTATTGCTTGATGTTGTTTTCAATACTATTGTTTGATATTCTGTTTTTGTTCTGTATCTAAAGATATTTGCTAGATTTGCGACGATGGCCACCATGCTCTCCACCGAAGAGCGAAAGATCATCCTGCAAGCCATTCGCACAGAGGCAGTTATCATAGTGTCACAATGTTCAGAAGAAGCTGTCAGAAAGACTAATGAGTCAGATATCCTCATGAGAGATCTCGTCGTGCAGATCTGGGAAAATGCACAGCGTCGTCTCAGATGTGCGAAGGCAATGCTGAATTGTGTGTGAAAGACGGAAGTTAGTCGACTTTGACTACCAGCACAGGATACGCACTATCTTGGGGAGTATGCATTCGGTGTCGCGGTGCAATCAAGAAGACATCAGAAATAATGCCGAACGAATATTATTAGAAGTGTACGGTCGTCCTCTCCACAATGCAGACGCTCCACTGTATTTTGCCAAGATGCTGTATGCCCAGTTTGTCCTGCAAACGCATGTGGACTTCGCTTCTAGAGAGGTCACTGTCAACACCCACGATTTGCGTGAAGAGACAGTGACCTTCACAAGAGAGGAGCTTGCTCTCCTGGTGGAAGGGGCTGGAACGCGGTCAAAGACAACCTAGGGGCAAAGCTCGCAGAGAAGTAGCAAGAAGCAGTGAGATTGTCACAGGCCCCAACTCCCCCCCGACCCAACAGAGAGGTTCAAGAGCAGCTCACCCGGCTTAGCCAAGATGTGCAAGGACTATCTACACGTTTAAATCCTATGCGTCAAGGGAATCATATTTCACATTTTTTGGTGCATCCTGAGCTTGTGGGGGCTGCTAGCGGTGCTACTAGTTCCTCCACCTCGGAATGTCCCGTGTGCTACAAACCATTCAACGGTTGGAGCGGCCACTATGTTCTACCATGTGGCCACTACTATCACTTGATATGCTTGGTGAGACAGATGCAGAATGTGTCCACATGTGCATTGTGCGGCATAGCAATTAACCGTGGTATTTATGCTATGTTCGGTATGGCTAATGAATACAAACCACCGGGGTCACCCTCCCCGCTACTCCTAGTGTACTTTCGCAATCGCTTTCAAGACGAAAGCTAAATGTACAAACACTTCTTGCGTAATGGCAATCTTTTTGTAATGACAAATTGTATTGACAAATTGTAATGACAACTTGTAATGACAAATTGAAATCTTTCATTTGAGTTGATAATTCATATAATGAACTTAATTTTAAGGAACTTCAAGTTCCTTCTTCCCCTATGTCAACATCGTGCTCTAAAATCCTTTCACTGTCTACTCTCCCATCTGCTTGATTGAGCTCACGGCGAGTCAATGCTCAGATTATCTTCTATCTCAAGGCTAGTGCACGATGTAGGTCCAACGTCAAGTGCTCGTCTTCTACATCATCACAATCGTACATCCATCTGGGCATATCTTCTTCATATTCTTCGCTTTCAATGTGTCGCAAGATTTTTTCATTGCAAAATACATGTAAACAAGTTTATCAGCTCGGTGTATAAGAAGTCGATTTGCGAATAGTGCTGTGAATATATTTGTACATACTCCAGTTTCTTTCTAAGCCTGAGTTCGAAGAAGTCTAGCCTAGAACCTTCATCGCAAGGTTGCGCAACAAAGCATAGTGCTCACCACCATTCATCATCCACCACTTCCATGCAGGTTGCTCTTTAGCCATTTGTTGAACAAGGGAGTTGGAAAATAGACCTTCTTTCAATCGAAAACAGGACATCTCTTTTATACATTTTACACGATCATCAACATTGTCATAAAAAGTGTTAACCACTGTGTAGAAATCCGGAACCACCTCAACGTTAGACATCAAATCCATATTCCAGTATTGAGGATCTAGCATATAAGCAGCACTGTGTAATGGTGTATGCGCTCCAATCCATCTGGCATGGAAGTACTTCAATAGGACTTTTCTTTTCCGACTGGAGAATGGTACACGCCAATGCTTTTCAACCACCGAATGCTCTAATTTCTCAGGACACTCTAAACTCCGCTGGACAGCCCACCATTGCATCCATACTTTTCCAAGATTAGGCGCTCTTTGATGAAGATTTCGTATCGCATACATAACAGGCATCATTAAGTGGTACGCATCCATTACACTGTTCCACCAAGTTTTCTTCGTGAGCGCCGTCTTTAGGACTTTGATTTTCTCTTTCACTCTTTCAGTCTGAGTGCTCTCCCAATCATGAAATGCCAAACATGTAAATGTTTCACAAACTGCATCTTTGTTTTGAAGAAGAGACTGGAAAGTATAGAAGTGAGTGCAAAACCTGGTCTCCAGAGGAAGCTTTAACATAACTGACATGCGAGGCCGAAAGATATCTAACACCCTCTGTCTCTTGAGCATAAATCTCACAAGCTTGCGAATAGTATCGACGATTGAGGCAAACCATTTGGTATCATCACTTTTATACCAATCTTTCAATACAAGATTCAAACTATGAGTATTGCAGCCAGACGGGAAAACATGTGGATACTGCCGCTTTAAGATTTTGGATGCATTCTTGCAATTTTTTGCATTGTCAATAATAACAATTTGGACTACATTTTTGGCACCCACTTCTTCTATCACAGAGGCAATGATACCAGCAATATACGCCCCAGATTTTATTGCACCAGCCGAATCCACAGCACGCTTAAAAGTCTCACCTCTAGGTGAAACAACCATTATATTAATTAATGGTTTTCTTTGTACATTGGACCATCCACCATCGCTGACTATACTACATCCAGAAAGCTCTATGTTACTAAGAATTATTCTATGTACACGTTCTTTCACTTGAGCATAGCATTTCTCCAATAGATCATTTCGCATAGCATGATACGAAGGTGGTGAAAACCCTGATCCAAATTCATCGATTTTCTTCCATGCTCTCTTCCAATGCTCACTCTCCACCATCACCATAGCACTCCCTGAAAAGTAGATCGCTTCAGCAAGGGCGAGCTGTGCATCATCGAGCAGACTATTACGTAAGCTTTCTTGCAATGAAGTTTGACGCATGGGTATGTTAAAGTGACGCTTGCAAGAAGATGCACTGGGTAGATTACTTTCTGGTTGCACATTAAAGTTCGGAGTACAAGCCGGCGATGCTTCCGAAGTTTGATGATTATAACAACAATGTTCTTCCTGCCTCGATACATTGGCAGTAGATGAGAATAATTTCCTTGAATCTTTCTTCTGCATTTTGTCTCTTAAACGTTTGGCCACTGTAAGTGCAGAGGGGTGGGTACATCCTCGGCCTTTTTTCTTCACTCCACCTAAAAAGTGTTCTCTTAATCGAGGCGCCCCACCTGATTTTACTGCGTGGCATAGCTTACACTCCCAATCTATGAATCGGTTATCGATATTAATTGCATATTGCCACTCTATCCTAGGTGCCTTTTTTTTTCTGCTATTCTCAATTTGGGCTCTATTAGAAGTATCGCTAGGTCCAACGTTTTCTTCCATCTCAAATAACCTATTCAAGCAAGCATACAATAATGAATACACAAACGAAGTAACAACAAAGCCACTCACATATTACAAAATATATATCACCACAGAAACATAGAAGCCTTAAAAAAGCAAGTGATTACTAAAAAGCTAAAATGTAGCCAAAGCAAAAATCTGAAACTAGTTTGAATCTATTTTGACAAAAATAAAAGATCGTCATATATGTTGATCGTCATATATGTTGTTTATTGTTTTTATTTTAAAAGAGAAAGACATCCATGACGATTCATGCTAACTGCAAAGGATGACTGAAAGTTTTTTGCCTATAGGAATTTTATTTTTCAACTTACAGAACTGTGGATATTAATTTTTGCTAGACTTTTAGCGTCACGACAAGACAATATGAATGCATAAATGTGTATTCTAAGATTAAGATACATGTAATTGACAGCATGCATATAGTGCACATTGCACCCTCGATGAAGGATGTCTTTCATACCCAATTAAGGATACTTTAAACAAATCAAAGATCTATGATTGCCAAATACTCTAGTATAGGACAAAAGACCTTCTCTAAGACTCTAACATTGACAAAGCAAATCAAAGATCTATGTTTGCCTAACACTCTAGTATAGGACAATAGACCCTTGTCTAATAAAGACTATATCAAATATCAAGAACCAATACAAGCCCCTAAGGAGGACTCTTGGTTCCATCAAACCATTTATAGAGCAGAATAAGGTAGACTACCTGCGCTGCGCTCGAATGCAAAGTTGAAGTGACTCTAACTTTGTCCCTAAATCTCCGCGAGTATTAGCTACGAACCACACTCTACCCACAATTCAAAGAATTGAGGACTAGTGGCTCCGTAGCCTTAGGAGTGCCAACAAGGAAAGATAATAGCCCCTAAGATAAGGACGTTCTTTCCTAGAGGACGCTCCTAGCCAACCGGGAGCTCTATAAGCACTTCAAGAAAAGATGTGACACCCCCAAAACAAGGGCATTCTTCCCAAAAAGCCGGCTGAAGGGTGTCGGGCGCCTTTTATTTATAAGAAATATGCCCGCCGGGATTCTTTGTTTCCCGGCGGGGCCCGTCGAGAAACAAAGATTCCCGACAGGTTTACAAGAATAGTAAGTTTTGGCCGGTAAGAGATCAAGTCTTGTGAATATATGTTGTGATCACATGTTTTAGAATGTTAATAACACGTTTTGTTAACGTGATCACACGAATTTGTGAACACGTTTATGAAATCCCTGCCATCAGCTTAAAGGGGAGAATGGTACCACGTCTATTCCCCTTACGTTCAAGGCCATCAACGGAAAGGGGAGAACTGCACCACTACCATTATCCAAGCATCACAACCCATTATCTTGAGAGGGGTAGACTGGCACCACTACCATTCCCCTTAGGGGGGAAGAATGACAGTGGCTGCAATTCTCAAGTCCTCCCATCACCTTGATGGGGAAATTGGCACGACTGCCATTCTCCCTTACATTCAAGGAAGGATGGCAGTGGTGCCATTCTCCCTTACAATCGAGGAAGAATGGTAGTGGTGCCATTCTCAAGGCCTCTCATCACTTCATGGGGAGAATCGCACCACCCTCTCAACTCATCCCATTTTCCTTTCTCATGACCCATCAAAATGGAACTCCCTCCACTCCTATCTACATGCCTCTCAACCATATTAAAGTCTCCCAAAATAATGCATCAATCCAAAATATTCATATTACTAATCCACTCCCACATTTCACACCTAACTTTATGGTTATGAGCTCCATATATATTAACTAACCAAAATGTTTTCCCATTAATCAAAATTTTCACCACTAAAATCCTCGCATTAGGATGGCTAGCTATAATGTTAGGATTCAAATCACTCCTAATAATAAACATCACACCACTATATCCAAAATTCACCCCCCATATATAACCATGCAGTCCTTAAACCTATCCCTCCTCAAGACTTTAGCCCCAAACAAATTATGTTCCTGAATTGCTAAAATAGATAATCCCCACTCTTTAACTAAACCGCAAAACAAAGCATTCTTCTTCTTGTCTTTAATTCCTTTAACATTCCAGGTATAGCCCAAAATGTCCCTAAATTGAGTCATGTCAAAGCTGTTTTAGGCACCATCTTCATCTCCACCTCCTCCCCTTCCCTTTGTACATCTGCCATTCTCAAGGCCTCCCATCCCATCACCTTAAAGCAGAGAATGGCACCACTTCCATTCTCCCTTCAAGGAAGAATGGAAGTGGTGCCATTCTCCCTTACATTCTAGGAATAATGATAGTGGTGCCATTCTCAAGGCCTCCCATCAATCCATGGGGAGAATGACACCATTGCCATGTTCTTTTTACATTCTAGTAAAAATGGCAGTGTGGTGCCATTTTTTTGAAGACCTCCTATCACGTTGTGGAAAGAATGGCACCACTACCATTCTCCTTTACACCCAAGGAATGGTAGTGGTTTTGTTCTCAAGGCCTCCCATCACTCACCTTGAAGGGGAGAATGACACCATTGCCATTCAGCCTTGCGTTAATGAAAGAATGGCAGTGGTGCCATTCTCAAGGTCTCCCATTAGCTTGAAGGGGAGAATGGAACCACTACCGTTCCCCTTTCATTTTAGGAAGAATGGTAGTGGTGCCATTCATGGGAATAGGATGTGGGACGGATATGATAAGATATAAATGGGATGTGATAAGATGTAAATGGGATGTGATAAGGTATAAATGTGATGTGATAGGATGTGATAAGATGTAAATAGGATGCGAATGGATGTGATAAGATGTAATTGGGATGCGATAGGATGTGAATGGATGTGATAAGATGTAAATGGGATGTGATAGGATTTGAATGGATGTGATAATATACATTAACAGGAGGGTTTTTTAATTTAACTTTAGAAAAAAATCCGTTAGTTCATAAGTAAAGAGGGGTTGTTTTATTGGGGAGGGGGAAATTTTAGTTAAGGGGTTTTCTTAACAGCTCTCTTGAACGCACGTAATACCTAGGGTTTTCTAGTAGTGTACTCCCCCGAGGCTTGGTCATGGTGCTGGGCCTAGGTAGACCCACTCTCTTTTGTATAATGTGTCAGGCCTTTGGGAATATGGACTTGGTTTCTGGGTCCGATATGGTCTCTTAAGCCGTGAATGAATCAACCACCCCTGACACAAGTATGGCTCTCCAGACTAGTAACTGAGTCTGGGTCTAATGACTCTCGCTCTCATTGACTTCATCTCTAGCATCTAGAGAAGGACTGGGCCCACTTTCTTGAGGTTGATCCATATCCCTTACCCTGGATTGCGGCTCCTCGAAATGTGTGTTTCCCAAGATAAAATTACGAATCCCTGAAGCAAGGCTTTGTTGTGAATGTGTGGGAGAGATAGGATCAGGGTCCTAGACAGGTGGTCTTACTTCCAATTGTATGTTTTACTATCACTTTTTACCCTATAGAAAGCATTTGAGTATAGCTTGATTTTGAATCTACACAATGTTATATGAGACTATTCACTTTATTCATGACTCATTTCAAATTTAAAATACAATACTATGTCGCGTTTTTGAAAAGCTTAAAAGTTTAATTTAGATGAGATTGTGTAATCTTGTAATACACACAAAGTTCAAATTTTAATCTAGACATTGGAGAAGGTTACAAATTGTCAATGGATGCGCACTCTCAAAGTTTACCCTTCTTATTGAAAAGACAAGATAGTTAGTAGAGTGTCTTAAGAAATTTTGGGTTACCCTTCAAATCCTCACACATTGTGTGAATATTGTGCACACCCTTAAATACATACAACATACTGTTCTTAACGATGTATGCGAGCTTACCGCTTAAATGTGTACACCCCAATTCATAAAGCATGATGTTTCTTATATGGTACTCAAGCAAGGTTTGAAAATCAACCTTCTATCATGACTAGAATATCCATACAACAAGGAGCTACGTGATCGAATTTACTACTAAAAATAAATCATTTCGATAATTTAAATATACAACTTCGACTGTTTTCACAAGAAGAAATGCAAGGTGCAAGGAAAGGACATGAGAAGGCCTTCCCTAGAAGAAAATAGAAAGCTGGCGCTAGCTAGCGATCCATTTTCCTAGGGAAAGGCTAACCCATGGCCATTCCAAACCATCATGGTCTTGTGGAGTGGAACAATTTTTTAAAATTATCCTTGTTGATGTGGCAATGCTTCTAATATTCTCATCGCTTATGTGCCATCAACTCATTTGCTTTCATTTGAGTAAAATTCCCATTGCTAATGTGTCAATATCCTATGGTGCATTCTTTAAAAACAAAGCTTGCTAATTTTATGAGTGCACTTTATTTTCCCCACACAAGACCATGATGAAAACATGAAAGAAAGCTAGAAGAAAACATGTGGGAAGACAAAGGAACACTCGCTCATGACAGTTAGGAACCCCAATCATGCAAAGATGGCTTAAAGATGAGAAAGCCTTACCATGATGCTAGAGAAATATCAAGACCACCTTCAATGCCTTGGCCAAACATATAGTGATAGGTTTCACAAGAGCCAATCAAGCAAAGAACCATTTCCATCCTTCATAATGAGAAAGTTAGCACCAATAACTATATCCATCCTACACGAGACTATTGATCCAGGCTATGGAGCAAAGTACACAATCACATCGGATGCATCACTTGTGAAGAAGTTTCCACCCACTATATATCCCCATATTACATACACATGGTATGCTGGTAGCGCAAAAGAAACTAACAGTGCTCTGTTGATTCTTATTTGTTGTTGGTGGTTAAGCATACCTACAACAGATAGCATTCACGATAGGGAGCCGAGGAATGGTTGACCATGGTTGATGCAACTCCTAACTTGCTTGAGCTCTGACATGTCAAAAACTTGGAAACATTTGTTCCAGGGCTGCTGATGTATAGGAATCCTAGTGAAATTACACTGCATAAGCCTTGCCCATTTGAGGGCTCAGATTGTGATTCTCACAACCCACAACCATGATGATTCAAGTATTAATGGAAGCAAGAACAAAAGAATTAAGCTGGGAACATCATGTTTGCAAAGAATCATAGACTATACTGCAGCGCATTCTTCTATTTACACCTGCAGCTGATTGAATCAGAGCAGCAAAAAAGTATTCACCGTGGGTTCGCATAATTGAACACATCAAGATTACCAAAGTTTCCTAGCTTTTCTGGAGCAGCAATTCAAAAATCCCACAGCAGTCCCACCATTTTGATTGGAGGGTTTGCTCCCCCATGGTGCTATGAGCCACATCAGCCACATTCTGCAGACTCCACTGTTCGATCATACTTCCATTCACCTGCCAAAAAATTAAGACCTATGAACTTGTGTAAGTGTTTAAAAAGTCAAGAGGTCTTTGATAAGCATGCTTACACTGAAATCTTCCTCATTGAATGGTATCACAATGGGTAAACTGCTTGCTGGGATGATATGACTCTGGCATGCTAGTTTATGGTCGCTTGTACCATTAGAGTTATGGTTAGTAGAAGTATGACACTTGGGGCTCTTCTCAGTCCAGCCATTGTCCCTCCAGCATTGCTCAATGTCATTATTGAGAGACGACACAGACGACAGAGAGCTTGTGTAGAGCTCACTGGTGGGCATAGCATCATCATCCCTACAAGCAGGCGCTGGTGTGGAGGCCATTCCTTTGTTGTCCTCGGGAGAGGCTTCCGCCCCTGGAGCTGGTGCACATGTCCCTTTCATTTGATCCACTTGAATAGGTGTGATTTGACTACAGATTACAGAATTGACATGAGATCCTCTTTCCCTGATTGCATTCGGGGGTACATCAGTTCCACACGTGCCAAGTACACACGTGTGGATATGTCTTGGGGTCTGGTTTGTGGCTGCTAATGCTTCTTCAAGAAGGAGTTCCATGTCAGGGAAGGACCCTGCCAAGGGTTGAGGTTTTTCCTCTGCTTTTGAATATACCTCAATCTCGCCTGATGGATGAGGCCCTTGTGAAGCTGTGGCCATGGGGCCACCACACACTTCCTTATGCTGCTGTGAAGTCCCTGTCGGATCACTAATATGCCCACTTGGCTTTGAGTCCTCCTCTGCAGGTGTGAGCATTCTCTCTAAATTCGGCCCATCCATTTGTTTCCCTACGTTAGAGAAAGGAGAAATTTGACCTATCCATTTGGCTGGCTCTCTCTCTCTCAAACACGCGCGCGCGCGCGCACACACACACACACGAGAGTTATTGACAAATCCCCATCTCTCTCTCTCTTTCTCACGCGCGCACACGAGTGTTTGTGTAGGGCGTGTACCTGAGTCATCTTGCTCGCAGGACGCAGCAGCTGCATGTGTTTCTTGCTTAGCCTTTCTTGCTGCTTTACGCTTCTTGGCTCCCGAAGGCATCGTAGCTCGCCTCAATGAACTTACACCTTACCTTCTGAGACTGGGGACGGAACAACGTCGGTCGCCACTGCAGCCTCAGCTCTGCATGCTCGCTCGTAAGTTGTATGAACGCAAGAAGAGGTCCCGGGACGAAAACGACGTTAAAGAAAGTGACACGAGCGGGCCCAAGTTTCAATCCTCCTTTACTCGTAAATTGAGCCCGTCGTCACACGTGTGCGTCTTTTAACTGATTAATGTGAAGATACTCTTCACTTTCTCTTGCTTTTGCACATTTTTCTCCATAAAATCTCCAGAATTTTCAACTCGATATTCTTGAGAAACTAACCCCATTGGAATTAAGGGAAAATTTTGAAAAATTGATACTAAAAGTGGATTGCTACAAACCAAATGGACTTGTAAGTTCATTGCATGTGTCAGCGAGCAAGTTCATGTAACAGGTGTTTCCTTAGCAAACTAAAGTAGTTAGCTTTATTATTCAATTTGCATTATTGAATTTAGGCCACGTGATGAGCCAATGTGGGGATTCTATTTGGAGTGCCCGGATTTTGATCAAACCTTTTTGTGATCCAGGTTCTCCCACATGGGACTGAGTCCTCAGCTCATGTACTATATAAATTTTCAATTGAATTTAGTACTTCGGTTTAGTACTAGGATTGGATTTTAAATATAAAGACTTAGGTTACTAGAGCCAATGGATGGCTCGGATAATCAAACCTTACATGGACTAGTAGAACTAGAAGTTAATGAATAAAAAATACACAATCTAGCATGGATTGATTTTGTTTTGGATCAAAAAGCCCTTGACTCTTGATGTGACCCATTGTTATTTATCGATTTTTATATAAAATTGGGTTTGACGATTCATATTGGGTTTAAGCTTTAGAGAGTTGATAAATTATGAGGTAATTCTATTGTTTTAATTTAATAGCCAAATGGAGTAAGGTAAGTAGGGTATTGACAATGTCGATATCAATGCTTCACCCTTATATTATATTATCCAAGTAGCACCAACGGCTAGCTCATGTTTGTACGACTCCCATTATGAGAAGTAGCCATGGTGGAGCAAACCGATATCCCCATATTCACATGAGAAGGTGACCTATGAGGCTAGATGGTTTAGAGATTACTTGGATTAGATTTGGCACACTGCCAAATAGGTTACATGCTACATTAGACGGTTATCTCATACAGTGCACACATGGAGTAGGTAGACTTTACAACTGTGGGGCCCGAACGGGACCCAAGATAAGCTGGAATGGTTGTAGGAGGTGGGATAATTGTTCTACACTTACTAGAGTATCTTTATGGACTAAGTCTACACCACACAAACAGTAGCACCAACTTGCCTCGTGTATATAGTAGATCTATAAAGATACACATCCAAAATTAGGGTTTACAGAGACTTTAGCAACAAATATTGAGGGATTTTCTTGCATTATCTTGCTTAGAGAGTCTACAGTTTCAAATATTAATCATTTAAACTCTTATTTCTTCAAGAACAAACCCTATATTTTCAGTTCTTGGAGGAAACATTGCAAGAAGCAGGTTGCTATGCAAAAAATCAAGGTTTCTGTGTAAAATTTTCAGATTGCTATGTAGAAAATTCAAGAAGTTACAAAAAATCCAAGAAAGTGCATAATATGCAGATTTGAAATCTATGTAGTCTTTTTGGGAAACCATGTAGAGTGCAGTGCAGAACTGTTGTACCGGTTACAGATTTACAAGACTTTATATACAATTTAGTACACTTGGTGCAGACTTTCAAGAAAGTGCAAAAATTCAAATTTCTTCAAATTTAGTACAAGAAATGGTGCTAGTGAGTTACTTTAAACCTTAATCTTGCCCTAAAGTTGATTTTCTTAGAATTTATACAAGCTCTTCATATTCTTTACAAAAAAACTTCAATACCAAGTTTTATTTAGTCATAAATGCATAAGGAGTGGAGACATAAGTGAATCTTGGTGTATTAGAGTGCAAGAAAATGTGCAAATCTTGCAAGATAGCAAGATTGTTGACAGATTACATAGTTTCATGCAAATCTTGATGTATGCATGTCAAAGATATTGTATACAAGGCAAGAAATGATGTATGAATGCACTATTGAGAATGAAAATTTGCTACAATTGTTTGTGTTACTCATAAAGCCCCATTGGGAGTCAAACCTAGTCCTCTCACCTTAACTAGTGTGCCTCGTACACCAAAGGGCTTGGTGGTTGTGTTGGATGTTGGAGATTTTGTGTTGCTAAAACTCTTCATAACTAACAAGCAGTGGGAGGTCTACTCTTACTTTGCTTACTTGTCGTCTGAAAGAACAACAGTTGTTGCCATTCATCACTGACAAGAAATTAATTAAGCACATCATTCTTGGAGAATTTCAAGTTTCAAGTTCATATACCCTTCCA
The DNA here is from genome assembly GCF_041138505.1 of Cibotium barometz. Lineage (NCBI taxonomy): Eukaryota > Viridiplantae > Streptophyta > Polypodiopsida > Cyatheales > Cibotiaceae > Cibotium > Cibotium barometz. The sequence continues at coordinate 45,047,996 of NC_141081.1, read as the reverse complement.
AGTTTGCTTGCTTGTTGTCTTAAAGAATAACAGTTGTTCCATCAATAAAAAATAAGAATAAAAAACAAGAGATCAAGCAAATCAACGTGCCCTGAAAGCTTACTGCTGCTAGGGGATTGTAGCACATTGAAGAAGTCCAGTGAGCAGGAAGTATCAAGCTTGTCTTAGTTTGAAATACCTGTGAGATCATCCTCAGATTTGAAGATAGCATCCTCTGCAGTGCTTGAGGGGGCGCAACATGCCATCTCACACTGCCTTCTTCAAAAGCTACACGATTTATGGAAGCTGCAATGGCTGCACTATCCAAGGATGTCCTTGAAGTCGTCCTACTCAAGGTCTTGTAGGCATACGAGCCTTTACAGTGTGAAGATTGTAGCAGCTTGTCTCAAATATAAATGTGTGTATACATGATGCGCAAGAGATGCATGTTACCATGGAAATTGCTCACTAGTTCTATGAGTTCCAATACTGAGGTTGTAGCTGGCTTAGTGGCTGTGTGTGTCAAACAAAGGTTGATGTTTTCATCTTCTCTAGATGCTCAGTCCAAGCATTTCTTCCAATAATTGAACATCGCAGTCCATAGCATGATGTAATGACATGTTTGTGGTGCATATGCAAGATCTCTTGCATATGTCTGCGCAGCTCAGACATAGCTAACAGCCAGCATACAGAGTGACAGCTACAGCCACCTACCTATTACAATAAGCGTGAAGGAGGCATAGGCTTCATCAACTAGCTTCATTGCCCCTGTGGTAGATCAGAGAACATCGGCTGTTCTTGTTGTGAAAATTGTGTTGACATCATGCCTACAAAGCTCTTCCGCAAGTGTCTCACTACAGCAAGCAACAACAGTGTAGGGGAGATATGGCTTCATCGCCTCTACGGTAGATCAGAGGTTCCACGTAACTATCGCGCAACAGCACTTCCGCAACTGGTGCAGCCAGCACTTCCGCAACAGCACTTCCGCAACAGCACTTCCGCAACTGGTGTTCATTCCACAAATGAATATCTTCATTGCTTGAGAAGCTCACGCAGCGACACACCAGCACAGTCTGTGCATTTATAGCATGGAGAGCTAGCATTTTTGCATAGATCAATGGCTCTCTTCCCTCTCCCCATTTCATCACAAGGATGAGTGTATTCAGATTAGCATACATAGATGGCAATTCATTTTATGACATGCAACCACAGAATTCAAAGAAGTCGTCACAGTTAACCTCCGTTTATTTTTATTTTTTTTTAAATTCTACATCAGCAGCGCATCATCGACAGAGCATAGATCTAGCGCAGTGCATCATTTTATTTATTAAAAAAAAAATTGAGTTACTTTCATAGTCTCAATGCTTTTCTTGCAAAGCTCAACATGCAAAGTTAAACATTTTTGCAGCTCGTGGCAACCACGCACCAACCCTGAACTTTCTCGTGGCAACCACGCACCAACCCTGAACTTTGTGGGGCGAGGTGAGTAGAGAGGAAGACACAACATAGAAGGGCTTAGTGCATAGCAAGGCATTTGGGGCGGAACGACATGGGGATCCATTGTTACCTCTACCCCGCCTATGATCGTCGTGCTATGACTCCATCCCATACGCTAATCGTGCAGCATCTGCTTATACCCTCTTACTTTAGCTCTATGCCCGTCATCTTGATTTGCTATTTCAAGCGAGGAGATGTATATCAATTGCCGAGCTCATACATACATTTGGCACATCACGACTTTGACCTCTAGATCTTTCTTCACCGACATCATGCTATGATGACACATCATATTCATGTCACATATGGATGTTTAAGCTTTAGATGTTATTGCCTAACTAGTTTAGACACTTATTTGATGAGGAGGATGTTTGTGCTAGCTGGTTCATACGTTCTACATATGTTGATTTTGTTGAGGATCTATGTGGTTATCTTTACATAGATGGTTCATCACTCATTGCTTGCATGGGATGATGTATGTGGGGACTTGATTCAGTTCCCTACATTTGTGAGTAGAGATAACTATATACCCGAGGACGGGTAAGTATTTTCCTGAAAACTGGTCACATCTTTCCTCGAAACTCACGAAGAGTTTGGTCTTGGTCATAGTCTCTTTATTCAAGGTTCGAGTCTGATAAGATTTTTCCTGAACTATCTTTCTCAAAAAAGGGGTGATATTTGAGTTACTATTTTACTGAATTTCTTTTTTTTTTAGTATTCACTTAACTGATTTCTAAATTAGTTACGAATTCCAATGAGGAATAAATTAATCATTTATTTGAATATTTCGATCTCGATAGATTTTCTAAAATTTCTTTTTACAATCCATGAGAGTATAAAACGATAGAAATTTCTCTCTTTGAGAATTTACTTATTCATTTATCAAATACTCGTAGAAATTAAACATAGAATTAAAGAGAAATCTAATTTTGATATAAAAATTCTTTATGCATCTATTTATGCATGAAAATCAACTTCAATGGGAATAACACTTTTAAAATAAAAAGAATTTCTTTATGCATCTATTTATGCATAAAATCAATTTTAATAGCAATAACACTTTTTTGTTTAAAAAAAATTAATGGATATCACTGATATCAACTAATTTTAATAATTGATATCAGTGATATCCATGCATATTCATAGGTGAATATGTACATGGAGTAAATTAGAATATTCATAGGTGAATATGTACATGGAGTAAATTAGAATATTTCTTTTAGAATGCACAAACGGTGGGAATTACTCTTTTGGAATAACATAAAAATAAACTTTCTTTTCCATAAAATTCTTGAAAATTTTACCATAACCTCCTTTGTATGCCTGACCATTTCTCATTTTTATCATTCTATTTTCAACTTAAATTAACCCCAATTAGATGTCTAGGACTCTAATCTACACAATTTTTAATTTCCAAGAGAGTAAACAATAAGAAAAGTTTAATTAATCTTTTTGTTAATCATTCTAGGATAAAGAAAGGCTAGAAAGGCATAGCATTAGAATTTACTTTAATCAACTATAAAACAAGAAAATCAAGAAAACCATAGATTTAAAATTAAAAAGTAAGAAAAATTTAGCTTACATGGAGTTGTAAGCTTTCCTTTGGCTTGAGGGATTGAGGGTTCTACTCTTGTTTGAAGAAAGAGTGGCCACCAATTACTTTGCAGAGGATTAAGCTAAAAACCGTATTGAATTATTAAGATTATAGGAAAAAGTGAGCCTCAAACAAAGCAAACTGATTCTAGAATTTTCTAGATCAGTTTGGTCTATTTTTTACCATTTTTGGGTCAGTTCAGCTTACTTTTAGAACTAGACTTGAAATAGGAGAGAGAGGAGAGACTTGAAATAATAGAGAAGAGAGATGAAATATCTCATTTAATTGATTTAACATTGGGAATTAATGATGAGAAAAAAGGCGCCTCCTTCATGAGGGGGAATGTCCACTCTGAGGAGGTGTCAAAATTCAGTTTTTTAAATGTTTTCTTTGGTCCTTAGTCCACTCTTCATCTTATGTGAGGATTGGGGGGTTTTTCTTTTATTCTTTAATTTATCTCCTCGATACATTTGGATTAATCTTATTGGTCCATCAGAACCTTAATCCAAATTTTTTAGAAAATCTGGACCCTTAGGCTAAGGTCTTTTGGGTAGATTCTAAAGCACCTCAGGAATTTCTTTTTAAACTTCTGTTTTCGGAGAATTTATTTTAATAATAAAGGATATTTTTCCATTTAAAGATATCTAAAAATTGAATTATCTCTCTTTAGAATATTTTCTCTTTCTAGGCCAAAACAGGTAGAAACAAGATAGATGAAAAATTCTAGAGAGAGATAATTCAATAATAAGATATTTTTGGATATAAAATTTTACAAATATCAAAAATATATTTCCTTGAAATAGAAATTCAAAATAAATTCTCCAAGGTGCATTAGGAATCAATAAAAAATGATATAAGTGACAGCCTAAGGGTCAAGATTTTTAGAAATTTCTGGATTATGGTCCAATTAAGGTTCCAATGGGCCAATAGGATGAATTCAAGTGTTGGGATGATGCTCGCATAAGATGAAGAGTTGACTGAGTACAAGGTTTATTAGTTAAAAATTAAAAGATATTACTAAAAAAATGATTATTCTGAAAAGGGGATTGATTACAATGGAACTGGATATCTTGAGGGATTGATTACAGGGGAATTGGACATCCTCTCCCACTTGAAAAATGTGAGGTCCTCATCTCGCAAACTGGGGGTAATCCCGCATCAGTTCGGCTTCTTTCTCCAAGGTGGCATCTTCAAAAGAATAGAACTTCCATTTGACTAATAATTCTCTCAGAATTCTGTTCCTGAGAACCTTCTCTCGACATCAAGGATTTCTTCAGGTTGGAGTTCCATCAGCCCTTGGGTTGAAAAAGTTAAGAGTTTATCTTATTAAGCACATGATTCAGGCTTGGTACATACTTCTTAAGTAGGCTGACATGAAATACATTATGTACTTTGAGATGAGGAGGCAGAAGAAGTTCATAGGCTAAGTCACCTACTTTCTTTGTAATCAATATGGCCCATAGTATCTGGGAGATAACTTCTTGTACTTCCCAAGAGATAGAGAACTTCTTTTGGAGCATACTCGACGAATGAGGACCATATCTCCTTCTTTGAATTTTCTGTCTGACCTCTTCTTATCTGCGTACTGCTCCTATCTATCCTAGCCAGCTTTTATATCCTTACACAGATTGACTACATCTCCTGCTCCATGTCATCAAGCATCTGTCTGGACATCTCGACCCTAATCAATGGGTCGGACCAAGTTAATGGCTTTAGGAAGTCTTGTCCATACAGAGCTTTGAAAGGGCTCATCTCGATACTTCGGTGATAAGAGGCATTATAGGCAAATTCGACTAGGTGTGCAAATAGCTTAGCCACTTCTTGGGTTCCCTGCCCCACAGCATGACTAAAGTATATCTTTGATTACTTGGTAATCCCTTTCTGTTTGACCATCGGTCTCGAGGTGGTAAGCTATGCTGAGATCCAAGAAAGTTCCTACTGCTTCAAAGAATGCAATCCAGAATCTTGACGTGAACTTGGGATCTTGATCACTTACTATTCTCCTTTGGTAAGCCATGCAATCTGAAGATTTCCTTGAGGAACACTTTGGCCACATCCACTGCAGTGTAGGTTTCTTTTACTGGAATCAGATGGGCAACTTTGGTTAGTCTGTCAACTACCACGAAGATGGAGTTATAACCTGATTGCATTGAAGGTAGTCTAGTAATAAAATCCATACTGATACATTCCCACTTCATATGGTTGATGTCTAATGGATGTAACTTACCATGCATTTTTACTCTCTCATCTTTGACTTTCTGATATGACAGGCATTGACGTACATGATTAAGTACATCCTTTTTAAGTCCAGGAGAAAAGAAGCTTTTCTTTACAGACATGTAGGTCGATGAAACCTGGATGTCCTGCTATAAGGCTATCATGGGCTTCATTCAGAATTTGACCCTTAGTTCCCTCATCATTTTTGGGAATGCATAGCCTACTATTGTAATACTACATAACTCCTTCATCCACCAGGCTGTACCCTTGAACTCGGTTCAACTCCTAAGGAGTTTTGCTTTCCTACATAAGTAGGGTAGCAATAGGGCCAAAGAATCTATCCTGCATGATCTTTTCTCTTGCTTCATTAATTAATAGATTTGACACCACTGTGATTGCAAGCAAGGAGGATTTTTTGCTGAGGACATCTGTTACCACATTTTCTTTGCCTGGGCGGTACTTGATTTCAAAATCAAATTCCTGCAGGGTTTGCATCCACCTTCTTTGGCGCATATTGAGATCCTTCTGAGTGAAGACCCACTTTAAGCTCTGATGATCTGTCATCAAAGTGAATCTTTGACCCAGTAGGTAATGTCTCCACAACTTCACGGCATAGACTACTAAAAGTAGCTCCAGGTCGTGGACAGCATAATTTCTCTCATGCGTTCTGAGTTTTTGGGATTCATAGGCCACTGCATGACCTTCCTGCATGAGCACACCTCCCAGGGCAAAACCACTGGCATTAGTTACTATCTCAAAGGGTAAAGAGAAATCTGGTAACTTCAAAATAGGATTGGTTACCAAGGTAGTTATCAAAAGCACTCTGACACCTAGCAGACCATTGAAATCGGGTATTCTTCTTGAGAAGATTAGTCAGGAGGGAAGCTATGAGAGCATACTTAGGTATAAAAATTCTATACCAATCAGTTAATCCCAAGAATCCTCTCACTTCTTTCATTGTCTTTGGTTCAAGCCAATTTATGACTGCTTGGACTTTTGCGGAGTCTGGAGAAATTCCGTCTTTGGATACCAGAAAGCCCAAGTATTCAACATGGTTGGCAAAGAAATTGCATTTTCTCTTTTTTGCAAAGAGTTGGTGCTTCCTTAGAATATCAAGAACTTTACGGACGTGAGCTTCATGGTCAGCTGCATTCTTTGAGTAAATCAAAATATCATCAAAGAAAACAAGAACAAAATCATCTAAGTATTCTCTGAGAATGTCCTGCATTAGCTGATTGAATGTAGTTGGGGCATTTGTTAATCCAAACGGCATGACTGTAAATTCATAGTTCCCATAGCGAGTATTGATGGCTGTCTTCGAGATATCTTGATCGTTAATCCTGATCTAGTAATACCCTGATTTGAGATCTATGTGAAGATCTGGGCTCCATTTAGCCTGTCTAGAAGCTCATCAATTCTGGGGATAGGATATTTATTCTTAACTGCCAGCTGATTAAGACCTCTGTAATCCACACAGAGTCTTAGCGTTCCATCCTTCTTTTTTTGAAAGAGAACTGGCGCTCCTTAAGGTGAAACACTGGGTCTTACTTGTTCTAATAGCTGCCTAGGCTGTTCCTTGAGTTCAATGGCTTGAGGGGCTCGCATTTTGTACGTGCACTAGGCTACGGGCTGAGCTCCGAGGGTCAATTCTATCACATGATCTACTTCCTGAATCGGAGGAATCGCTGTTAGCTGTGCTGGGAGTAAATCATCATACTCACTTAACCATTTTGGTTCTTTAGCTTTTAACTGTGTGTCTACCGGATTCATTTTGACAACATAAATGAGTTGCTTCTTTCTAAGTCCTTTCAGTAACTTAGAAGCTTTTACTAATTGCGAATCTGGGGATCCAAAAATTGGAGTTCCTTGAACTTTGTTCCCATGAAGGTCACAGAAAGAAATGGTTCCATTGTAACAGTGAATGTCAGCTTGATTTTTGTGGAGCCAATCCATTCCAAGGATTTTGTCAAAAAACTCCCAAAGGAAAGACTCTCAACTGGCAGTCAGTTACATTCCCATCTAGATTAAACTGAATACGATCTGTCTCATGGTGGTGAGTGAAAAGAATCTTCCCACTAGCCAATTCAACTTGCAAAGGTTTCCCTGACTTTTGTTCTAAGACTAGCGTACGCAAGCATCCTGGGGAAATAAATGAATGAATAATGCCTGAATCAATCAAAAGCTTAAATGGCTTACCCTTATACTTAGCTGGAGTATGGATGACCGAGAATTGATGATTTGGCCCTTGGTTTTCAAAAGCTTAAATGACTTACCCTTATACTTAACTGGAGTATGGGATGATAGAGAATTGATGATTTGGCCCTTGTTTTTAATTGCGGCATAAATCTGACCTCTTTCCTCTTCCACTACTTCTGCCTATTGTAACTGCTCTGGCTGCTGCAGAGTGGGGCGGAACTCTTTCTCTTTGTTGTTTACCCGAGTTATGGGAGGGAGTTTTGAGATTACTCTGAATAGAGGTCGATGGCTGAGCTCCTGAGATTTCCCTGATTTTGACAAGATGGACCCTGATTTGATTGATATGAAGGGGTTGATCTCTGCACTCTCGGTCCCTGACTTCCCTGTCCTCTTGACATGGTAGGACTCAAAACCCTAACACCCAAAACACCTCTTCTCACTTCTAAGCTCATCCCTTTGAGTCCTTGAAAAAGGTGGGGCTCCTGAGAAAGTGTTCTGATGAGGGAAGGGTCTTCCTTCACTTCTGATCTCCCAGCATCTTGATTCTGATTTGGGCCTTGTTGCCGCTTTGGGGGTGGAATGTTTGAAGCACTTCTCGGGGTTTGGAACCTTTTAAAGTTTGAGGGTGTAGGCTTTGGCGAGACCCTAACAACAAATGCCTTGGCAAAATCCTTTGCCATTTTGATAGTTGCTGCCATTGAGACTGGTTTGGCATTTTTCAGTAAAGTATCCAATGGCTCGTTGGCCATCAGCTGCTCTTCATCCAAAAGTGGAGAATATTTGAGAAGAAGGGCAAATGCCTGATGGTATTCTTCAATTGTCCGGCTATCCTGCTTTAATTCCAAGAACTCATTCATTTTGATTTCCAGGAAGCCTGGAGGACAGAACCTCTTCCCTAAGGTACGCTTTAAGATCTGACCAGGTTTGGGTATTTCGGTCAAGACGATTTGTCTCACAATGGTTCCTCCATGCAACCCTGACTGTTTCCACAATTTTTAATCTGGTGAGAGCCATCTTGCTTCTCTCATTATAACTTGTTACATCAAAGTACCCTTCCATTGCGTCATTATAACCGGTTACATCATTATAACCTGTTACATCAAAGTACTATTCCATTGCCTCATTATAACCGGTTAAATACTGTATTAGGTAAAGTGGAAAAAATCCCATTCCCACATTGAAAAATTGTATGCATTTAATCTAGAATCTACCTTCTTCAACCTAGTATAAAAAATTTAAAAATGGTTTGTTTTATCAAGTGATGCTAGATCGAACCTAGCTTGATCTTAGAAATAGAAAGGTTTCAATATTTTTCAGATCCACCACTTGAAGGTATCCTTATATACACAACCACTACAAATTAACATTATTAAGGATAGAAAGAGTCTCCTTGGAGTAGGATGCACTTTGTGAAAATTACGATTATAAATTTTCATTTTGATGAAGCTAATTCTACTAAAGAAATAATAAAACTTTTGCATTAACAACCAAAAGATAGCTGGATAAAAGGAGTCCCCTTAAAGTAGGATGCACATTGTGGATGCATAAGAGGAGTCTCCTTAGACTAGGATGCACTCCATTTATGAATTTATTTATTGTGTTAAAAATTGTTCAATGCATTGCAAAGATACACAATTGAACAGTCTGCTCCCAAAGTTGGCCAAATTACAAAGATCCTCTATATTTTGTTATAATAGAGACCATATTTAAAGACCATTTACATTCAATTATAAAATGAAGTAACAAAATGTGCTAGTATCATGGGGATGTAATTTTGATTTTAAGGGGTTCTAGCTCCACCACATGGTAGAGCTAGAATTTTGAGCTAGCTCTACCATGTGGAGCTACAACACATTGAGGAGGATTTAAAGATTTTTAGATCCACCACTTGGCCATTCTACAGTCCATAAGAAACCAAGATATAACATTTGATTGATCTAGACCCCCAATTACAAACATTGATACAAGAGATTGTATATATTGAGAGTCCCCTTAGAGTAGGATGCGCTCTCCAATTTTAAAGCTTCATTGTAATGAACAAGACAAAATGAACAAGATTTTATAAATTGAGGTGGTGAAGGTATTATACTTATATATACAATCGCTACAGATTAACATTATTAAAGATAGAAAGAGTCTCCTTGAGTAGGATACACTTTGTCAAAATTACGGTTAAAAGATTTCATTTTGATGAAGCTTATTCTACTAAAGAGTCCCCTTAAAGTATGATGCACTTTGTCAATAGATAAAAGGAGTCTCCTTAGAGTAGGATGCACTCCATCTACGACTCCATTATAATAAAACATTGTAAATGAAAATGAATTTATTTTTTTGTGTTAAAATATATTCAATGCCTTGCAAAAGGCACACAATTGAACAGCACACTCGGGAAGATGGCCAGATTACAAAGACCCTTTATATTTTATTATAATAGAGACCATTTACAAAGACCATTTACATTCAATTACAAAAGGGAGTAACAAAATGTACTAGTTTCATGGGGGTGTATTGGTTGAATGAGGTATTGAGCTTCTTTTTAAGCATGTTCATTTTGTGTACTCACAAGATTACACACTTAGATTATTCTCTCAATTATTATCTTGATTATCATCTTAATTGTTGAACACATTGTAGTAGCTATCATCGAGTTTCAATGTATTCTTGTTGTTGTACAAAACATGGAGACCCCAAAAGAAATGAACTTTTTTGAAGAAAACTCGTGTAGTTATTTATCTGAAATGGACAATGTAGCGAGATATTTGCCTTGTTGCTCATATTGAGGTTTCTAGCTAGCATGGCTAGCAGTCCAACGTCAATCACTTTATCTCTTCACTTTAGATCTAGCACTTGTCTGTTATAGAGCTGAAAAGGATTTCTTGATCCATGACTTATCCATTCTAGATCCTATTCCACCACTTGGACATTATAGAGCTAGACTTCAGTGGATGCAAGCTCCACCAAACGGTAGATCTAGACTCAAAATTCTAGTCGTATTTTATGACTTCCAAAGGTTTAGGTCTACCACACATGGATACTAGCTCCACCATGTGGTAAGGCCAAAATTCCATGAAGAGACCATGCCTGCTACCTCCACCACATGGTGGAGCTAGAGCTCAATAAGATACCACATGGTGGAGCTAGCTAGCTCCATGAAATTATACAGCTAGACTTCAATGGATGGTAGCTCCACCACATGGTAGATATAGACATAGAATGCTAGCTCTACCATGTGGAGCAAGAACGCATTGAAAGAACCAAGATCTACCATTTGTTCAATCTAGACCCCCAAGTAAAAACATTGATACAAGAGATTGTATATTGAGAGTCCCCTTAGAGTAGGATGCACTCTCCAATTTTAAAACTGCATATTGTAATGAACAAAGACTAAATAATTTAAAACAAGAATTTATAATTTGACATGGTGAAAGTTTCCTTATATACACAACTACTACAAATTAACATTACTAAAAATAGAAGAGTCTCCTTGCAGTAGGATGACCTTTGTCAAAATGATAGTTAAAAGTCTTCACCTACTCTTACTAAAAAAATAATAATTTGCAAAGTTTGACCAAAAGATAAAAGGATAAAAGGAGTCCCCTTAGAGAAGGATGCACTCCATTTATGACTCAATTATAATAAGAAATTGTAAATGAACATGAATTCATTGCTTGTGCTAGAATTTGTTCAATGCTTTGCAAAGGCAAACATTTGAACAGTATGCTCCATAAGAGGCCTGATTACAATATCATATTTCAATATATGGCTTTTTATTACATTAAACAAAGGCCAAAATACTTGCATCCTCTACATTTGATTATATTAGGGACAAACAAAATGAGCTTCATGGTGGTGTATTCCCTTCATGATGCCTCCTCTTGTTGCTTTGCTTGAGATAAAGGACCTTAGCCTAAGGGTCTAGATTTTCAGAAATTTTTGGATTATGGTCCAATTAAGGTTCCTATGGGCCAATAGCATCAATCCATGTGTAGGGAGGAGATAAATCCAATTTGTAAAAGAAGATACCCAAAAATGAGTAAATGCTCACATAAGATGAAGAGTTGAAAATGTACAAGGTTTATTAGTAAAAAACTATGAGCAATATTAAAAATATGAGATATTTTGGGTATCCAAAAATGAGTAAATGCTCACATAAGATGAAGAGTTGAAAATGTACAAGGTTTATTAGTAAAAAACTATGAGCAATATTAAAATGATTCCATTATGACACATATGTAAGGAAGGGGAGTTCTTTAAAGGAGGTGCATATTTCACATAAGATGAAGAGTTGAAAATGTACAAGGTTTATTAGTAAAAAAACTATGAGCAATATTAAAATGATTCCATTATGACACATATGTAAGGAAGGGGAGTTCTTTAAAGGAGGTGCATATTTCACATAAGATGAAGAGTTGAAAATGTACAAGGTTTATTAGTAAAAAAAAACTATGAGCAATATTAAAATGATTCCATTATGACACATATGTAAGGAAGGGGAGTTCTTTAAAGGAGGTGCATATTTCACATGCTTGAATGAGTTTTAAACTCATAAAAATTGAGATATTTCATCTCTCCTCTCTCCTAATTCAAGTCTAGTTCCAAAAAGTTAACTTAACTGACCTAAAAATGGTCAAAAATTGACCAAACTGATTTGGAAAATTCTAGAATCAGTTTGTTTGGTTAAGAGCTCAATTTTTCCTATAAATAGAAGCCTCCATCTTGTTGAGAAATATATAGTGTTTATGCATTGTTACTCTACTCCACCTAAGCCAAGAACTGTGAATTCATTTAATAATTCACTAGTTTTTGGAGCTTCCCTCTTTCTTCAATCCCCATTAGTGGCTCCATCAACATACTTAACCAATTGATTGGTTGGGGGCCTCTACCGTGAACAAAGAATCAAGCAATTTGTAAGGTAATTAGTGAATATTAATCTTTTCTATAATTTCTCAATGTTTCTCTCTTCTCAACCCCTCTCAAGCTTGAGAAGCTTAATTGGTATGGTTTTTTAAATGCTATTGAAGTTAATTGGTGAATAGTAGTGAAGAGTTACATAATTTAATAAATGCTATTGAAGTTAATTTTCATTTATGTTTAAATTCTAATGGTTTTTATGTAATTTCTCTCTCTCACTCAAGAAATGGTCATACTCATGACCCATTCTCAATCCAAATCAAGCTTTTCATAAAGCTTTTCCTTAACCCAAGATTAAGCTATGCTTGAGGCCAAATTAATGGCTTTTTTCTATGCTTTTAGTTTATGTATATTGATGATTCAATCCATTATGGATTAATGATCCAATTAGAGATCATTTTAATTATTCCCTTAATGATAAGCTTTATCCCTTAGAAAAATTGAGATTTATCAGTCATAGCAGCGAAGCTATGGCAAAAATTTTTATAAAAATTATGCATAAAATAATTTCATTCAAAGCATAAAAAGAGGACTTCCTACCATATTCTAAGAATTATCATCCTAGATTAATTGAAATATATTCATTGTAATCATAGAGAAATTGATTTTTATATTATGCATCATTGATTTTCATGCATAGAGCTATGCATAAAAGATTATTATTTTAACATAAAAGTGTTACTTTTATCATATTTAGATTTCATGCATAGAGGTATGCATAAAAGATTATTATTTTAACATAAAAGTGTTAATTTTATCAAATTTTAATTTTCATGCATAGAAGTATGCATAAAGGATAATGTTTTTATATTAAAAGTGTTATTTTTATCATTTTTGATTCTCATGCATAGAAGTATGCATAAAGGAAAATTTTTTATATTAAAAGTGTTACTTTTATCATTTTTAATTTTCATGCATAGAAGTATGCATAAAGGATAATTTTTTTAGATCAAAAGTGTTACTTTTATCATTTTTAATTTTCATGCATAGAAGTATGCATAAAGGAAAATTTTTTATATCAAAAGTGTTACTTTTATCATTTTTAATTTTCATGCATAGGAGTATGCATAAAGGAAAATTTTTATATCAAAAGTGTTACTTTTATCATTTTTAATTTTCATGCATAGAAGTATGCATAAAGGAAAATTTTTATATCAAAAGTGTTACTTTTATCATTTTTAATTTTCATGCATAGAAGTATGCATAAAGGAAAATTTTTTATATCAAGTGTTACTTTTATCATTTTTAATTTTCATGCATAGAAGTATGCATAAAGGAAAATTTTTTATATCAAAAGTGTTACTTTTATCATATTGGATTTCATGCATAGAAGTATGCATAAAAGTTGATTATTTTATTATAAAAGTGTGACTTTTATCATAATTGAATTTCATGCATAGACGTATGCATAAAAGTTGATTATTTTATTGTAAGAGTGTTACTTTTATCATATTGGGTTTCATGCATATAGGTATGCATAAAAGATATTCTTTTTATACTAAAAGTGTGATTTTCCTCATAAATGGATTTTATGCATAACTTAGATGCATAAGAGAAATTCTTTTATTCTAAAAGTGTAATTTCCTACCAAATTGAATTTATGCATAAGAAGATGCATAAAAGATTGATTTTAATTTCGAAAGTGTTAGTCTCCTTAAATGGAATTTATGCATAAATAAATGTGTAGAGAAATCTTATATCAAATATAAGAATTCTCTTAAAAAAAGATATGAAATGTGATAAGATGTGATAAGAGGTGTATGAGATGTGATAAGATTTGATAAGATGTGTATGGAAAGTGATAGGATGTGATAAGAGGTGTATGAGATGTAAAAAGATGTGATAAGATGTATATGAGATGTGATAAGATTGGATAAGATGCGTATGGAAAGTGATAGGATGTGATAAGAGGTGTATGAGATGTAAAAAGATGTAATAAGATGTGTATGAGATGTGATAGAATGTGTTAAGATGAGTTAGGATGTGTTAAGATGTATATGGGATGTGTCAGGACGAGAATGGATGTAATATGGTTGTATGAATGTGATGTGGATGTATACATGTAGATGTATATGTATGAATGTGAATGTTGATGTGGATGTGGATGTATGGATGTAGATACGGATGTGGATGTATGTATGTGAATGTGGATGTATGAATGAGGATGTGAAAATGGATGTATGTATGTAGATGTGGATGTATGGATGTATGTATGTAGATGTGGATGTATGTATGTAGATGTGGATGTATGGATGTGAATGTGAATGAAGAGGTGGATGTGGATGTATGGATGTAGATACGGATGTGGATGTATGTATGTGAATGTGGATGTATGAATGAGGATGTGAAAATGGATGTATGCATGTGAATGTGGATGTATGAATATGAATGTGGATGTGTGGATGTGGAAATGGAGGTATGGATGTATGAATGTGGATGTGGATATGTGCATGTAGATATGGATGTATAGATGTGAATGTGAATGAAGAGGTGGATGTGGATGTATGGATGTAGATACGGATGTGGATGTATGTATGTGAATGTGGATGTATGAATGAGGATGTGAAAATGGATGTATGCATGTGAATGTGGATGTATGAATATGAATGTGGATGTGTGGATGTGGAAATGGAGGTATGGATGTATGAATGTGGATGTGGATGTATGCATGTAGATGCGTATGTATGAATGTGAAATTGGATGTATGATGTGGACGTATGAACATGGATATGTATGTAGAATAATGAATATGAAGATGTATGTGAGATAATGTGTAGTCTATATGAGTGAATGGATGAGAACGAGTACACAACACTGAATGGAATGTGGAATAAGTAATGTGGTCCACCTACCCCCTCCGCGGTGCCCCCTCTGAGGGCGCTAGTGGTGGAAGTAGCGTCACCCTCTTGCTGTGCGGGGTGGGGATCCACACTTCGGGGCCTCGCTCGCAGATGTCCGGACAAGGGACTAGCCTAGCGGTGCCTCCGAAACCAATCCTCAAAAAACTTCCCTCGCCCGGAAGGCATTGGCGGTTCCGCCATGGGAAATTCTTCAATGGGGGAATTAATCTAACGAGTCAAATTCTTAACTAGTTAAAGTGATCCGACCGAACCTGAAGTCACATGGTCAGATCAAAGAAGAGACTTGCACTTAGTCCATAGAATCACGGCTTTTTTCCTCCTTTAATGAGGCATAGTCCCTCCCACAAAACAAGGGTCTTCTCAGGACTTAATCTAACTAACGTAACTAATCATATCTTAATTGTTTCACAAGAATCCCCCAATCCAATGGCCCATGGGTTAGCCAACCACTCGACCATTGTATTAGTGGGATTCCTTTATAAATATTTGGTTATGTTTTTTCCGAGTACCAAGAAAAAGAGCTCCTAGGCTCCCTACCTGGCTTGTTCAAGAAAAAATCAAAGTAGGCATACCACGTACACACCCCATATGAAATTGCCATTTATAAACAGATTCCACTGTTTTTAAAACAATCCTTCAATGAAAATCATAATATTACTGATCATCATCCTCCAAAATTCCGAGTCCATTGTATTACAAAATGTGTCCTCTGGACTCTCCATTGAAGACCAGCTGGCCAACCAACGAGATCCAATATCAAAATTTGATCCACAAAAGTCATTCTTCTTAGTCCATCTGAATCTCCCTCGACGCACGCATGCATGTCCTAGCAACCGCGAGCTTGTGCATCAGCTGGTCAAAACCCTCCAAGATCCTCCCTAGGTATCCTAGCACTTCACTCCGAGACCGCTTCGTTAGTCCTCACCCATCGTACTGGAAGCGCACCATTTTAACCGTATCGAGGCTGGTCAAGACCTCGGCAAGCTTTTCTATGAGTGATGTCCCTCAAGGACTCCCTGCCCCAGTTGTTGCAACAACGAACCTCCTCTTAGTAAGACACATGCCAAATGCTTCCTTCAGCATTCTGGCGTAAAATAGTCCTTTAAATGAAAAACAAAGGTTCCAATGCAGGTAAAATTCCCAGTTCCACAAAGCTCTTTTTTTCCTTAATTCCCAATTTCATAATGAGAATCCTAGATCTCTCATCAGGGTAATCTACCCATCATTTGACTGATTATCCAACTAGATTCCTGGGGATTTCGGTCAAAGGAAAACTAGTTTAGTTCAAGGGTAGTCTATTCTTTGTATTTAGGAACTGGAATTGGTCATGAAGTTTTTGCTTGATTCATATTGAGAGATGGACAAGTAGGTTTACTGTCCATCCCTCTCGTAGTCTAATCATTCAGTTTAGTTCTAACAAGGATTTCTTCAGATAAACATCTATTTTTGAGTAAATACCAATTTAGTGATTTAACCCATAAAATATCTAAACATATTCTTTCTACCATTTAATTTCTCAACCTTAATTCCCTGAGTAGAATTATGGTGAAAATTCATCTTTCGACACCAGAAATTAATTCAAAATTTTCTTTTCTTAAATATCATAAAAATTTTCTTCTAACTAAATACCAATATCTTTTTTTTTGAACAACCTTAAAATTCCTCTTTTTCTCATTTAATGAGTGCAATCCAAATGTCATGGGAATCCCTCTTTTATCATAAAATAAATCTATCAAAAATTCCTCTTTAAATTAAATAAAAATATTCAATATTCCAAATATACCAAGAGTTTCACTTTTACCATTTAAATGATTAAATTCCAAATATGATGGAAATTCCTCTTTCATCATTTAAATTTATTTATAAAAAAAACTAAAATTTCTAAATTTTAAAAAAAAATCCAATAATTTTATTATACTAAAAATTTTACTTTTCCCATTTAAATGATTGAATTCCAAATATGATGAGAATTCCTCTTTTATCATTTAAATTTTTCTTATGCATAAAAAGAAGTTTAACTAAAATTTCTCTTAAAATTGAATAAAAATGTCCATTAATCCAAATATGACAAGAACTCCACTTTTTCCATTTAAATGATTGAATTCCAAATATTATGGGAATTCCTCTTTTATCATTTTAATTTATTCATGCATAAAATAATCTATCTAAAATTCTTCTTTAATTTTGAATAAATTATCCATTATTTTAATATTCCAAATTTTCTCTTTCTCCATTGGAATACATGGATCTCCATTATCATGGTAATTCATAAAAATGAAAATATTAAAAATTTCTCTTTTTCTCAATTAACTATTTATGCATAAACATAAAAAAATAATTTTCCATGGATATGATGAGAATTATTCATTTAACATAGGATGACGAATCCTAGGATATGGTAGGAAGTCCTCTTTTCACATTATGCATAAAAATGATTTATGTGTCAATTTTTAAAAGTTTTACCATAGCTCTGCTGCTATTACTGATAATTTTTAATGCTTTTGAAAAGCATAAGACTTAGTAACACACTTATGATAGATTACCTATCAAAAAGTATAAATCCAATTTATGGATCTAAATCATAATTTTATCATAATTTATGTAACATAAAAGTATTAAAAAGCCATTTCTTTAGCCTCTAGCTTGACTAGCATAGAGTTTGATTTTAGAATTAAGAATTGCTCCATGAGAAGCATCATTTGAATATAGAATTGGTCATAGGAATGACCATTCTTTGGGAGAGAGAGAGATGTAAACTTAAAAAACATCCTAATTAAGCATAAATATAAACTTTTTGTGATAATTCATTAGAATTCTTTGGAGAGCTTCATTTGGGGGAGAGAGAGATGTAAACTTAAAAAACATCCTAATTAAGTATAAATATAAACTTTTTGTGATAATTCATTAGAATTCTTTGGAGAGCTTCATTTGCATTGGAAAACCATTCATTCGAATAATTCTCAAGCTTGAGAGGGGTTGAGAAGTGCCAAACATTTAGAAGATTAAAGAAAAAACCATAAAGTCACATCTTACCTCTTGTTTTACTTGCTTCTCTATTCTCAGAAGAGGCCTCCCAACTAATCAATTGGTTAGTATCTTGAGAGGAAAGCTCCAAGGAAGGTTGAAGATAGAGAGAAGCTCCAATCTCTCCAAAATGTAGAGGATTTTTAGGGGATAATAGAAAATATACTTATTTTAAGGTAATACTGGCATGGTCTAGTTCAAAAGAATACAAAAGAATGAGGGTCTATTTATAGGTGAGGGAGGCCACTAACTGAGTCCAACTAAGTTCTAGAATTTTCCAGCTTCGGTGTGGCTGAATTTGGACAAAATTTAGACCAGTTTAGCTCCCTTTTTGATCCAATTAGATCCAGGAGAGAGGAGAGATAAAAATATCTTAATATTTTTGAATTTGAACAAGATTTAGACCAGTTTAGCTCCCTTTTTAATCCAATTAGATCCAGGAGAGAGGAGAGATAAAAATATCTTAATATTTTTGAATTTAAAACTCATTCACATGTGTGAAATAGGTGCCTCCTTAAAGTCTCCCACTTTCCTAACCAAGGTGTCAAAATTGTATGATTACTCCAAAATATCTCATTTTTTTAGTAATATCTCATAGTTTTTAACTAATAAACCTTCTACTCAGTCAACTCTTCATCTTATGTGGGCATTTACTCATTTTTGGGTGTTTTCTTTTATTGATTGGATTTATCTCATCTCAACACTTGGATTAATCTTATTGATTGGATTTATCTCATCTCAACACTTGGATTAATCTTATTGGTCCCATAGGAACCTTAATTGGACCATAATCTAAAATTTTCAGAACATCTTGACCCTTAGGCTAAGGTCTTTTAAATCATTTTCAATTGATTCCTAATGCACCTTGGAAAATTTATTTTGATTTTCTGTTTCATGGAAACATATTTTTAATATTTATAGAATTTATATATCCAAAAATATCTCAATATTGAACTACCAATCTCTAGAATTTTTATTCTCTCTAGACAAAAACAAGGAAAATAATATTTTCTTGTATTCAGAAATAGGGAATGATTACAGGGGATGGAAGTAAAGGCTTATTCATTATTAAGGCTGAGGAGGAATCTTACATCCTCTCCCACTTGTTGCAAAACACGAGATGTCCTCATCTTGCAAAGTGGGGGTAATCTTTCACCAACTCTTCTTCTTTCTCCCAAGTGGCGTCTTCCAGAGGGAAGAACTTCCACTTGACTATAAAAATTCTCTGAGGACTCTGCTCTTGAGAATCTTCCGAATAGCAAGGATTTCCTCAGGCTGGCTGGCCTTGAGTCGAAGAGATCAATTGTTCATCACCAAGCATGTGAATCGGGCTGGGTACATATTTCTTAAGCAAACTGACATGGAATACATTATGTACCTTGAGATGGGGAGGCAAAAGAAGCTTGTAGGCTAGATCGCCCACTTTCTTTCTAACAGCATACGGCCCACAGTATCGAGAGCTTCTTGTACTTCCCTAAGGATAAGAAACTTCTTTTTGGTCGTACTCGAATGAAGACCATATCTGATTCTTCAAACTCTCTCTGTGATCTCTTTTTATTAGCATACTGCTTTTGCCTATCTTGGGCTGCCTTTATATCTTTACGGATTGATTGCATTTGCTTGTCCATGTCATCAAGCATTTGTTTGGACATTTCAACTGTGATCAATGGGTCAGACCAAGTCAACGGTGTAAGACAATCTTGTTCATACAAAGCTTTGAAAGGACTCATCCCAATGCTTCGATGATAAGAAGCATTGTAAGCAAATTTGACCAGATGCAAACGGTTGAACCACTTCTTGGGTTCCCTGCCCCGCAGCATAACCAAAGGATATCTTCTATTACCTGGTCCACTCTTTCAGTCTGGCCATCTGTTTCGGGGTGATAAGCTGTTCTAACATCCAAGAAAGTTCCTACTGCTTCAAAGAATGCACTCCAGAATATCGATGTGAATTTGTGATCTCTGTCACTTACTATCCTCCTGGGGGTAAGTCATGCAATCTGAAGATCTCTTTAAGGAAAAATCTGGCAACATCCACTACAGTGTATGTTTCTTTCACTGGAATCAGATGGGCAACTTTGGTTAGCCTGTCAATTCCCACAAAAATGGAGTTGTAACCTGATTGCACTGAAGGTAATCAGTAACAAAGCCCATACTCATACATTTCCACTTCATTTGTGGAATGTCTAGAGGCTGCAATTTCCCTGGCATCTTGACTCTCTGACACATTAAGCATTTCTACACATGATCAAGTACATCCTTTTTGAGTCCTAGCCAGAAGAAACTTTTCTTCACACACATATAGATTTTTATAAACCCTGGATGTCTAGCTATCAAGCTATCATCGACTTCTCTCAGAATTTTTCCTTTAATCCCTCATCATTGGGAATACATAGCCGATTATTATAATACATGCTTCATCCAATTTGTACCCAAGAACTCGACTCATTTCTTGAGGAGTCTTGCTTTCCTACATCAGAAGGGTAGCAATAGGGGCAAAGAATTTGTCCTGCATGATTTTCTCCTTTGCTTCACTAATCAATGGATTTGACACCACTGTACTTGCAAGCAAGGAGGTTTTTATGCTGAGCGCATCTGCCACCACATTTTCTTTCCCTCCTGGTCGATACTTAATTTCAAAATCAAATTCCTGCAGGGTCTGCATCCATCTCCTTTGACGCATGTTGAGATCCCTTTAGGTGAAGATCCACTTCAGACTTTGATGATCTGTCCTCATCAAAGAGGTGAACCTTTGTCCCAAAAGATAATGTCTCCACAACTCTAGAGCATATACTAATGAGAGTAACTCCAAGTCATGGAGGCATAATTTCACTCATGGAGGCATAATTTCACTCATGTGTTTTGAGTTTTCTAGATTCATAGGCCACTACATGACCTTCTTGCATAAGAGCACCGCCTAAGGCAAACCCACTAACATCAGTGATTGACTACCTCAAAGGGTTTGGTAAAATCTGGCAACTTAAGGACATGTGTAGAGCAGTTCTCTCTACCATGCAATATAGTGCTCATAGAGTACTACCGATCAACAGATGTGTTAAGAAACACAATGTCAATCCGAGGACTCGATCCGATTAGTGCATGAAGGCTTATCCCATGAGGGAGAGCTCACATTTCAACCATTCAACACCTCAATCAATCTCTCAATCCCTTAAACCCACTACACTAATCAAGAGAACAAGCAATGCATAGCAATCTCTTAATCCCATTCAAACATTGATTAAATCTTAGCTTTCCCTAATGCAAGCAAATCTATAAGCGTGCATCTACTAACCAACAAGCTTAAGCAAGCTTAGAATGTAACATTCACAAACCCACAAGCTCATAGAGAGAGTCTATCCATGAATAACTCATTGCCAATGAAGTGGGCAAGAGCTTGCATCAATGGAGACTACACACACACATACTACAAGCACTACAAGCATGCAGCATACACAAGAGAAAGAAAGAAGCATTCAACTAATCATAGATTAATCTACTTCAATGATGCTAAAACAGATTAAGAGAATGAAGTGGAGCTATACTCATTGGAGCTTGATGCTCATTAGAGTACAATAGAGAGAGAGTTAGTGAGTTGCCATAGCTTGAGAGCTCAAGAGCTTCACTCAATAGCTTATGAGAATGGCCAAAAAACGTCCCTTTTCTTTTAGCTAACATCTCTTTTATAGAGATGCCACTAACCCTAACCCTAGGCCTCTTTCACACATGGGCGGACAATATTCAAAATTCAATGGATAAACACTCGTGCCATACTCATATTCAAAACAGGAAGGAGAGTGAGGATAATGGAGATGAGAATTCAAATTCAAAGTCACATTCAAAAACCCCGAATCTTAAATGGGGGAGAAAGGCAGTGGTGCCATTCTCCCCATGAAGGTGATGGAAGGACTTGAGAATGGCACCACTACTGTTCTTCCTTGAATGTAAGGAAGAATGCTAGCGGTGCCATTATCCTCTTCAAGGTGATGGGAGGCCACCTTGAGAATGGCACCACTGCCATTCTTGCTTTTTGAGAATGGTAGTAGTGCCATTCTCCCCTTCAAGGTGATGGGAGTTCTTAAGAATGGCACCATTGCCATTCTTCCTTGAATGTAAGGGAGAATGGCAATGGTGCCATTCTCCCCCTTCAAGATGGCTACACCTCTCTCTCTCTCTCTCTCTCTCTCTCTCTCTCACACACACACACACACACACACTCACACAGACACACACACAAATAACTCTCTCTCACTCACTCTCTAATTACTTTATTAGTTTAAAATTCAATTAGTATTTAGATTCTAGTCTATTTTTTATTAATATCTAGAATCAAATTTGTATTTGATTCTAGTCTATTTTTTATTAATATCTAGAATCAAATTAGTATTTGATTAATTTAGCTTAATCAATACATAGTTTATATTTAATTAGTGAAAAGATGTAGGGGGGAAGAGAGCTTGAGCTCTTGCAAGCACACACACACACTCACAAAACCCTAATAGAGAACACACAAGGTGAGAGGCTGAAAATCTTCTTCTTCTCTACTCAACACTCAACACACCATATACAAGATAAGAGTACACACAATATGAAAGGTACTCAACCAAATACATACACGGGTTCTCTATAGTGTGAACCCGACTAAATGAGCTGGCGCTATAACTATGCCAGTCTCTAGAGTGGCTGTCACACAGCCTGTCATCCCACTGGCCGCATATCACCCAAGATCTCACCAACCATGCCAGTGGTGTAAGTGCGGGGCCTATCCCCCAGGCGGGTCATCAGTGTCCACCGCCTCACTAGAGCTCGATATCTCAACACTCCCCCTCGAGCTCAACTCCATCTCATGTACACCAAGCGAAGCCCTGAATCTGCGGAGCTTCTCTGTACCCAATGCTTTGGTGAAGATGTCAGCTACCTGATCCTCTGTGCTGACATAAACAAGGTCAAGGTCTCCTGCCAAGACCTTCTCTCTGACGAAGTGGTAGTGGACCTCTATGTGCTTCGTACGAGCATGAAAGACTGGGTTCCTGGCCAACTGTATACTGCTAATGTTGTCACAGAAAATGACAACTTGTCTATCCACTGATAGACCCAAATCTCCAAGTAGCTTTCTCAACCAAGCTACCTCACAGGCTGCCATAGCAGCTCCTCTGTACTCGGCCTCTGTACTCGATAGAGCAACCGTAGGCTGCTTCTTGCTGCTCCAAGTCACAGCAGCACTCCCCAAAGAAAACATGAATCCACTGGTAGATCTTCTGTCTGAGATACTACCAGCCCAATCAGCATCTGTGTACCCATGTACACATATCTCTGTCCCAGTCTCATAGAATAGTCCACAATGCAAAGTAGACCTCACATACCTCAGTATGCATCTGACTGCATCCAAATGCGGTTTCCGTGGAACCTGCATAAACTGACTCACCAACCCAACAGCATAGCTCAAATCTGGTCTGGTGATCGTCATGTAGATCAAACTTCCTACTATGCTCCTCTACATAGTAGGATCCTCCAAGATCTCTCCTGAATCTGCACTCAACTTGCCATTCTGATCCAATGGCACAGAAATAGGCTTACAGCCTGTCATACCATACTTGGACAACATGTCCAAGCCATACTGTCTCTGCAGTAATCCAATACCATGTGGTGACCTAATCACCTCAATGCCCAAGAAATATCTGAGCTCCCCCAGATCCTTCATCTCAAACTTCTGTCTAAGCAAGATCTTTACATCAAAGATCTCTGCATCATGGTCCCCCGTAATGATCAAGTCATCTACATAGATGACAACAAGCACAACTCCTCTATCACCATGTCTCACATACAATGAGAAATCTGCATTGGCTACATGAAAGCCAATAGTGACAAGATATTCAGAAATCTTGTCAGACCATGCTCTTGGTGCTTGCTTTAAGCCATACAAGGCTTTCTTCAACCTGCAAACATGCTCGGGGTGACCCTCATCCTCATAACCAGGTGGCTGCAACATATACACCTCTTCTTGCAAATCCCCATGCAAGAATGCATTCTTTACATCCATCTGATGTAAAGACCATTTCTTTGACGCAGCCACTGCTATCACAACTCTCACCGTTGCCATCTTGGCAACTGGGCTGAAAGTTTCCTCATAATCAATCCCATATGTCTGCGCATATCCTTTGGCTACCAATCTAGCCTTGTACCTGTTTATGCTCCCATCACTGTTATGTTTAACTTTGTACACCCACTTGCATCCAATGGCTTTCTTGCCTTCTGGAAATTGCACTAAATCCCAAGTTTCATTTCCATATAGTGCATCCATCTCCTCATCCATAGCTTTCTCCCAACACACATTTCCAACAGCCTCATCAATGCATGTGGGCTCTACAACCTGCACAACTTTTGCCATATATGCATAATGATGTGCCACATAACCATCATATGTAAATCTCTGCACAGGGTTCTTCACTCTCCCTGATCTTCGCAGCTTCTCATTCATGGCTTCCATAGCCTTCTTTACACCAGGTGTTCTCATAGCTGGGATCCCAAGCTCCTCATCAAGGCTCATGTCTGAGCCACTAGACTCTCCATCAACATGAGAATGCCCTGCAGAAATGTCAGGCATACCAAGGGGCTCAACCACTTTCTCTTTTCCTTTACGTGATGTAGTAATCACATTTGCAGGGCTGGTATTATGACGCAGCCTGCCACTCCATGGTCTATCAACAGACCCACTAGATGAGGACTCTCCTGGTCCACTCAAAGACTGTGATTGCTGACCTGCATTCTGTGCAACCACACGTCCACTCACATCAGCCCCAATAGCTTCTTTTTTAGCAGCATACCAACTGCTCATCTCATCAAAAACAACATCCCTGCTTACCCTCAACTCACGTGTAGCAGGGTTATAACACCTGTATCCCTTTTGCTCAAGGGAATATCCAATAAACACACATTTTTCAGCTTTCGGATCCAGCTTAGTTCTCAGCTCATCTGGCACATGCACATATGCAATGCATCCAAAAACTTTCAGATGAGACAAATCTGGTTTTCTGCCAGTAAACCTCTCCTCTGGAGTTACATCATGTATGGCTGCAGTTGGAGTCCTGTTCATGATATATACTGCTGTAGAAACAGCCTCAGCCCAATAGCAATGCGGCATATTCTTCTCTTCCATCAATGCTCGCGCAATCTCAGCAATGTGCCTGTTTTTCCGCTCAGCAACTCCATTTTGCTGCGGAGTGTATCTGCATGTATACTGTCTCCGAATACCATTCTTCTTCAAATATTCAGAGAACTCATTGGAGAAGTACTCTCCCCCTCCATCTGACCTTAGGCACTTTACATATTTCCCTGTTTGCTTTTCAACCAAAACTCTGAAATTCTGAAAGTGAGTGAACACCTCACTCTTCTCCTTCATGAAATATACCCACACTTTCCTTGTGTGGTCATCAATGAAAGTGACATAGTACCTGCAGCCTCCCATAGACACGGTCTTCGTAGGACCCCATACATCTGAATGCACAAGATCTAGTGCATTTCTGCTCACATATTTGTTACGTGGAAACACATGCTTTGTTTGCTTCCGAAACTGGCATGCTTCACAGATTTTCTGCATACCTTCCACTTTAAATTTTGGCAGCCCTGTCACAATTCCTTTTGTCTGCATAGACTTCAATCTCTGCACATTTACATGTCCAATTCTTTTATGCCATATGTCTGTGTCTGCAACAACTCCTGAACCATTTGCAAACATTGCAGCACTCATCTCAGGCATGTCTACATCCAACGTAAACATTCTGCCCACTCTGTTGCCTTTTGCAACCAACCTGCACTTGTCTTTGAAATCTTCAACATAACACCCATCAGGGTTAAACCGAACCTGCAACCCCTGCTCAATCATCTGGCCAACTGAAACCAGATTCTTTGTTATGTTCGGTACATGAAGTACATCTGCACGGTACTTCACTTTGCCATCCTGCATAGATAATGGCACATCTCCAACGTGGGCAATTGGATGAGCAGTGTCATCCCCTGTTTCCACAAAACCTGGTCTTTCCGGGTTCTTCATCTCCTTGAACCACTCCCCATGACTCGTCATGTGGTTCGAAGCGCCTGAATCCACATACCATACATTATCTTTTTGTGCTGCATCAACATTTTCAGACATGGCATTCACAACATGCTGCATAACAAACAACCTTTCATTGTCCTCATTATTTCTGCTTGAGGATGCATAGTTGTTTTGCTGCACTTTCCCATTTTGCATGTCAGCTTGCTTCTTATAACATTCTGACTGCACATGTCCTGGCTTACCACAATAGTAGCATTCACGTGCATCATTATATTGCCTTTGCCAATTTCCACGGCCTCTTTGGCTCCCCCTGCCTCTGAATTTGCCTCTTCCACCTGTGTGTTGTTATTGTTGTTGATTCTGGGACTGTTGTTGCTGCTGCTGCTGCTGGCCATAATTCTGATTACCTGTTCGGCCACCTCCTTGACCGCGTCCACGGCCTCCTCTACCTCGTCCTCTTCCTGAACTCGTGTAGAAGGCCTGTTGCTCTGAACTATTTTTGCTTTGTGAAGACTGTTGGTCTTCACCCAAGCTCTTCTCTTCGATAATCAGCATAGACACCAAATCTGTAAAGTTGGGAATGTTTTCCCGAGTCTGAATAGACGTCTTAAACGCCTTGTATTGTGGCCCGAGACCACGTAAACAGACTTCCACCTTGTCATCATCATCTACTGACACACCAATAGATGCAAGGGATTCCACAATACCCTTTATCTTCAGCGCATAGTCATTCACAGACATGCTCTTTTTCTCCACAGTATGAAGTTCATTCTTCAACTGTATCTTACGTGCCTTGGTATTTGTTTCATAAAGCTTTACCAAGGTGTCCCACGCCTCCTTGGGGGACTTGGCATCCTGAATGTGCCCAATCATGGTGTCCTGTATGCTAATGGATAGCCAATACATAACCTTCCTGGCTCCTTGGTTCCAGTCTTTAAACTCTTTCACATCTGCAGCAGTAGGATTTATGTCCGGTATCTCCGGTGCCTCTTCATGCTCACCTTCTATGTAGTCCCAATAGCCTTTTCCCATCAGGAAATTCGTCAACCTGAACCTCCAAGCATGGAAGTTATTCTTATCCAGCTTCTCAGCCACAATCTGTGTTATGCCATCATTAGACATCTTGCCAAACACACAACTTTACCAGAAACTGTACTCTGGTTTTTCTGCACAAATGCTGTATTTTCTGCACAGCGGTACTGCAGTATTCTCAAATGTCACAACCAGTGACTTCAATGCACATACATACACCCAATGGCAACTGTAGACCTCTTTGCAGCACCCACAGTGTCTGCACAGTCAATCTGTCTTCCTGCGGTTCTTAAAACAGAGTTCTGCAGAGAATCGATGACTTACCCGCAGTGCTCGAAATCGCCTGCTTTCTGAAAAACGGAGGTCCAGACGCGCCCGAAACGCGTTTTCGGCCCGAAAATTTTAGTCCGAAGGATTGTATAGTTGCCCTGTAGCTTCACTCCCGCGAAGAAAGCTCCTCAATCGGAGATCGTTTGCCGGTGCCTCCCGTAGAGCTCCCGACAAGGGTGTAGTCACCAACACAATAGGGAAGAGTAGTTGAAGCTCTTACCCTCGTACCGCTTCCTGTGGTTCTCTTGCTTGCAGCTCAGCCCTTAGCACGAACCAGGCTCTGATACCATGAAAAGATGTAGGGGGGAAGAGAGCTTGAGCTCTTGCAAGCACACACACACACTCACAAAACCGTAATAGAGAACACACAAGGTGAGAGGCTGAAAATCTTCTTCTTCTCTACTCAACACTCAACACACCATATACAAGATAAGAGTACACACAATATGAAAGGTACTCAACCAAATACATACACGGGTTCTCTATAGTGTGAACCCGACTAAATGAGCTGGCGCTATAACTATGCCAGTCTCTAGAGTGGCTGTCACACAGTCTGTCATCCCACTGGCCGCATATCACCCAAGATCTCACCAACCATGCCAGTGGTGTAAGTGCGGGGCCTATCCCCCAGGCGGGTCATCAGTGTCCACCGCCTCACTAGAGCTCGATATCTCAACAATTAGTATTTACAATCTAATTAGTATTTGATTAGTTTATTTTAATTAGTGCTTAATTAGTTTAGACTAGAGTTATCTAGTTTGAATTCGGGAGGAAACTTTGAAACTAGGATTTTTGAATCCAAGGAGGGAAATTCAAAATTCAATGGATAAACACTCATGCCATACTCATATTCAAAACAAGGAGGGAGAGTGAGGATACTGGGGATAAGAATTCAAATTCAAAGTCACATTCAAAAACCATGAATCTAAAATGGGAGAGAATGGCAGTGGTGCCATTCTCCCCATGAAGGTGATGGGAGGCCTTAAGAATGGCACCAATACCATACTTCCTTGAATGTAAGGGAGAATGGCAGTGGTGCCATTCTCCTCTTCAAAGTGATGGGAGTCCTTGAGAATGGCACCCCTGCCATTCTTCCTTGAGAATGGTAGTAGTGCCATTCTCCCCCCTTCAAGATGATGGGAGTTCTTAAGAATGGCACCACTACCATTCTTCCTTGAATGTAAGGGAGAATGGCAGTGGTGCCATTCTCCCCTTCAAGGTGGCTACACCTCTCTCTCTCTCTCTCTCTCTCTCTCACACACACACACACACACACAAATTCTCTCTCTCTCACTCTCAAATTACTTTAATTAGTTTTAAATTTAATTAATGTTTAGATTATAGTCTATTTTTAATTAGTATAAATAAAATATAATTAATGTTTAGATTATAGTCTATTTTTAATTAGTATAAATAAAATCTAATTAGTTTAGTTTAATTAGTATATATTTCATATTTAATTAGCACTTATGATCTAATTAGTTTAGTTTAACTAGTGCTTAATTAGTTTAGATTAGAGTTATCTAGTTTGAATTTGGGAGGAAAATTTTGAAACTAGGGTTTTTGAATCCAAGGAGAGAAATTGAAAACTCAATGGATAAACACTCGTGCCATACTCATATTCAAAACATGGATGAAAAGTGAGGATAATGGTGATGAGAATTCAAATTCAAAGTCACATTCAAAAATCGTGATTCTACAATGGGGGAGAATGGCTGTGGTGCCATTCTTCCCATTAAGGTGATGGGAATGGCACCACTACCATTCTTCCCTTCATTCAAGGTGATGGGAGGAGGCCTTAATAACGGCACCACTACCATTATTCATTGGGAATGGCAGTGGTGCCATTCTCCCCTTCAAGGTGATGGGAGTTCTTAAGAGTGGCACCACTACCATTCTCCCCTTCAAGGTGGTAGGAGGCCTTGAGAATAGCACCACTCCAATTCTTCCTTGAATGTAAGGGAGAATGGAAGTGGTGCCATTCTCCTCTTCTTTGAAGGTGATGGGAGGCCTTGAGAATGGCACCACTCCCATTATTCCTTGAATGTAAGAGAGATAATGGCAGTGGTGCCATCTCCCCTTTAAGGTGATGAGAGACCTTGAGAATGGCACTACTACCATTTTTCAAAGAATGTAAGGGAGAATGGGAGTTGTGCCATTCTCCCCTTTAAGGTGATGGGAGGGGAGTGTTCCACGGGGGGACACGGATTATGGAAGGAGGCTGGAAGCAATTAATGCGAGAGAGCGGGATTGTAGCCATGGGAACATAAAGACGCACATAATTTTTCCATATTTTTGTGCCGAAGTGCAATGTAAATCGTTTTAGGCCAATGTGGGTTTTAAATGAGACTTCTAAGTGTATTAAGCAAGGCTCACTTATGGGGTTATCTGCCCATGTGTGAAAGAGGCCTAGGGTTAGGTTTAGTGGCATCTCTATAAAAGAGATGTTAGCTAAAAGAAAGGGGATGTTTTTGGCCATTCTCATAAGCTATTGAGTGAAGCTCTTGAGCTCTCAAGCTATGGCAACTCTCTAACTCTCTCTCTATTGTACTCTAATGAGCATCAAGCTCCAATGAGTATAGCTCCACTTCTTTCTCTTAATCTGTTTTAGTATCATTGAAGTAGATTAATCTATGATTAGTTGAATGCTTCTTTCTTTCTCTTGTGTATGCATGCTTGTAGTGTGTGTGTGTGTGTAGTCTCCATTGATGCAAGCTCTTGCCCACTTCATTGTTGGCAATGAGTTATTCATGGATAGACTCTCTCTATGAGCTTGTGGGTTTGTGAATGTTACATTCTATGCTTGCTTAAGCTTGTAGGTTAGTAGATGCATGCTTATGGGTTTGCTGGCATTAGGGAAAGCTAAGATTTAATCAATGTTTGAATGGGATTAAGAGATTGCCATGCATTGCTTGTTCTCTTGATTAGTGTAGTGGATCTAAGGGATTGAGAGATTGATTGAGGTGTTGAATGGTTGAATCGTCAAGTGGTGGTTCATGTATGTAAGCTCTCCCTCAAGGGATAAGCCTTCATGCACTAATCGGGTCAAGTCCTCGGATTGACATTGTGTTTCTTAACACATTTGTTGATCGGTAGTACTCTATGAGCACTATATTGCACGGTAGAGAGAACCGCTCTACAATGGCGCCGCTACCGGGGAGCGAGTGCCTACACTAGTTGAGCACCATACACACACTACCACTCCTTGTTCGGTTGCAAAACCGTTGGATAGGAGAGCAGGCTTTGGGACTAATTTTGGTATTTATTTAAGACTAATCTTTTGTTAAATTCTCTTTATTGTCTTGCAATTTGAGTGCGATTGGCTAGCTACGCCTCTCCCTTGAGGTCAGGACAAGGATTCAACACACGGGAAGGATTGGAGGTAGGTGCTAAACCTGCCAATTTCAATTTGTGTGCGAAAGAGAGAGGCCTGTTTTTGCATTTCTGTCATTCTGTTTGAGGATAAATTTTACAGTTTCTTTTTTTTGCATGCTCGTTTTATTTTCTGTTCTTAGCTTAGTTTAGTGTTCTGCATCTGTTAAACCTGCATTTTAGTTCTCTATTAAACCCGCACGTGTAGAGAAACTGAAATCTATACACACACATGAAGATTGAACATTTCGAGTTTGCTGCAAATCTCATAGCTGCACACGCATTGAGTTCACTACACACGCATTAAGTTCACTGCACATGCACTTCAAAAAAGAAAATAATAATAATAATAAAAGAAGGCGGCTGTGCGTGAATAGCGCACCGCGTGGAGAGACCCACACACCGCACCATAAAGACCGCC
The DNA here is from genome assembly GCF_041138505.1 of Cibotium barometz. NCBI lineage: Eukaryota > Viridiplantae > Streptophyta > Polypodiopsida > Cyatheales > Cibotiaceae > Cibotium > Cibotium barometz. The sequence goes on along the minus strand of NC_141081.1, from coordinate 45,016,513 downwards.
ATCGCACCGGATAAGGGGGTGCCAAAAAAAAAGAGTCTGAAAAATTGTTCATTTTCTGTCGTGAAAAATTGGGAGGTTATCTAACTTTTCGAGAGGAGTTAGAAAACACCCATCGTTGAAATTTCGGTCTCGGAACCATTTTTCCATAGTGAGTCAGTATGTGAAAATTGTAAATTTTAGGCGATTTTTGATCCTGAAAAATACGCTATTTTTTTGGCCTAATGTGTTCGAGGGGGTTCAAAATGGGTTCTGGCAAAGTTTGAGCCAACTTGAAAATTTTTGGATTTTTTTGAAAAAAAACACCTTAAAATTTGGCCTTATACACTTGCGGTCGGGACGTCATATAGACAGTGCCATAGGGTCTAGGGCACCTTCTAGAGTACATGGTAAGACAAGGGAAGATTTTGGACCATATTGTTTCTCGCAATGGTATTTCAACAGATATGGATAAAATTGATGTCATTGTCTCATTACCTCGGCCTATCAACCCTAAAGGGGTACAAATATTCATGGGACATTGTGGCTATTATCGTCGATTCATCTACATGTACGCTATCCTAGCCAGACCATTATATGCTCTTCTTGTAAAGTTTAATTGGACTGACGAGTGTGAGGAATCCTTTGAAAAGTTGAAGCAAGCATTAGTGTCTGCACCCATCTTACGGGGGCACCAGATTGGAACCAAATCTTTCATGTCCATATTGATGCTTCGAACTTTGCAATTGGATGTATTTTGGCTCAATCGCGAGAACATACTAAGGATTTCCCAATCTCATATGCTAGTCGTCGACAGTCGAACAATGCTGAGAAGAATTATACCACAACAGAAAGAGAAGGTTTTTCCATGATATATGCAGTGAAAAAGTTTCGCCATTACCTTTTGGCAAACAAATTTATATTTTTTGTGGACCATTAAGCACTATTATATTTGGTGAATAAGCCTTGTGCAACTAGAAGGATTGTGAGGTGGTTTGTCATCCTTCTTGAGTTTGATTTTGAAGTGGCAGTCCGAAAAGGAACAACTCATCTTAGGGCAGATCATTTGTCTCAAATCACCTCTAGAGAAGCTCTTGTGGGTGTGGATGATGATATGTTAGATTCAACACTTTTCCTTGTAGAGACAGCTCCTAAATGGTCTGAACCCATCTTAGAAATTTTGACAAGTGGGCAGATACAACTAGCGGGTCCTAATGTGGACCTATGGCGACCATTCAAGTTAATCTCAGGGAGATTATATCGTCAGGGTAATGATGGAGTGTTACGGCTTATACCTAACCCTGACCAATATGAGGAGATCTTGGAATGGGCACATGAGGGTATTGGTGGAATCCATGCATCAGCTACTACTTGTGTGCGACATATAACTCATGATGGGCAATGGTGGCCTACCATGCATGCGGATGTTGAAAAATTTGTTCGTAACTGTGCTTCATGTCAAATTCATAATGTCACAATTATTCCAAATTTCAACTACACCAAGTTGGAGTAAGTATATTGTGGACTATCTTCAGCATGGTCATACTGATCGAACAATTCCTAAATATCGAAATCATGCTATTGAAGTTGAAGCGGCCAACTATATACTGATAGAGGGCCAACTATACAAGAGGGGCAAGGATGGCAACTTGCGCATGTGTGTATGTGAAGCTGACTACTTGAAAATCTTGACTCATGCACATGCAGGTGTTGGGGGTGGACACTTTTCGGGCAATACCACAACTAAGTTGATTAGGTGGTCTGGGCTATGGTGTCCAACCTTACAAATGGATGCCGAAGAATATGTAAAACGTTGTGACGATTGTCAAAGGACCAAACCTCCCATCACAAAGGACAATATGCCATTGCGGCCTATGTTAAGCACACGTGCTTTTGCCAAATGGGGTAATAATTTTGTCGGTCCCATTAAACCTCCAGCTTGTCACACGCATGCCAAATATATTATAGTCGCAACTGACTATTTGACCAAATGGATAGAGGCAAAGGCTATAGTCAAAAATGATGCTAGAACCACAGCCAAGTTCTTGTATGAGTATGTGTTTACACGCTATGGCTTACCTATCGAAATCGTTTGTGATCAAGGTGTGCACTTTGTGAATGAAGTCATAGAGTTTTTACTTCAAGAATTTATGGTAATTCACAAGCGTTCTGCACCCTATCATCCCCAGACCAATGGTCAAACTGAGAGTACTAACAAGATTCTCTGCACAGCACTCACAAAGATTGTTGAGGGACATAGGACAGATTGGGAGCAAAAGTTGCAGACCCTTTTCTTTCTTTTTGACATAAGGAGTACCCCATGAAGATGAGGGCATCGGTCTCGAGGGCCCATAATGTACCCAAGAGTCCTACCAGCATCTATCAAGGTGATAGAGTCCTTGTAGGTCTTCTTCTTAAAACAACCCAATGTAACCTGACCCAACAAAGTAAAACCACCTCCGAGCCACCGATGATGTAGGCCACGTGGTAGATGTATGTGTGAGCACTTTAGTCAAGGTCGCGGGCACTTATAGTAGCCTTGGACACATAGAGACAGAGAGAGTGTCAAGGACTATGGAGTTTAGGGACTTGAGGCACTGGTCACGGGCTATCAAGTAAGAGGGAAACTTGATACAGGGTCCAGGTGTGCTAGGATTATTCACTTGAGGGGAGGTGTTGAAATATACAAGTGAATAGGGTGTGTGTGGGAACAAGCTCTTGGATAGAGGCTGTAAAAGAGAAGATGTAATTGTGAAAGAACCTATGAAAAGATGAGAAGAATCTACTGGGAGAGAATAATGGGTAGCATGAGGGAATTTAGGAGTGTGGAGTTATTGTGGGAGATATTCAGGGAAAAGAGAAGAGGTGGAGAGAATCAGGCAAGAGGTGGAGATATTCTAGGACTGAATCATGGAGAAATCAATGGGATTAGATGCTTGATATAAACTCTATAAATTGAGGCATAGCCCTAATGAGAATTTGGTAGTTTTTGAGTATCCATGCCTACATTAATCTATTTGTTAATTACCCACTAATTACATCTTAATGATGTTGATTCTAGTGTTTGATCCACCATAGCTCATCATTATGCTCAAATTTCAACAGAAACAAGGTGCCAGATGCAATAATCGTATCACCAAAAGTTAAATCATGAATAGTATATCTGTCATCCACAAATTTGACTACAAGTCCAAGTCTAGCAAGCGCAGAGGCAAACAATAGATTCTTCTTTATCCCTGGCACATACAAAGCATCTGAAAGTATGAAAGCACTGCCATTTATAGCAGTAAGCATAATTTTACCAATGCCCTTCATCACTGGGTAAGAAGCATTATTGGCACATGTGACAATATTCCCATTAGAGAAAGCCTCAAGACAAGTGAACATATCACGATGCGAGGTAATGTGCTTTGTAGCACCATTGTCAAAATACCATACATCAGAGTCAATAGAAAGTGCCAAACATGCATCATGTACAGATGAGTCATACTGGCAATACACGCTAATCGCCCATTCTGTATCCTGCACAACATTTGCAGAATCTGCATTTGTAGAAGCATCCGCTATTGTGGCTGCATTTGACTCTTTCTTCTTTGTCTCTTTAGCCTTTAGCTTAGGGCAATTCTTAATGACATGATCAGTTTCCTTACAATAGTTACACCTGATCTTTTTCTTGCCTTTATCAAGAGCCTTCTCAGACCTATTGTTGCTACCTGTGGAAGGAGAAGAAGTTGCAGACCTACTAATAGGAGAAGAAACAGTGGAAGGGACTGCCTTACCACTTCTTCTCTATTGGGCACCAACAAATGCCTGATCAACTGCATGCTGCCTAGCCCTGTTTTGCCTAGACTGCACTTCTTGCAAGAGCTTGTTGACTAAAGTATCATACTTGACAACATCAGGTCTGTCCTCAGTAACAAGTCTCCACGTGGAAGCAAAAGTCTGCTATGACTCCTCAGGTAAAGCATCAAGAACAGTCTGCACAAGAGAATGATCAGGAATAATCTCACCTACAGAAATCAACTGTTCCTTGAGATCTTTAATCTCAGCAAGAAAAACATTCATGTCATCATCTTCCTGCATAATCTTCGATTTTAGCTCTTTACACAGGTAAGAGATTTTTGCCTGGTTACGACCTGCATATAAACCAACTAGAATATCCCAAGCCTGTTTTGCTGTTTTAGCTGAACGAATATGTGGAGTGATGTTACGTTTGACAGAAAGTGCAATCAAGGCATGAGCTTGCGCATCTTTACCATCCCAACAACGAGCTTGTTCAGCACAGTGGGTAAAACAGCAGCAGTAGTAGAGCTGCTAGAACCTCCAACATCCTCAATAGATCCTACATCCATAAATGCTCTGCTTGCAATATGCGTTTCTCTCCTTCAGCACTTCCATATGCTGATACAGGGCCATAGTAGACAAAACACAATAAAAAAGATCTGTTCGTGGTTCTGCATCTGAGTTTTGTAAGCTCAAGTCACCACTGTGTTGCTCTCCTCTTTCTAAGTTTCTTAAACATTTTGAGAGAGATGAAATTGTGAAGTTGGGATCACTTGGCCAATAACCTCAATGCAAAGTGACCATAAGCTGTTTGTCCATGTCCATGAGTGAGCGTTCTTGTTAAGGATACTAGAAGCCTCTCAACCCCATTGAGAGATTTAGAAACTAGTTTAATTTGTGGTATGGCAGTCTTGCTCTGGTCCACCATCTTATCATGTATAATACACAAATACCTATTTGGGTTGATTTTGGAAGAGCATAGTATAGATTTCTACAACTCATTTGCTGCAACATGTGTGCCCTTCTTTTTTGTGCCATGTATTTGGCACGCTCCTCTTGATTTTTTGTTGATTCCAACTTGACCTTGATTGCCGTACAAATGTCGCATTTTGAGAAGGTGCTGGTTTTTTGATAAACTAACTATCTTGAACTCTGTGTTCCACAATCTTGAAAATGATGGTTGTGACAGTGGTGGCCGGTATTTGAATGAGACAAGTGTGTCATTCACTTCACGCAATATGTCCACCTGTTTGTACATTGCTGGTAGAACACGTTGGGTCTTGCGAGCTCCATGCATAGTTGTCCTTGACCTATGTGGCATTTGATCGGCATTATTATCTATGAAGCCCTGTATGATTGATTTTGCCATCTCAACATGTGTCATGCCCTTCTGTATTATCCCACTGTTGCCATGACTTACTTTACATGCACCATTCAAGAACTTCTTTCTGAGCCTATAGAAAGTTGATTTACCAATGCCATGCATTACATACCATGCTTTACTACAAACCTTCTTCCCATCAAAGCACTCGTCATCTCATGACCTTGTCTCTATAGGCCATGCCCATGCAATCCAGTACAAATGTGTATCGTGTACTATAGCTCTGTCCCCAAAAGTGTACCCTAGCTTGCATGATTTGGATCTATCTCCAAATTGACAACAATGAAATTTGGGAATAATTTGTGTTTTTGGCACAATTTCGAGAGTGGGTCGAGTCTACTTTGAAGAAGGAAATCTAAGAGTTGAGACCCTCAAAAGTGACATGATGGAGCATGGTGTTACATACTAATGTACAACATTCAACTAAAGATGCGTTCTTAAAAATATCCTTCATTTAGAGTGGCTCATCTATAATGAATGCGCTGCTTTGAGTGCACAAATCCTAGTTGAGTGTAGTATGTCCACTACTAGAGTCTTATAGGACCACTTTATAGAGATTAATAAAATGTTCCAACAACGTAACCTTTTTTTCAAATGAACAACCAAAACATTATGAGGTACAAGAGATTGCACTTTACAATGAGGCAAGGAATAGCCTTATGTTTTGTAGCTTAAGTGAGAGTGAGTTCACAATAGCCTCTTGGTCAAAGGGCTCACAAGTCATTCACTAGATACAAAAGAGTTTACAAGCTTTATAAGATAGTTCTAACAAGTGAGGAAAGCAATAGCTTTGATTCTACAATATAAATACCATGACAAGCTCTTGGCCAAAGGGCTATTCAAAATGTATTCATGAAACAACGTTGAAGAAACTTATGCAAAAGGGCTCTCGACCATAAGGCTATTCAAAAATGCATGAAACAACATTGAAGAAACTTGTGCCAATAGAATAGACAACTAGAGTCTAGAAGAAAAGAATGTGGAAAAACCCAAACTTGAAATCAGGCTCAAACTCGAGGTTGAGCAAGCTAAGCTTTTTTAAAAATGCTATTTTTTGTTGACGCGAGAGTTAGTGGAGTGATTAAGGCGGTTCTCGAGAGTCCCGAGGTCGTGGGATTGAGCCCTTTGTGGCATGTAGGGTGTGTGTTATTCTATCTAATTCCAGCCAAGCTTTTCTAAATAAAAAATAAAAAATGTTATTTTTGAAAACACTAAAATTCAAAACTAACGATGTTTTTCAAATTAGCCGTCAATGATTTTAGAATGGACGTCAAAACTGATGACTCTTTCAAATTAGCCATCAAGCCTGCGCTTCTTCCCTCCTATTCTGTTTTTTCTCATATGACAGGACCACGAAGGCTTCTTGCTCGTTTCAAACATGCCCTTCTTCATGGATGGGCTACAGGAGCCTTGCTCTCCATATGCTTCTTAAAAATGAAAAAAAAATTATGATGAAAATCACACTTTTAGTATAAAAAGAATATCTTTTATGCATACCTCTATGCATGAAATCCAAATATGATAAAAGTCACACCTTTATAATAAAATAATCAACTTTTATGCATACCTCTATGCATGAAATTTAAATATGATAAAAGTCACACTTTTATAATAAAATAATCAACTCTTATGCATACTTCTATGCATGAAACTTAATTGTGATAAAAGTAACACTTTTATAATAAAATAATCAACTTTTATGCATACCTCTATGCATGAAATCCAAATATGATAAAAGTAACACTTTTATAATAAAATAATCATCTTTTATGCATGAAATTCAATTATGCTAAAAGTAACACTTTTATAATAAAATAATCATCTTTTATGCATACCTCTATGCATGAAATTCAAATATGATAAAAGTCACACTTTTATAATAAAATAATAACTCTTATGCATACTTCTATGCATGAAATTCAATTGTGATAAAAGTAACACTTTTATAATAAAATAATCAATTTTTATACGTACCTCTATGCATGAAATCCAAATATGATAAAAGTAACACTTTTATAATAAAATAATCATCTTTTATGCATACCTCCATGCATGAAATTCAATTATGCTAAAAGTAACGCTTTTATAATAAAATAATCATCTTTTATGCATACCTCTATGCATGAAATTTAAATATAATAAAAGTAACACTTTTACATTAGAATAATAATCTTTTATGCATACCTCTATGCATGAAATCTAATTATGATAAAAGTAACACTTTTATGTTAAAATAATAATCTTTTATGCATACCTCTATGCATGAAAATCAATTATGCATAATATAAAAATCAATTTCTCTATGATTACAATGAATATCTTCAATTAATCTAGGATGATAATTCTTAGAATATGGTAGGAAGTCCTCTTTTCATGCTTTGAATGAAATTATTTTATGCGTAATTTTTATAAAAATTTTGCCATAGCTCCGCTGCTATGATTGATAAATCTCAATTTTTCTAAGGGATAAAGCTTATCATTAAAAAATAATTAGAATGATCCCTAATTGGATCAATAATCCATAATGGATTGAATCATCAATATTCAATGAAATACATAAACTAAAAGCATAGAAAAAAAGCCATTAATTTGGTCTCAAGTATAGATAAATCTTGGATTAAGGAAAAGCTTTATGAAAAGCTTCATTTGGATTAAGAATGGGTCATGAGTATGACCATTTCTTGAGTGAGAGAGAGAAATTACATAAAAACCATTTGAATTAAGCATAAATGGAAATTTATGTAATTCTTAACTATCATTAATCAATTAACTTTAATAGCATTCATCAAATTATGTAACTCTTCACTACCATTCATCAATTAACTTCAATAGCATTCAAAAACCATTCCAATTAAGCTTCTCAAGCTTGAGAGGGGTTGAGAAGAGAGAAACATTGATAAATTATAGAAAATGATCAAAATTCACTAATTACCTTACAAATTGCTTGATTCTTTATTCACGGTAGAGGCCCCTAACCAATCAATTGGTTAAGTATGTTGATGGAGCCACCAATGGGGATTGAAGAAAGAGGGAAGCTCCAAAAACTAGTGAATTATTAATGAATTCATAGTTCTTGGCTTAGGTGGAGTAAAGTAACGATGCATAAACACTATATATTTTTCAACAAGGGTGAGGCTTCTATTTATAGGAAAAATTGAGCTCCTAACCAAACAAACTGATTCTAGAATTTTCTAAATCAGTTTGGTCAATATTTGACCATTTTTAGGTCAGTTAAGCTAACTTTTTGGAACTAGACTTGAATGAGGAGAGAGGAGAGATGAAATATCTCAATTTTTATGAGTTTAAAACTCATTCAAGCATGTGAAATATGCACCTCCTTTAAAGAACTCCCGTTCCTTACATATGTGTCAAAATGGAATCATTATACCCAAAATATCTCATATTTTTAATATTGCTCATAGTTTTTTACTAATAAACCTTGTACATTTTCAACTCTTCATCTTATGTGAGCATTTACTCATTTTTGGGTATCTTCTTTTACAAATTGGATTTATCTCCTCCCTACACATGGATTGATGCTATTGGCCCATAGGAACCTTAATTGGACCATAATCCAAAAATTTCTAAAAATCTAGACCCTTAGGCTAAGGTCCTTTATACCCATTTCCAATTAATTCCAATTGCGCATTGGAAAGTTCTTTTTGAATTTCTGTTTCAGGGGAACTTATTTTAATAGGATGAGATAATTTTCTATCCAACAATATTAAAAATCTGAATATTTTCTCTCGAATATTTTCTCTCTCTAGGTTAAAACAGTTAGAAACAAGTCTTATATTCCTGAAGAGGGATTGATTACAGGGGAAGATGCTGGACATTTTGAGAGGCTGGGGAGGAATCTTACATTCTCTCCCACTTGAAAAACACGAGATGCCCTCATCTCGCAAACTGGGGGTAATTTCGCAAGATGCACAAGCATGAGACTGAGAGAAAATTTTTAATTAAGATTAATCACCAGTTAAAAAAAATCTCAAAGAGAGTAAGGGTCAAGACAAGAACAAGATTTAAACTTTATTCATTCTTGGAACATATACAGTAAAGATAGAAGAACTCTTTACACTTCCATAAGCCCGTTTATCATATGATCACAAAATCAGCACTCAGAAGCTGCGCACGTATAAGGTAACTCATCTATGGGAATAATTCTGTTGGTTATTGCCGCACCTATCTCAGTGGTATAAGGTGATCTAACAAAAGGACCTCTGAGAGGCAAGCCAAAAACGGGGTAAAGGCATATCTTCTGATGAGGAAGAAAACACGCCAGTAAGAAGACCCGCTCAGAAAACCCAAGATGTCTTGATCTCATGACGCAGTAGTATCGGGGACCCAAACCCAAGGCTTCAATAACCATGGCCAAGCAGACATTGTTACGAAAGTGCTGCTGACCCTAGGGTGTTACCCTAGTCACTTTTATAATAAAATAATCATCTTTTATGCATACCTCTATGCATGAAATTCAAATATGATAAAACTCACACTTTTATAATAAAATAATCAACTCTTATGCATACTTCTATGCATGAAATTCAATTGTGATAAAAGTAACACTTTTATAATAAAATAATCAACTTTTATGCGTACCTCTATGCATGAAATCCAAACATGATAAAAGTAACACTTTTATAATAAAATAATCATCTTTTATGCATACCTCTATGCATGAAATTTAATTATGCTAAAAGTAACCCTTTTATAATAAAATAATCATCTTTTATGCATACCTCTATGCATGAAATTTAAATATGATAAAAGTAACACTTTTATATTAAGATAATAATCTTTTATGCATACCTCTATGCATGAAATCTAATTATGATAAAAGTAACACTTTTATGTTAAAATAATAATCTTTTATGCATACCTCTATGCATGAAAATCAATTATGCATAATATAAAAATCAATTTCTCTATGATTACAATGAATATCTTCAATTAATCTAGGATGATAATTCCTAGAATATGGTAGGAAGTCCTCTTTTCATGCTTTGAATGAAATTATTTTATGCGTAATTTTTATAAAAAATTTGCCATAGCTCCACTGCTATGATTGATAAATCTCAATTTTTCTAAGGGATAAAACTTATCATTAAGAAATAATTAGAATGATCCCTAATTGGATCAATAATCCATAATGGATTGAATCATCAATATTCAATGAAATACATAAACTAAAAGCATAGAAAAAAAGCCATTAATTTGGTCTCAAGTATAGATTAATCTTGGATTAAGGAAAAGCTTTATGAAAAGCTTCATTTGGATTAAGAATGGGTCATGAGTATGACCATTTCTTGAGTGAGAGAGAGAAATTACATAAAAACCATTTGAATTAAGCATAAATGGAAATTTATGTAATTCTTAACTATCATTAATCAATTAACTTCAATAGCATTCATCAAATTATGTAACTCTTCACTACTTGTTAACCTGTGAGACGGACATTGAGACAGACGTACTATGTTTTACGTCATGGGCCGGGCTTGTCGGCACCATATGTTAAGGACGAAGGGATTGGGTGATCGTCGATGAGAGGCGCACCTTGAATATCAGTAGGATAAGGGTTAGGATCGACCGACCATGTATGGGCGCCCAAGTGTGAACGGCTAAGTCACCTATAAGAGTCAAATGTAACCCTAAAATCCTCATTCTCATGTGTTGTGAATACAAGAGTGCTCTTGCCTTATCTCTTTGGTTTCCTTCTCCTGCGTGTGTGAGAGAGAGAGAGAGTTTGAGAGAGCGATCGAGCACTGTGTAGCGGCATGGCGGCGGAGAGGCGGTAGAGCGGCAACGGCGGCTCCTTCTTCACTACGATGCGGGAATCCTTCAAGGCAGCGCGGTTGAGCGATGAGTGACACACCCTTTGCATTCTGTTTGAGCTTCCTTTCCTGGTTGTATGCTTGCAGCCATTCGTGGCTCGCATACGGTGTTCGGTAAGTCCCCAGCTACGACCTGTGTGGCAAAAGCGCACATTTTTGGCGCCGCCTGCCGGGGAGTTGCCCTGCACCAAGCTCTAGTTTGCAGCTCGGGCTGCTGTGTGAAGCTTAATTTACACTGTAGGAAAGGTGACTGTGTGTTTGTTGTTGAGGTGTTTTCGTGTTTTGCAATCTGTTTCTGCAATTTGTCTTCTGTATTTCTGTTTCTTTTGTTATTTTTCCGCTCCGCGTGTGGGCATGCGTCTTGTTATCTAGTTTTCTGCGTGTGAGGGAGGATTTCTGAATCCCCAAGCCTGTGCTGTGTGCGAATTGCGTCGCGGCAAAGTCTGAACCCTAGAAAGAAACCCTAGAAAACTTATCCAAAACAAAAAAAAAGGAAAAAATTAATTTCAAAAAAAAATAAAAAATATTTTTAAAAAAAAGAAAAAACCAAATGTGTGAAGAGAAAAGATTTTTCAATTGAAAAAAAAAATTTGAAAAGAAAAAACCCCCAATTGACCGGCCTCGGTCTTTTGATATATATATATAGGAGAGTAAGCCTCCATAGCTTTCTTTCAAGTGAGAGCTTATGGGAAGTTGTGCCCTATATGTAGCCCACCCCCCAAGGAGTAAAGTGAGCATGTGGGATAAAGCCCTCACCCTCTCCTCCATAAGCAAATAGGCTTTCGCCCCTTCCCCCCAAGGGAAACAGACTGTTTTGAGGACTACAGGAGCTCTAGATAGGCAAACACGGTGCTGTAAAGCACACTAGGACCCTTTGAATGATACGCTCGTTTCGAGCTATCACACGCCCTAGTCCAGGTTCAACCATAAGTAAGGGGGTCAAAAACGGGTTAAAAACAATCTAAAAACAAGTAAAAACGGGGTGCGAAATACCCAAGAAACCACTTGTGTGGGCTTCAAGGGTAGTTACCAATGCACGTAGGGTACCCACGTCACATGCATCTACGCTCTGGTCGGGTGCTGGAGTCTGAGCCACTAGAAAGCATTTCGGTTTACGCAGACTCACACCATCCCTCCACGTTAGCATCTTGGCCTTTCGCTGGGACCCAAGGAAGTGCAACCCAAGATCCACGAATAGTGGATAGTGATTCGTCCTCCTGACTCAGAAGCCATGGAAGGACACCCTACCAAGAACCCTGAGGAGACAAGCCAAAACATGCCAGTTTGGGCCCCACAACCCGGATCTAGCATGTTTAGTCGTCTAATAGAGACCTTTAGTAGAGCTACACGCTCTGAGCATGCGACAAGCGAAGTAAATGAAGAAGGAGGGGTAGTGGATTCGCCATTCACATCTCATGTAGACCCTACCCTCCCAAAGAGTGTCGATGTGGATATTCTACCCACTTCGTTTAATGAGGGCCCTACTGAGCTACCACATTCCGATGCTCTTCCTAAAGTAGAGATCCCTAGAAGCCAATCCATAAGAAGTGACATTGCGTCCACTTCAAGAGAACCGTTTGGCACACCAAGTCTAGATGGGATATTTCTCAATGAAAATTGGGAATATGATCTACACACAGAGACTCTAACTGACCTATACACGGGCTACACCCACATACCATGTAGGTTGGTTAGAAGTCCTACGATCTACATCTAGCGCCACTAATCTAGAGGAGCAACAACACATGATATGTGAGGTTATTCATAGAATTATACAAATTGAGAGGCAAAATAGGGGAGTGAACTTAGTTTCCACTGGCCCTATGAGATTTTTGGATACGGGCAAGGCCAAAAAACCAACCCTATCACAATTGGAGACTCCCTCGGTGAGTCCCATAGACCCTTCATATGTTGTTTCGCCTGGAGTCTCAATGCAAGTTGAGCCCACAAGCAGTAACTTTAGCTTTCCAACCTTGGCTCAACTTTCCATTAAGGAATCCCCGATGCCTACCCCAATGATGAGCATGACAGAAAGCGCACCTGTTACCACTGTAGTTAGTACGACACCGCTACCTAGTGGAACAGTACCTACAACAGTGCGTGCCAGTGCATATCGACCCTATGTACCTATCGCTACTCATGCTCATGTAGCTCCTATGCCTCTTAGTATGCCAATGGCATATGCTCCACGACCGCCTTATCACAACCCTTATCTAAGAGGAGCTAGGCCTAGTCACATATCATATCCTATGTCATTTGCCAACATACTCAGACCAACGCCAGCTCCTATCAGCCAGGCTATCCCAGAAGTGCTTCCACCAGCTATGCCTGCTCACCTAGGTGATCTCGCAGCGTTTGCTTAGACGATCGGACGATCTATTGTGGAAAACATGCGGGGCATGCCTGAGAGAGAACCTAGAAGCAAGGTAGTACAAGTGGCTAAGCTCACTCAAAACTTCAGTGGTAACGAGGATGTTAGGAAGCACATTGAAGTCTTTGAACACGTGTGTGATTCCTTGGAAGAGCACAATGAGCTGCATAAGTGTAAAGCCTTAGGCTTAACCTTGAGTGGGAAGGCCGGAGATTGGTATCGAACCTTAAGGGTTGAAGAGCGCACTCACTACCCCACTCTCAAGAGATTGTTCTTGAAAGAATACATACATGCTACTCCCCTCCAAAAAGCTGAACGCGAGGAAGGGGAGTCAGTAAGAGACTTTATAAGTCGATTGAAGCATCTAAATTCTCGCTGCACTCCTGATGAGCGCTTCAATAATAACCAACTGCTCGATAGATTCATCCCACGGATTACGCCACGAGGACATATACAATGGCTTAGTCATTAGAGGTCTTACAACATGGGAAGCAGTCACTGCCAATGCAATCCAGTTAGAAGACAACTTGATGATTGCAGGTAAAAAGGTGTCTTCGGAGACAAAATCCGTGAGTTCGCAAGTATCTAGGCACGAGCCAATGACAGTAAAACCTATTGCCAAGGAGCCCAAGATATCCAAAACGTCTGTGACCGACCTTACTAAGGCTCTCCAAGAATACTTTAAGGGTAATCGAGCTCCTCAGAATAGCCATATGTACCCAAGAAGAGAGCAACAATGGTGTTCGGTGTGCTTAGGACCACATAGCACGAGTGAATGTCCCACATTCAGAGTCAAATTCAATGGGAATTGCAATGCATGTGGTAAGTATGGCCATCAATCTAAAGATTGCCTAGTACTTAAGCGAATGTTGGCAAATCAGGCACCACTAGCCTAGTCAAACACACCTCAAGTACCCGCGCTGATGCCTGCACAACCTGTCGAGCAACCGTCACAGCACATAGTTCCAAGGAATCCGAATGTAATCCAGTCCGTGCCGTTACCACCGCTAGTGCTAGGACCACAACCTCCACATCCAAGGATTACCCCAATAAACCAGATGGGTTGTGAGTCACATAGTGCGTGTGGGGATTATGAAGAGGAGATAGACCCCACTGCTCCATATGGGATTGATACGTTTGAAATGATTCCCCAATACTACATGGAGGATCATTTCGGGCAAGTCAAGCTTGTATATCAAGCGGCTGCTCTCGCCACAAGAGGGCAAAACCTTAATACCTTGGCGAGGAGACCACCTCTTCAATGCTATGATTGTGGTGGACCGCATCGTGTAGCGGAGTGCCCTAATAGGCTACAGAAGATCGCTACTCAAATGCAACCAAATCAAGGGAGCACATCGGGGATGCCGGTACTTACATGTAATCGTTGTGGCATAGATCATTTGATCGCTCAATGTCCACATAATCCTAATGCACCCAAGATTACGCCATTGAATTTGGTTGAGGTCACCAACCAAGCACGAGGAACCACACCCGTTGTACCTACGAATGTAGTTACACGATCAATGCTTCAAAATCAAAACTACATTCTTGAAGAGAGGGATACTGCCTCAATTTCTCAAGCAAAGAAAAAGAAAACACGGCGGAAGAGATCGCTTAATGCCACGAGCTCCAAGCCTAGTTCAAAGACTAACATAGGGACAGGAGACGACCCCGTGTATATAAATGATCCTGAAGATGATTCCGATTCAATAGAAACCATGGGGACCAAAGCCACTACCTTAAGGGAGGAACCCACTCGGGAGCTCAACGAAGGAGAATCAAGCGAGTACATAAATAAGGGGAAACAGAAGGAAACTTCCTCAGCCCCACAACCAAGTCAGTTAATGCCCTCTCGACCACCCAAACTGACTGAGACTCCCCAAGACAAGCCACGTGGGCCAAAAACCCTTAAGAAAAAGATTGAAACTTACCCAAACCTAGTTGAGGAGATTGAACAAGTGCAACACTTAAGGGTTTTGGTGGAAGAAACACAAAAAGAACTGGAGCCAAACCCGAGAAAAATCAAAATTCGAGACGCAGTGTTTCCTACGCAAGTTCAGCCTCATAGGAACCATAAACCGTTAGCTATACCTAGAATCATTCGGGAAGAAAGTGAGGATAGGACATCAGGAAGTGGGAAAACACCCTTTTTGCTTGAAAGAATGTTTAGTGAGGGAATGCCTGACCTCATCGAAGAGGAAGTGATTCCATCTTCACCAGTCCCTAGTCAAGGGGCGATGTCTCGAAAAGTACCGTTGAATATGTCTAAGCTAATGGATTTCATGTCCTCTAAAATCAGAACCACGATTATATCCAAATTATACGGAGATCCTAAGCTATTCTTAGCTCTTCGGGCATTTCTCAATGGAGAACTAAAGGCGGGGTTACCACAATTTGCAAATATGGATAGACCCGACACGCTTCAAGATGAGGAGGAACATTAGGATCTACAACCCAACCTAGATGAAGACTCGGTCGTTGAAATACCTGTGAACAAGTTGGGACAGTACTTTGAAGGTGACGAATCTAATGCCACCCTCCCCATTACTACCAAGGGATTAACTCTAAAGGGAATCCTTGATGGTGGTGCTGGAGTGAGCATTGTGACTAAAAACTGTTGGGAATCTATGGGGAGACCTCACCTTGAAGTCACAAACATAGTGGTTAAGATGGCAAACGGAACTATTGCTAAACCTATTGGAATGTTAAGGGACCTTAAGATCAAGGTTCTAGGATACAAGGTAAAACATACCTTCATTGTAATGGATTTCTCCAAGCATCCTATGTCATATCAAATGATCTTAGGACGTCCTTTCATGAGGGAAGCACAAATGGTGCATGACTGGTCGAAAAACCATGTTTACCTACAATTCCAGGACTCTTTCATTCGAGTTGATCTTGAGAATGGTCGTGCACATCCTTTAGGAAGCAAGGTTATCATTGATAATCGATCGGATACCACTATTCACTCCGCCCCATTAAGGTATTGCTATACATGCAAAAAAGAGACTGATGATGGGAAAGATTCTCCTTATCTGGATGTCCTACCGAGTATGACTGAGTCAGATAACGTGGATTGGGTACACCTAGCGGCAACCATAGACACATGGGGAAATAGAGGCACAAGTTGGGTAACACCTGAGGGGCAAGATATGCCACCGTTAGTGCCAATAAACATGATAGGTGTTATGCAAAAGAAAGTGGCCAACTCCACTGACACTGAAAGCAGCGAAGACTCTGACCAATGCAACTCTGAGTATGAATCTTAAGAAGAAACCGACCCTGAGCCTGATGGGGGGGATGAATCAAATATTCACCCAAATGTAGAAGCAATGTGCTCAAGGCCTAGGACAGTGACCCCTTGCAGTTCATCCGCTGAAAGTGAGGGGGACACAAGTGAAGAAGAACCAAGTGAGTTCGAATCTGACAGAAACAAAAATCAAAAACTTGGTAAGAACTAACGCTATCGAGCTAATGTACGCACTGCAATAAACAAGGAGAGATCCACTGCAGAATGGCTTAGTTATGTAGGAGCCATTGACGCTAATCGAAAGTTAGCGGATAATTGGGGACAATACCTCGAAAGTGTCATGTGGTGTATTCCGTAACCTCATGACGTCGCCCAATTAGAGATCGAAGAGAAGCCGAAACTAAGTCATACTACAAGAAGGCGGCAAAACCAAGAGTTAGTTCAGCAAACAAAAGGAAGCGGAATTGAAAGAAAAAAGCCTGGCACAACAAGAACCAGTAGACTTACACCCCGCACCCGAGCATTTCAAATCATTCGCCATAGGGGAATGTAAAGTGGTCTACACAAAAGCCCAACGAACACGTACCAATGGGAGTAGCGGTGTCTACGATGGCCCTGCGGTAGTTAAGGAGATAGACTTAGCAGATCTGGGTGAGGAGTCTAAACTAGTTTTTATTGCTCAAGACCTCACCCAGTCAGAGGAAGATGCACTTACGAAGCTTCTTAAGGAATTCAAGGACATATTTGCCTGGACATATCATGATATGAAGGGTGTTCCACCCTCTGCTGTGGTGCAACACACGATTCCAATGATTAGCACTGCTAAACCAGTCCAGCAACGTCCCTACCCAATGAATCCTAAGTACGCAAAGATTGTACAAGAGGAAATTGAAAAGCTTGTAAAATGTGGATTCATATACCCTATTGAGCACTCAGAATGGGTTTCTCCGATAGTCATCGTACCAAAGAAGAATGGGAAACTCAGAGTGTGCGTTGATCTCAAAAAGGTTAATGCAGCCACCAGAAGGGATCATTACCCCTTGCCATATTCTGAACGTGTGAGTGGCAGGCAAGGAGGTATATAGCTTTTTAGATGGGTACTCGGGTTACAATCAGATCACAATTGCAGTCGAGGACCAAGCTAAAACAGCATTTACACGGAGTTTGGAGTGTTTGCCTTTCGCGTCATGGCTTTTGGCTTGACCAATGCACCAGCAACATTCCAACGATTGATAAACACGGCCTTTAAGGAATATCTAAGAGACTTCTGTGAAGCTTTTTTAGATGATCTTTGTGTTCATTCCTCTTGGGACGAGCACTTGATGTGTTTACAAAAAATATTTGAAAGGTGTAGATTATATCGCATCTCATTGAATCCTTTCAAATGCCAATTCTGGGTTAAACACGGAGTTATCTTAGGGCATATAGTGTCCAAAAATGGGATTTCCACTGACGAGAGTAAAATCAAGGTCATTCTGGAATTGCCCCCACCCACCAACTATAAGGGAGTCCAACGCTTTATGGGCCACGTTGGTTATTATCGAAGATTTATTCTATTCTTCGCCGAGATAGCTCGACCATTGTATAAGCTTCTCATCGAGTTTATTTGGACCGAAGAATGTGACCGTGCCTATGGAGCTATTAAAGAAGGCCTTAGCGAGTGCTCCAATCTTGCGAATGCCTAACTGGGATTTGATCTTCCATGTGCATATTGATGCATCAAACTTTGCTATTGGGTGTGTGTTAACTCAACCTGGAGAACACAAGCTAGACTACCCCATTAGCTTTGCCAGTCGCCAGTTGAATGATGCTGAGATGAACTACACCACTACGGAGCGAGAAGGGTTGGCAATGATATATGCAGTAAGGAAATTTCGTTATTACCTCCTTGCCACCAAGTTTGTTTTCTATGTGGATCATCAAGCATTGTTGTATCTGGTAAACAAACCATGCTCCACAGGAAGAATCACATGATGGCTATTGATTCTTCTTGAGTTTGATTTCACTGTTGTTGTGAGACGTGGCAAAAAACATGTTATGGCTGATCATTTGTCTTGCATACC
This sequence comes from Cibotium barometz, assembly GCF_041138505.1. Taxonomy (NCBI): domain Eukaryota; kingdom Viridiplantae; phylum Streptophyta; class Polypodiopsida; order Cyatheales; family Cibotiaceae; genus Cibotium; species Cibotium barometz. The sequence goes on along the minus strand of NC_141081.1, from coordinate 44,997,858 downwards.
TAATGGTGAGGGTCCTACGGGGGTTGATGATGACTTATCGGACACTTCCCTGTTCATGGTGGAGACAATGCCTAAATGGAGTGAGAAGATTGTTAACTTTTTGGTTAATGGCTTTCCACCCAAGGAGCTTCATAAAGATCTAGCTCGAAAGTTGATCAAGGAATGCAAACCTTATTGCCTGATAGCCGGGACTCTTTATAAAAGAGGAAAGGATGACGTTCTTAGGCGTTGTGCCCGAGAGGATGAGTATCTATACATTTTGCAAGAGGCACATATGGGTGTAGCTAGTGGTCACTTCTCAAGAGACTTAACTGCGCGAAAGATCTTACAATCAAGGTTTTGGTGGCCCACTATGTTCCAAGATGCATCACTCTTTGTGAAGGGCTGCGATGAATGCCAACGATACAAGAAACCCCAGAGGAAAGATCAGATGCCCCTACATCCAATCAAAGTAAACTAACCATTTGAAAAGTGGGGTTTAGACTTTGTAGGTTCAATTAGCCCAGTGGCCCGTAACACACAATCTCGCTATATTATTGTGGCCACTGACTATATGACCAAATGGGCTGAAGCGAAGGTGACACGTAAGGCAGATGCAAGGATAACAGCCAAGTTCCTCTTTGAAAATATAATCACACGCTTCGGTTGTCCTTTTGAACTTGTGAGCGATAATGGTACGCATTTTATAAATGAAGTGATTAAGGAGCTCACAACAAATTTCATGATATCCCATCATAAATCTACTCCTTACTATCCGCAAGCGAATGGCCAAGTTGAGAGTACCAACAAGACTTTAATCTCTGTTTTGACAAAGACAGTTGAAGCTCATCGCACAGATTGGGATCTAAAGCTTACAATAGCTTTATGGGCCTATCGTACTACGTACAAAGTGGCTATTAATTGCACACCATTCAAAATGGTATATGGCCAAGAAGCAGTCATGCTGTGGGAATTTGTCATTCCTAGTCTTCGTGTTGCTACTCAAGAGGGTTGGGATGGTAATCCCTTAGCAGAGCGTCTGTATATCCTTGAGCGACTAAACGAAGAAAGACAATTGGCTGTGTACAATGCCCTTGTGGAGAAGGATAGAAGGAAAAAATGGTTTGATCGCCACCTGAAGGACAAGGACATCAAGGTTGGGGATAAAGTCCTGATGTATGGAGTGCGTAAGGAAAAGAAGAAGCTCAAATATGCTGGTAAGGGACTGTATAGAGTATGTGAAATTACCCCGCAAGGTACCATCAGAGTGGAGACTCTCGACGGAGTTGAAACCATTGGATTCCTTAATGGGAGTAAATTCAAAAGATACTATGACCCCCTAAGCCAAGAGGAGTTATATGCAATCCATCAAAAGAAGGCAGCTAAAGAACAAGCTGAGCTTAAGAAAATACAAGCGAGAGTTGAAGCCAAAGAACGTCGACAGCGTGCTAGGCGCCAACGAGAAGCCAACTTGGGGATTACACAAGCATTTTTCGAGGAGGCAGACGAGGATTCACTAGAATCTGACCCACCTCTAAGATACCCAATTGAGTTACAGAGTCCTTACGGGGAGGTGCTGTATAATGCATTATTGGATACAGGAGCTCAACACAATTTGCTATCATATGGCGTGTGGTGTCAACTTGGAAAACCACCTTTATCCAAGAGTGCTATCCAAGTTCAAGGTATCAACAAGAAGAAAACCCCTGTCTCAAGAATTCTGCACACTCTGGTTGCCTATGACAAAGGGACCGTAATTCAAAGCTTTTTGGTTATGCCTGCTGGTACCATGGAAGGCACTGTAAACTTAGGGCGTAAATGGATGATGGCCACCAAGTGCAATATCGATTGGGCAACCAGACGAGTCACAACGCAAGAACCAACACTAGGTCTGACCACTCAAAATCCCGCTCCTAAGCCATCGACTCTGGACAAAATGCTGGATAATGAAAAATCACCACTTCTAGTGGCAAAACCATCTTTGATTGTTTGCCACCCCTCTAACGCTTCAACGCCAAGAGTGGAAACATGCAGGGTGGTCTCTAAAGCTCCGCTTACTATGCCAAAAAACACATACAAATGGGTCCCAAAAGCTTCGTTAATAGCTACTTCCCCTGCTCAATCTCGTTCAGCCACCAAGAAGCCTCGTAAAAGGAAAGCAGCTACCCACCCGAGAAAGGGCAATGTAACATCGCGATGGATCCCTAAAAAATTATTAGTAGCCCAAGGGTACTACGAGGGGAATGACCAGATTTGGGTCCCTAAACATAAGCTGAATCCCTCTACATCACCTGTAAAACCTTGCAAACCAATTGTTGCCACCCCAATGACAATTCAAGACCGTGGTAAGGGAAAGGTAACAAAGTGCTCCGCACCACTTCTTCCAGAGTTAGTTTGGATTCCCAAACGATATCGATCATTACCACCTAGCTTAGGAAGGGGGGAACCACATGAAGCTTCTAGCTCCTCATGCCAGGCACACACTCATATAGAAGTTTCTACATGCTCTACACCTACTCTTGTCAACACCCAACAAAAAACCGATGAGTCTACGTCTCCCCTTGTAATAGTATCGTCGGAAACCATTTCCTCCATTCGTCAATGGGAGCGTACACTACCATCTCTGCAATTGGCCACAAGGGTCATAAAAAGCTATCTGCCCACATCACAACCTATGACCCGCTGGACGAATTGGTTCCAAGAGGCTGCAACATCATTGCAAATAATATGATCTACCCAAGGAAAGGGGGAGCTTGTACTCACGCTCGACATTCTAATGCTTCCTCCTTAACCTTCTCCCCTAACCATGTAATTGCCAAATTCAAGGGGATGTATATATATAGCTTCATACATTTAAAAAAAAACAAAGAAAAGAAAAACAAAAAATAGTAAAAAGAGCAAGAGCACAAAAAGAGGAGAAATATCCGTATACAATCAAGAACTAGATTGACCTGTCATAAACCTACTGATGCTATATCTGTGTTTGTAGATATGGCAAATGCACGATTATCATACACTTCATCCACTCCCACCTTTGGTGAGAGGTATCATCTGTACCTTTCTCAGATATTTCACATGTGCTATCCTGTAATTGAAACTGAATGGGATCATATAGATGTACTAGCCAGAGAGGAAAATGTTGAGGAATTAGAATGGCTAATTCGCCTATTGACCATGACTGACCCCTACTCTGTAGAGGACATATCCCCAATAGCCCAATGCTTTCCTTTTCCACAAGATGACTATCCTCGCATGGTTACATTCTTAATGAGTTTATGTGGATGGGAAAATGAAAAGGAAATATCTGACAATGATCAATGGACGGATGAAACTCATGGCACTATTGAGGTTGACTTTATTTATTTGGATGATGCGGATAGAGGCTTAGCCTTAGGGCTAGAGCCAGGACTCTACAACATCCTCTTACCGTATCCTCAGTAGTAGTGTGGTGATTGGTAGGTAGGTTAGTGTTTTCAAGTTTTTTCTAGTTTGGATTCCTTAAACGAGTCTTTAATTTTTCACACTGATGTGCCTCTCGAGGTATAGTGCTTGTTAGTTGATTGTACAGGTTAAAAAGTTTGAGGTGGGTTCGCTTTCAAGTCCTGAGACTGCCGCAACGTTCATCAAAATATATCTACATCAAATTGCAAGCTGTCTCGTCAAATCAAGGAGATCTCCAATTTCAGGTGTAATTCTCCCATGCCCACTGTCTTTAATTTTTTACTGTTCAATTAATTACATGAACTATAATGCATGACCACATGGAAATTGTCAATGTACTACTTAGTTTTTGAAGTTGCCTGACGTGCTAGTGTGAATCATTAATGAGTTTAACCTTATTGGATATATTCTTGAGAATGCATGCAGTCTTTAGTTAACCTTGGAATACGATTGTCTTAGGTCTAGGATCAAACCATCTTAATGTTTGACACCTGGCCATGTGTGTGTTGACCTCTAGGATATAGCTTTTACCCCTTTGTCGAAAGGATGCAAGACAAATTATAGTTCAGGAGCGAAGATCAAAGAAATAAATTTAAAAAAAAGCCTACAATAAATGGCAATACAAGTCTATGATGTGCTTTAATGTTGGCCTATCGCCTTATTGATACTTGGTAGGCGAGGAGTATTCTACTCCAAACCGATGCCTTGGTTAGTAGGGGGTAGCCTTGCCTAAGGTGAACTAATAGATTCTTGGAGAATGCTTTGTGTTAAACATAGTACCAGGATTGATGTTAGTTTTACCTTAGGAAGATCGCCATTGTGTTTCAAAATTGTCACGTGCATAAAGAAATAAAGGCAAAAGGCTCCTGTAACTCTGATGTTTCTTGTGTCCCTAGGCTCGTGGTATTAACTTGTTCTTAGAGTAGACACAGTGTGGTCATCTGTTTATTTATTAAGCTTGGTTATTTTCCTTGACTTAGGCTAGTTATAAACCTTGATTAACCTTTGACACCTTGCTAACTCTTGATTTACTTTTAATAATTTTAAACTCCTGTTAATTTGCTACACTAGCTCATTCATGTGATCCCTTAAACTAAGTTCTCATAGCAACATCCATTGTGGTCTAACATGCTTGAATTTATACACTTTATATCTTTTGAATTCCAGCATACTTTCACTCTACTTCCCTGTTTTGCAGACGGTCTACCACAACAACCCTATCGAGCTTACCATACCATAGCTTCCGAGGACGGAATCTACATCAGGAAGGGGGGCATGTTAACCTATGACGGACATTGAGACAGACGTACTATGTTTTACGTCATTAATTGAAATATTCTGAGTCATGGGCCGGGCTTGTCGGCACCATATGTAAGGATGAAGGGATTGGGTGATCGCCGATGAGAGGCGCACCTTGAATATCAGTAGGATAAGGGTTAGGATCGGTCGGCCATGTATGGGCGCCCAAGTGTGAACGACCAAGTCACCTATAAGAGTCAAATGTAATCCTAAAATCCTCATTCTCATGTGTTGTGAATACAAGAGTGCTCTTGCCTTATCTCTTTGGTTTCCTTCTCCTACGTGTGTGAGAGAGAGAGAGAGAGTTTGAGAGAGCGATCGAGCACTGTGTAGTGGCACGGCGGCGGCGGAGAGGCGGTAGAGCGGCGATGGCGGTTCCTTCTTCACTGCGACGCGGGAATCCTTTAAGGCGGCGGTTGAGCGGTGAGTGACACACCCTTTGCATTCTGTTTGAGCTTCCTTCCCTAGTTGTATGCTTGCAGCCATTCGTGGCTCGCATACGGTGTTCGGTAAGTCCCCAGCTACGACCTGTGCGGCAAAAGCGCACACTACCATTCATCAATTAACTTCAATAGCATTCAAAAACCATTCCAATTAAGCTTCTCAAGCTTGAGAGGGGTTGAGAAGAGAGAAACATTGAGAAATTATAGAAAATGATCAAAATTTACTAATTACCTTACAAATTTCTTGATTCTTTGTTCACGATAGAGGCCCCCAACCAATCAATTGGTTAAGTATGTTGATGGAGCCACCAATGGGGATTGATGAAAGAGGGAAGCTCCAAAAACTAGTGAATTATTAATGAATTCACAGTTCTTGGCTTAGGTGGAGTAGAGTAACGATGCATAAACACACTTTATATTTTTCAACAAGGGGGAGGCTTCTATTTATAGGAAAAATTGAGCTCCTAACCAAACAAACTGATTCTAGAATTTTCTAAATCAGTTTGGTCAATATTTGACCATTTTTAGGTCAGTTAAGCTAGCTTTTTGGAACTAGACTTGAATGAGGAGAGAGGAGAGATGAAATATCTCAATTTTTATGAGTTTAAAGCTCATTCAAGCATGTGAAATATGCACCTCCTTTAAAGAACTCCCCTTCCTTACATATGTGTCAAAATGGAATCATTATACCCAAAATATCTCATATTTTTAATATTACTCATAGTTTTTTACTAATAAACCTTGTACATTTTCAACTCTTCATCTTATGTGAAATATGCACCTCCTGTAAAGAACCCCCCTTCCTTACATATGTGTCAAAATGGAATCATTATACCCAAAATATCTCATATTTTTAATATTGCTCATAGTTTTTTACTAATAAACCTTGTACATTTTCAACTCTTCATCTTATGTGAGCATTTACTCATTTTTGGGTATCTTCTTTTACAAATTGGATTTATCTCCTCCCTACACATGGATTGATGCTATTGGCCCATAGGAACCTTGATTGGACCATAATCCAAAAATTTCTGAAAATCTAGACCCTTAGGCTAAGGTCCTTTATACCCATTTTCAATTAATTCCAATTGCGCATTGGAAAGTTCTTTTTGAATTTCTGTTTCAGGGGAACTTATTTTAATAGGATGAGATAATTTTCTATCCAAAAATATTAAAAATCTAAATATTCTCTCTCTAGAATATTTTCTCTCTCTAGGTTAAAACAGTTAGAAACAAGTCTTTTATATTTCTGAAGAGGGATTGATTACAAGGGAAGATGCTAGACATTTTGAGAGGCTGGGGAGGAATCTTACACTTAAGTTTGAGAGGACCCTTGCTCGAGTGTGAGTTTGAGCATGAGACTCGGTCACATTCTTGGGAAACTCACACTTAGGCTCAAACTTAAGTTAAACCTAGGCTTCATACTTATTCTAGATCCCAAATTTGAATTTAAGGAAGGGCCTATCAATGAGGCATGTGGGCTAAGTTTGAGCTTGGGCTTGGGACTTGGTGTAGATCTTAAGTATAATTTTAAGCAAGGGGGCCTATCAAAGAGGTATGCTTGAGAGATTGACTCTCAAATTGAAGTTTGAGCCTAGGCTTGGGACCTAGTATCATGCTCAAAATCACTTTATTGTACTCATCTAAGTTGGAGGCTCAAACTTAAGTTTGAGCCTTGGCTTGACACTTAGCCTTTCTTAAACTCAAGAGAACGAGCCTCCTATTCAAGTTTGAGAATGGGCCTTGGGACTTGACCTTAAGCTTAAACTCAACTTTGAGCAAGGATTTGAAGATCCTCGATATCTTGCTTTAATGTTTTAGAAGAAACAAACTCTCATAAACCGCTGAAGATATTAAGCATGAAATTCAAGCTTGAGTGTGAGACTTGGGGTTTAACCTTAGGTTGAATCCTAATTTTATGTGCAAGCCTAATCCTCAACTTGTGTCCAAAGGTTTCATATGCCTTGTAGCATTGGGCATATAAAACTTGTATCGTTTGTATTTCAATGTAAAAATGAGAACAAAAGATATCCAATATTCTCAATATTAAATAAATATCTAAAAAAATCATTAATCTAAAATAAAGGTTGAATTATTTGCTATAAAACTATAATAAATGACCTTTGAAAAATGGCACTTTGACATCGCTTCTCGCAAACAATCAATGGTTGCGACGTTGTGAATGTTTGCAACATCACATTTTTTGCTAGCTCCATGGGTTTTATTGTAATTTTTCATTACCCTTACCCTGTGGACATAGCTCCTTTTCTTATTTGTCCCTTCAATGATATCATAGTCAGTGATCATGGCATCATGACTGTTACCATATTATAGTAGTGATGTGTGTGAACACACTTAGGACCGCCGGGGCACTTTTTCCCTCACTAGGAGGTTTTTTTCCCCCGTGCATTGTATATACGCCCATTATCTTCTAGGGCTGGTAATCTTTCATTTTTGGCACTCATAATACACTACAGTGTTGTGCTCAAGCTTCCTCATCTTCTTGAAGTTGTGTGTGCATTCCTGCAACCCTAATTCCAACAATTGGTATCAGAGCAGGCTTCCTCCTCCCGGGCAGCATCACCGGCACCTGCCGCTTCATCTCCTCCGATTGCAACGAGGTTTCACGAGCGTCTGCAGGTTAGTATATGCCGTGGGAAAGCCGGTAGGGCTAGTTCGTTTCAGAATTTTGATCTGAAGTCATTTCGCCCTCCGTTTTTGCATTCCAAGTACTGCGCAGGCAAAATCGTCCTACTGTGCAGATTTTCTGTCAAGATTAAAATCTGCAGGACAGGTGCCCATTCGTCTGTTTTGGACTGTGCTACATAGCACAGGTCGATTTTATACAGGTTTACCTCTTACAGACAGCATTTACATCTAGTAGTACAGTCATTGGCCATGGCTGACAACAATGATGTATTCCGCATGTTGGCTGCTGAGGATAAGTTGGATGGCACCAACTATCCATTGTGGGCATATATGATGCGACATGTATTGGTAGCAAAGGGGTTATGGAACATTGTGCAGGGTATTGATGCACGTCCTATTGTGGCTGGGAATGCTGCAAACACATCAGAAACAGGTACTGTTGATGATGGTGCAGGCACAAGTGCTGTAGCAACTGTTCGAGAACCACCACTTTCAGCAGAGCAGATTCGTTGGGATGGTAGAGATGTGCAGGCTCATGCCTTGATTGCGCTGTCTGTCAAACGTACCATTATCCCACATATTCGCTCCTGCAGGACTTCTAAGGATGCTTGGGATGTACTTGCCACATTGTATCAGGCAAGAAATGAGGCTCGTGTTGCTTATCTCCAAAAACAGTTGGAGAGTGAGCATATGAACGAAGGTGATTCTATGGATAGCTTTTTGACAAAGATCAAGGATTTCAAAGAGCAGCTCATTTCTGCAGATGAAATCCTGTCAGACAGTTCACTTGTGCAGACTGTTTTGAATGGTCTACCAGATTCTTATCAGGGTTTTGCTTCCACTCTTCGCTTGATGATGAAAGGCAATCCCAATGCCTTATCATTTGAGGAGTTAGTTTCTGTTTTGCTGCAAGAAGACCAGTCAAGGCAAAACAGGAATATTATGCGTGTCGCAGATCAAGCTTTCGTTGCTAGTCAGAGAAGCGGGAAAGGTAAAGCTGGCTTTTCTTCTAGTAAGCAGAAATCTGCAAATGCTGCGCAACCAAAGAAGGAAGACAAAGATGAGAAGAAGGGTGACAAACAGAAGACATTTTGCAAGTACTGTAAGGGAAATGATCATGTCATCAAAGCGTGTCCTAAGCTGGCTGCGAAAGAGGCTAAGAAGAAAGAGGCTGGTATGGCTGTTGTTTGCAGATGCCTCTCCTTCTAACAATGAATCTGCTAATGTTGTGCTAGATACAGAATGGGCATTCAATGCGCAGTGCAGTTATGACCCATCTTTGCATGACACATGTATGTCTGCAGTAGATTCAGATGTATGGTACTTTGACAGTGGTGCCACTAAGCATATCACCTCGCAGCGCAGTTTATTCACTTTCCTTGAGTCTGCTCCCACAGGGAATACTGTCACTTGTGCCAATAACTCCTCTTATCCCGTTGAAGGAGTTGGACAGATTGTGCTGAATGTTGCAAATGGCAACACCTTTACACTTTTTGATGCATTGTATGTGCCAGGGATCAAAAAGAATCTGCTGTCAGTCTCCGCATTTGCCAAAACAGGTTTGGTTGTAAAATTTGTGGATGACAGATGTACTGTTCATGATCTCTCTTGTGGTGACATCATTGTAGCATCTGGTTCACTATGTCGAGGGCTGTATAAGCTCAATATGGATGGCAAATGTGTAGAGGATTCAGCATGTGCTATTATGGATACGCAGGCTATTTCAGATGCAAAACTGTGGCATGCACGTTTTGGTCATCTGAATTTTGCAAGTTTGCTGTGCCTGCAGAAATCTGAAATGGTGTCTTCTTTGCCTAAGCTTGAGGCACCTGTCAAGCATGTTTGTGAGGGCTGCATATTGGGTAAAATGCAGCGTGCTTCCTTTCCCAAAGATGGATCAGTGAGAGCTGAACGCAGATTGCAGCTTGTTCACAGTGATGTTTGTGGTCCCATGCAAACTCCATCATTTGGAAACTACCTTTACTTCGTGACTTTCATTGATGATTTTACCAGGCATGCATGGGTATATCCTTTGAAGGCAAAGTCCGAAGTGTTTTTGTGCTTCAAACAGTTTTTAGTTATGGCTGAAAATGTGTCAGAAAGTAAGATGGGCACCCTCCGTTCAGATCGAGGGGGGGAGTATATGTCTTCAGAATTTAATGCATTTCTGGCTGAGCGTGGGATAAAACACCAATGTACAGTGCCGTATACACCACAGCAAAATGGTGTGGCTGAGAGAAAAAACAGGTCTCTCATGGAAATGGCAAGATGTATGGTTAAGAGTCAAAGTCTACCACATGGTTTTTGGCTTGAGGCTGTCATGTGTGCCACTTATGTACTAAACAGGTGTCCCACCAAAGCATTACAGGTTGTCACTCCATATGAGGCTTGGCATGGCCGCAAGCCATCTGTTGGCCATTTACGTGTTTTTGGTTGCCTGGCATATGCATTAGTGCCTGTGCAACATCGCAGAAAATTGGATGACAAAGCTGTCAAATGTATTTTTGTTGGATATAGTGCTGAGAGCAAAGGCTATCGTTTGTATCATCCACAGACAAAGCGCATTTTGGTTAGCCGTGATGTTGTATTTGTGGAAGATGCTGTTCAGCCCTTGGTTTCATGTACTAAGGAGACAGATATCAGCTCACGTGATGTCTATGATACATTGTTGCCTCTTTTCAGTGGTGCAGAGTCAAGTGCAATACCTCATGAGGCAGTTTTTCAGCCTATGCAGGTTTTAAATGATGGCACAGATCAGCCTATATCTGATGCAGATGTGCATGATGCACTTGAGGATGAGAGACAAGAGATTGAGGGCTCTAGGAATATGCCTAGATGGCTGGTGCAGACTTTGCGTGACAGCAAGTTGGATGCCCCTTTGTCTAGTCGCACTCGTTCTGGCTCTCATGGTGCCTCTTATGCGTCAGATTGTTATGCATTGGCTGTTTCTAGTATGTGCGATGAAAGTGAGCCTGTTTCATTTGATGAGGCACAAAGTTCAGAAAATTGGATGGCTGCTATGCAAGCAGAATACGATGCTATTATGAAGAATGGTACATGGTCTTTATGTGACTTGCCCCCTGGCAAGAAGGCCATTGGCACTAAGTGGGTATACAAATTGAAGCGTAAGCCTGATGGCACAGTGGATCGCCATAAGGCTAGGCTTGTTGCAAAAGGTTATGCTCAAGAGAAGGGCATTGATTTTGATGAGACTTTTGCTCCCACATGTCGTATGACCACTGTTCGTAGCATCTGTGCATTAGCAGCTCATAATGGTTGGAATGTACATCAGCTGGACATAAAGACTGCGTTCTTAAATGGAGATTTGCATGAGGAGGTGTATGTATCGCAGCCTCGTGGTTTTGTTCAAAGAGGGCAGGAAAACAAAGTGTGCAGGTTAAAAAAGGCTTTATATGGTTTAAAGCAAGCTCCACGAGCTTGGTATGAAAAAATACATGCATATTTGACTGCACATGGGTTTCAGAATAGTCCAACAGAAAGCACTTTGTATGTTAAACGTGTGGATGGTGTACATCTAATCATTGCTCTCTATGTCGATGACATGCTGCTCACAGGACCAAATGAGAGTCATATTGCTGATTTTAAGGCTGATTTGAATGCCTCTTTTGAGATGTCAGATTTGGGGCATTTGCATCATTATTTGGGGATACAATTTAAGCAGTGTGATGGAGGTATTGCTTTGTGTCAGACAAAGTATATTGAAACATTGTTGCGGAGATTTGGCCTTGAAGACTGCAAGCCTATTGCTACTCCAATGGAGACAGGTTTGAAGTTGAGTCTTCATGATGCTGGAGATCACTTTGATGTCACACTCTATCAGAGACAGCTGTTGGTTGCCTCATTTATGTATGCATTACGAGGCCAGACATTCAGTTTGCAGTCTCACAGGTGAGCAGATTTATGCATAGCCCAGGCATTAAGCATTGGCAGGCAGTGAAGCGTATCTTTCGCTATTTGAGTGGTACTCGGCATCTTGGGTTGTTTTATCCCAAGGGGGGATCATTGCCGCCAGATTTACATGTTTTTTCAGATTCTGACTGGGCTGGTTGTTATGACACACGCGTGTCCACGAGTGGTTTTTGCTTCATGCTTGGAAGCTCATGCATATCATGGTTGAGCAAGAAGCAGCCTACTGTGGCCACTTCTAGTTGTGAAGCTGAGTACAGGGCAGCTTTCACAGCTACGGTTGAGTGTGTGTGGCTCAGACGCCTTATGGCTGATTTGGGTGTTGGGCAGCCATCTGCCACCACCATCTTCACTGACAGTCAGAGCGCATTGGCAGTTGCGCGGAACCCAGTGTTCCATGCTCGTACGAAGCACATTGAGGTGCACTACCATTATGTCAGGGAGAGACTCTCTGCAGGAGAGATCAGTTTGGCTTATGTGCCAACACAGGATAACCTTGCAGACCTTTTCACAAAGGCTCTGCCTCGTGAAAAGTTCGAAGCTTTTCGCAAAGCTTTGGGCTTACTCCCTTTTGTGGATTCGTCCACATAGCTAGACACTTCCCTATACATGAGTGCTAGCTCTTGTTCACCGCATCACTCCAGGGGGGATTTGTTACCATATCATAGTAGTGATGTGTGTGAACACACTTAGGACCGCCGGGGCACTTTTTCCCTCACTAGGAGGTTTTTTTCCCCCGTGCATTGTATATACGCCCATTATCTTCTAGGGCTGGTAATCTTTCATTTTTGGCACTCATAATACACTACAGTGTTGTGCTCAAGCTTCCTCATCTTCTTGAAGTTGTGTGTGCATTCCTGCAACCCTAATTCCAACAATGACCAGTGTCTGTCATCAAAACTATCGCCATCATTGCCCTCTACATCATCATCCTCTTTTTCATCACTTGGCAGAAGTTGATGAGAGTAGTACTGTACGTCCATGGTCAGGACACTTGAGGCATGAGAGTGTGAGCACAAGGAGTAGTGCTGTGGATAAAGGAAAGAAGAAGGTTGAAGGCATTGGAATTACAGGTTATGAGTCATCGAGTTCAGAGAGTTTGGATGAGGAACTTGGCATACCTATTTTACGCACACCTGGTGCTAGGCAGGATAGATATTTGCCACCACATGCTAGAGTGACAAGTGTTCAGAGTGATCCGCATGCATTGCAGAGATCCCAAAGGGTCGGGATATCCAGTTGACAGGTTGACATATCAAGATTTAGCTATGCATTATGCATATATGACATCTTTGGTGAAGCATGTGGAACCTCCATGCTATACAGAAGCTATTGGAAAGCATGTATGGGAGAAAGCAATGGATGTTGAGATGGACGCATTGGTTCATAATGACACATGGGATTTGGTTGCATTACCACAGGAAAAAAATGTGATTGGTTGTAAATGGATTTACAAAGTGAAGTGCAAGTCAGCAGATGGTTCCATTGAGCGACATAAAGCAAGATTGGTAGCTAAGGGTTATGCACAAACCCAAGGTTTGGACTATGATGAAACATTCAGTCCAGTGGCAAAGATGGGAACAGTGAGAGCAGTCATTGCTATGGCTGTAGCTAATGGTTGGGAAATGCATCAAATGGATGTCAAAAATGCATTTCTAAATGGTGATCTACAAGAAGAAGTGTATATGGCACAGCTAGAAGGGTATGTACACCCAAAGTATACCACTCATGTATGTAGATTGAAAAAGGCATTATATGGTCTGAAGTAAGCACCTCGTGCTTACAGTGAAAAGATGAGTAGATATCTTATCTCCCTTGGATTTCACGTTTCTACAGCAGATTCTTCACTCTATGTGAAGAAAATAGATCATGGGATTGTTTTACTTGTCATCTATGTGGATGACTTGATTATCACAGGTGATCATGGTACAGATGTGATGCATGTCAAGAAAGCTTTGAGTGGGCAATTTGACATGAAAGACCTTGGTGAGTTGAGATACTTTCTTGGAATTGAAGTGATCAAAGACCATGCAGGTACATGGTTAGTGCAACGCCAATATGCATTGGATATGTTGGTAAAATATGGCATGACAGGGTGTAAGCCTATGAGTACACCTTTGGAGCAGAATGTGAAGTGGGCTGATTTTGGTGAGGAGTTGGATGATCCATCTATGTACAGAAAGATGGTTGGTAGTCTCATTTACATGACTATCACACGCCCGGATTTGAGTTATGTTGTGGGGCTAGTAAGCCAATTTATGCAGAGCCCTAGAAAACCTCATTTGGATGCAGTGAGACGCATTATGCGATATGTAAAGACCACTGCACATTATGGTCTTCTTTATGAGAGTGGTAAAGGCTTGGATATACATGGCTACACAGATGCTGATTGGGCAGGTAGCTCATATGACAGGAGGTCTACTAGTAGTTATGCTTTTACACTTGGAAGTGCCGTGGTGAGTTGGAGTAGCAAGAAGCAACCTATAGTTGCTTTATCTAGTACATACAGAGGCTGAATACAAACGTGCAGCCATTGCTACTTGTGAAAGAATTTGGTTAAAGAGTCTCTTGGCAGATTTGGGTGAGCCTATTGATGGCAAAGTTGTCATTCATTGTGACAACATGAGCAGTATACAGTTGGCAAAGAATCCAGTGTTTCATGCGAGGACCAAACACATAGAGGTCCATTATCACTTTGTTAGAGAGAAGGTGCTGGATGGTATAGTTGATCTACAGTATGTGAGGACTGAAGAGCAGGTGGCAGACATCTTTACAAAGCTATTGAGAGCCTTGATATCCCAAGCTCATCTACATCTTCATCTATGGTAGTACATCATGAGCTTGAGAGGGGCTGTTAAGATTCAAGCTTGATGTCAGTGTGAGCCAGCTATGCTATGTGCTGGCATGTTAGGTAGGAACATGTGTGAGACATAAATGACTGCGTCCAGCTGGTCATAGTGTGTGGACATTAGCTAGGGTTAGATGTGTGTGGACACAACTCATAGTGTGTTGTGTGTATTATGGATTATGGCTTTATGCATTGTGTGAGAAGGGAGATGGCTTCCCTCTATGGTTAGGGTTTGCAATATACATTAGGGTTTGCTCATGTGTGTGTGTCTTCTCTCCCTCTACCTATTTTTCAATAGCTCCAGCTTAAGTCGAGCTTTTGTAGCCATGGGAACATAAAGACGCACATAATTTTTCCATATTTTTGTGCCGAAGTGCAATGTAAATCATTTTAGGCCAATCTCTAACTCTCTCTCTATTGTACTCTAATGAGCATCAAGCTCCAATGAGTATAGCTCCACTTCATTCTCTTAATCTATTTTAGCATCATTGAAGTATATTAATCTATGATTAGTTGAATGCTTTTTTCTTTCTCTTGTGTTTGCTGCATGCTTGTAGTGTGTGTGTGTGTGTAGTCTCCATTGATGCAAGCTCTTGCCCACTTCATTGGCAATGAGTTATTCATGGATAGACTCTCTCTATGAGCTTGTGGGTTTGTGAATGTTACATTCTATGCTTGCTTAAGCTTGTGGGTTAGTAGATGCATGCTTATGGATTTGCTGGCATTAGGGAAAGCTAAGATTTAATCAATGTTTGAATGGGATTAAGAGATTGCCATGCATTGCTTGTTCTCTTGATTTGTGTAGTGGATCTAAGGGATTGAGAGATTGATTGAGGTGTTGAATGGTTGAATCGTCAAGTGGTGGTTCGTGTATGTGAGCTCTCCCTCATGGGATAAGCCTTCATGCACTAATCGGGTCGAGTCCTCGGATTGACATTGTGTTTCTTAACACATTTGTTGATCGGTAGTACTTTATGAGCACTATATTGCACGGTAGAGAGAACCGCTCTACAATGGCGGCGCTGCCGAGGAGCGAGTGCCTACATTAGTTGAGCACCATACACACACTACCACTCCTTGTTAAGCTCCAATCGGTTGCAAAACCGTTGGATAGGAGAGCAGGATTTGGGACTAATTTTGGTACTTATTTAAGACTAATCTTTTGTTTAATTCTCTTTATTGTCTTGCAATTGGAGTGCGATTGGCTAAGCTATGCCTCTCCCTTGAGGTCAGGACAAGGATTCAACACACGGGAAGGATTGGAGGTAGGCACTAAACCTACCAATTTCAATTTGTTTTGCATTTCTATCATTTTGTTTGAGGATAATTTTTGCTATCTGAGGTTAATTTTTACAGTTTCAATTTTCTGCATGTTCGTTTTATTTTCTGTTCTTAGCTTAGTTTAGTTTTCTACATCTTTAATTTTGTGCATTTTAGTTCTTTGTTAAACCTGCATTTTAGTTCTCTGTTAAACCTGCACCTGTAGAGAAACTGAAATCTATACACACACATGAAGAGTGAACATTTCGAATTCACTACAAATCTCACAGCTGCACACGCATTGAGTTCACTGCACACGCACTTCAAAAAAGAAAAAAAATAATAATAAAAGAACGCGGCTGTGTGTGAGCAGTGCACCGCCCGGAGAGACCCACACACTGCACCATAAAGACTGCCATCGCACCGGGATAAGAGGGTGCCAAAAAAAAAGAGTGGAAAATTTTTCATTTTCTGTCGCAAAAAATTGGGAGGTTTTCTAACTTTTCGAGAGGAGTTAGAAAATACCCATCGTCAAAATTTTGGTCCCGGAACCATTTTCCCATTATGGAAAACTGGTAAATTTTAGGCGATTTTTGATCCTAAAAAATACGCTATTCTTTTGGCCTAATGTGTTCGAGGGGGTTCAAAATGGGTTCTGGCAAAGTTTGAGCCAACTTGAAATTGTTTGGATTTTTAAAAAAAATTAAAAATAAATAAATCAAAAAATATTTTTTTTTTTAAAAAACAACAACAACAACCTTAAAATTTGACCTTATGTACTTGCGGTCGGGACGTCATATAGACACTGCCATAGGGTCTAGGGCACCTTCTAGAGAATACCTACGCAGGAAAGTGGGACCCAATCGGTAGGAAATTTGGCAGATATTGTTGAAACCTTTTTTGAATCCCAATCTGATACCCTTTCCAAGACAACTAGCTCATTGTCTATGGACAATCTAGGGCCGTCAAATAGTCATCCCTTAGCCCCAAATAGGACACCCACAAGATCTTTTAATCCATTTGAAGCTGACATCATGGGGTTACCACTCAATGTGAGACTTCAATATGTCTACACGAATGCTCAAGGAACTGAGATCTTTAGGGATCCACAACAACGGTATCTCATTAAGATTGCAGACTTTTTCTCAGAGCTTGATAGAGCACCTCTAGTCAATGACCAGGGTAACATGTACATGGGCGGAGATGGTGTTCGCTACTACGAAGTCAGCTATCATCCAGAGAATGTAGACAAATTAGGAGAGCTCTCTAAGAGTGAGTTCCTAGATTTATCAAAGCCTTCCAGAGCAAGGGAGTCTAGAGATGATTGGCTCATTGAGCCAGACATGCCTGGACCATCCAATGCCGAGTCCTCAAAGCCATCCATAGATGATTTACTTTTTGTAGATCTAAATTTGGAAAGGGACAGGAAAGGCAAGAGCAAAATGGATCAGGGGGCTGAGAACTAATGGGAGTTTGTAGTACGACAAATTCTACTGACAAAGGTCTTTCAGGATGACCCACTTCAAGAGGTCTATAAGGACTCTTTAGAAGGATATTATGCCACAACGTGATTGCCAGAGCTAGATCTTCCTCTAGCACTTGTGGTGGTAGTCGAGAAGCTTGCAGGATACAAGAACCGAATTGTTGATAAATGGGCCAATGAATACCTTAGATTGGAAGGAGATTCGTGAGCTCATGTGGAGAGGACAACCATTATTC
The DNA here is from genome assembly GCF_041138505.1 of Cibotium barometz. NCBI lineage: Eukaryota > Viridiplantae > Streptophyta > Polypodiopsida > Cyatheales > Cibotiaceae > Cibotium > Cibotium barometz. The sequence goes on along the minus strand of NC_141081.1, from coordinate 44,980,293 downwards.
ATGGAAGTGTTCTCAACTAATATAGCTAAACCAGGAGAGATAGCCTTTCTTGGAGAAACTGTTGCTCCTCCCCTACGAGAGTTCACTAGAGAGGGACCCTCAACATCAAAGTAGACCACTGCAAAGTAGCCCAACTCTAGCACCAAGATATTATCCTACACCAAAAGTGCGACCACAGATCACACCACAATAACGTTTCTCTCACTATGACAATCGGAGGACTCGGCCTCCCATAAATGCTTGGGGGGTCACTATATGTAAAATATCCCTATCGTGTGCGTTCAAGGCCTATATTTTAAATCCCTTATTTGTGAATTTTTTAATCTATATAATATCCCCTTTTCTTTATGAATCTGTAATTTTTTTTGAAAAAATTTTAAATCATACCCTTATGTAAATATATTTCTATAAGTTTCATAAATTAAAATTATGATTCAGTTGAATGCACGTGATATTCACATTTTTTGGTGAGTGACCCCCCGAGCATAAATGCACCTCCTGAAATGCGGGTAACAAGATCTTTGGAGAGGGTTGGTGAGGCAGGTAACAGGGGACCCACACCAATTCGGCATGCATATGGACCACCTTACCAAAGAGAGGAACCACTGAGAGTGAGAGGCCATGATGAGTATTCAAGACGAGTAAGGCCATCAACTCTTCAGAAACTGGTAAAGAAGTACAAAGGGTCGGGAGATCCATATGACCATGTAGCAGCATTTAGGCAAGCAGTTCAAGCTGAGCAAGTGACTGACAAGCATACGCAAATTGAAGGGTTTGGGCTCACTCTTGAGGGAAAGGCCCTTGCTTGGTTTCAGGCACTAGAGGCTTCAAACAAATCTTCTTTCATATGAGTTTTGGAAGAGAGATTCATTGTTGCTTTTTCCTTGATGGGGATTCAGCATGACACAGTAGCAAACATCTACTCTTTCAAGCAAGGCGAGACTGAGAGTGTTAGAGACTGTGTAAATAGGATGAAGCAGTACATTAATTGCGGCCCATAAGATGAGAAGCCCACCCAAAGTCGATTAATTTCTCTCTTCTTAAAAGGACTCAAAAATTCAACACTGCACACACATCTCTATGCAAAGAAGCATACAAATTTCAATGAGTGTTGCCATGATGCTATGGATTTCACAGATAACTTCAAATTCCAAGATGGTATTGGGGCCCTGAGGTGAAACCTAGAGATCAGTGGGGTGATGACCAAAGTTCAGGGTCTAGCGCACTAGTAAATCCAGACCAGATAGCTAACCTAGTGCTAAGGAGATTGGGACAAACCTATTGCCCACCCATGCAGCCACAACAACAGCAGGCGAATGAGGAGTGTACTACCTACAGGTCCTCATCTTTGTGGAGCATGTGGCGGTAACCATAAAACCAAAGATTGTAATACCTTTTCTCCTCTAGTCACAAACCAACCCACAAAGAAGTGGTGCCAGGCATGTGCTTGGAATTATACCCACACCACACAAGAACTCGCATTGCAAGAATGAGACAAGAACGTGAGCAGCAAAGGGGTGCAATGGCTCCACAAATGCATCAACAGTACACTAATTTTGAACGTAAGCCACCGATGGCAGAAGAGCAAGCACGACCTGTACTTGGAGCTCAACCTCTTGCTCTTGGGACTACTCCTGTGAGGTTTGTTGACTACGACAATTCAAATATGTGTAGAGACTTGGTAAACCCAAGCTATGTGGAGGAGGAATATGCATCATATTCATCCAAGGAAAATATCTTTGAAAGTCCCGCATATCCAAGCCAAGCACTGGAGCCTCAACTGGGGGAACAAAATTCTTTGATGTTGCTACCAACCTAGGACTCCAAGCCCCTCAGGTCAATGGCAGCAAAGGAAAGTAGAAGCCAAACTAATGGGCCCCTGTTATGAGTGCGGAGAAGCCCATTGGGCTCGGGATTGTCCACATTGCCAAAGGCAAGCAGCTCGATCCAATATATTGTGTAGAACACTTTCCAAAGGATAGTTTGCTGAAACCACATGAGGAAGGCACCTCTCAACCAAGGTCTCACTCAACTTTGTAGAGGCAGTTCCATTGCCACCTTCATCAGAGAATGAGGATGTCATGCCACTTAGAGTCATGACTAGATCACAGACATGAAATGTCGAAATGCAGACTGATGAGACACCTCGAACTAGGGATGCAAAGGCAAATCTAGTGGACAAGACCCTACATTTCAATAGAAAAAGGACCACTAGGAGGAAAAACAATTGCAACAAGCAAACTAAGAGTGCATCCACTAGTTCTCAAGAAGTCTCTAAACAAAACATGAAGGATCAAGCTTTTACATCCCAAGAAGTGCATGAGGAGCATCAACCTCAACTTGGGCCTAGTGCTAAACAAGATGAGGCTAGTACAACCGAGGATAGTTCAGGGGGTTCTGTTTTTGTGGATAAGGTGAACGAGACTCTAGATACCATCATTGATGCTCATAGAAGTCTCATTGCAGCTTTATCTGAGCTACCCAAGAAGCTTCAAGAATACCCAAACCCTCGTGAGTGAGGAGAAGATCAATCTAGCTGTACATCAGAAACTCATTAGGGAAGCTCAATCAATACTTGAGGGCCCACCTCCACCTATCCCTCGGGGCCCCACCTCTCTTAAGCCAACATTAGAAACCATACTAGAAGTGTCATCAAGTTGGGAAATGAAAAGTGAGCTGATCTCACAAGCTCATAGCTAGAAGTCTGCACCAATTGACACCGCATTGAAAGCAGGCATTCTGCCACCACCTCGTCTTGCCTTCCCATGCAATGATGAAGTTATTGATGCTAACGAGGACATGGCAAATGAGATGTGGGCAGCAGTTCATGAGAAAGTTAATGAGAATATGTCCTCTATTATTTCACCTCCATTCTCTGAAGTGGATTTTACCAGGGGCACAGAAAACAACTTTAGACGCCCAAGCATCCAAGACAAAGTTCAAACAATTGTTTCTCCTAGAAGTAAGCATACAATGAAAACCTTACCATCTTATTTGGGAGAATATGAGAACTATTCTCAAACCTTGAGGATACCCTCCATGCACAGAAGGTTGACAAAAGAGATGGATATGGGTATCGTGCAAGCTATTTTGTCAGCACCACCAGTGGCTTGTACCTTACCTTTTCTTGATTTGATAAAGCTTCGACCAGAGTTGTGGAATGATATTGCCACATGTTTGTCAGAGCAGGTATTGCTACAAAAGGGTCACCATCAATGTACTATACACCCTGAGACAAAGCATGTTATGCTAGTTCCTATCAACACAGTAGGAAAATTTTGTGAGGACGATCAGGGAAATGCTACCCTTCCATTAGAAGTGCTACCCTCCCATTAGAAGTGGGAAAAGTAGCTTCAACTGCATTACTTGATAGTGGTGCAAGAGTGGGCATTGTGACAAGGTCCATTTGGGAAAAGTGGGGCAAACCAGCTATTAGGAGTACAAGGATGCGCTTGCAGCGCAGATGGAAGCTTAGAACATCCCATTGGGCTGCTAGAGAACATATTGGTCACCACATGTGGGATTGAATATGAGCACACATTTGCAGTAGTGGATTTTGGAAAGCATCCAAACTATGAAGTGATATTGGGTAGACCATTCATGCAACAATTTCAAATGATTTAGGATTGGGGATACAATTATTTGTACCTCGGACATGATTCTGTCATCACAAGGGTCAACCTAAAGAATCACTCATATCGTGATGTAACGCGGTCTCGGGGGGGTCACTATATGTAAATCTGTAATTGTAAAAGACCCGCTTATTGGCAGTAATGGGGATGTATGCTGAGAAGAGGAGACAAAAGCAATGGTATGATCTAAATGTAACAACTGGCCGATTTAAAAAAGGGGACCTTGTGCTCTTGTACACACTTAAGAAGCATAAGCGAAAGCTTAAGAAATGCGGCCTAGGACCGTTTGTGATGAATGAGCGTACTCCTAGTGGTGTAGTGCGTTTAGAGACACTAGAAGGTGAGCAAATGCCTAACTTCATTAATGGAAGTCGTCTCAAGAAATACAATGAACCATTAATTGAAGCCATGCTTCAACAAATGCTTGCTGTCCACACACAGAAAGAAGCACATGACCTACTTAAATGTCAGGCTCAAGAAGAAGCTAAAGCTAGAGTTGCAAAAGCCAAGGAGCGTTGCAAGGCTTCTGTGTTGACCTTACAGCTAGCTACTGATGAACAATATGTCGATCCTTTCAATATTTACGTGTGTCTTCATCTTCATGAGACTACCTACTTTGTCTCTGCCTTAATTGACTCTGGTGCAGATTATAATGTTCTCTCATTTAACACATGGGTAGCCTTAGGACAATCAACACTTGTGCACATTCCTATTGACTTACAAAGCTTCTGAGGTGAAGATAACCCTATAGAGGAAAAATGTGTCATTATGATATCCATTCAGGATCACCAGATGTCAATTCCTTTTTATGTGGCTAGTAAGTCCAAGGTAGTGGTAGAGGTTGTTCTTGGTCGATCATGGTTAAGTGCTACCAATTGTTCATTAGATTGGAAGAATAGACAATACAAATTATAAATTGATTCTGATTGCATCTTGGGATCTGCTGCTCCACGAGTTTCATCATGTCAAAAGGGTGGTAGTTCTACCTTACACAACCCACTTTCAACATCTGCTCTTCAAGCTCCAAGACAAATGATGTGGATAATCGATGAGTCCTCAAGTGAGGGCCATGGCTCCCATGTTCCAACTACTCTAGTCACTGCTCAAAGAAGGCCAGGCAAGAAGGAATCATCAATTTGGCTACCCAAAGATGCGTACAAACTTGTACCATCTAGCCTTGTTGCTAAACCTCCTAAAAAGAATATCTTTTCCAAGCCTAAGTCTCAGATTGTTACTCATTGGGTCCCAAAGTATGTTCTTAAAGCACAAGGCTATTATGAGGGTGCAACATCACTTTGGCTTCCCAAATGCCATGGGTTGCTAGAGCCAGAAGAGTGTATCAATAAGATTCCAAAAGCCACTCTTGGTTTTTCATATCAGTGGGTGCAAAGGAAATCAACACAACCTCTTCAAGATAGGATAGGTGGTTGTGATAGCACCTACAAATCTCCTTGTGTTGACCTTCCCAAAACATGTATTGAATTACCAGTTGTCCCAACTTCTCCTTGTTACACACTTCCACCACCATCAACTTGTGTACCTAAGACAAATCCAACTTTATATGAGTCTCCTTTGAGCATAGATTCTAGCACTTCACTACCTAAATCCTCTTATCTTGCTCAAATTCCTCGACAAACGCTATCCTTCCCACCTCTTAAGAAGGATATATCCAAAACCAAAGGTAAGGCATTAACACTACAATTGAAGCTCTTTGGTAGATCAGTGTTTGAATAGTCTCACTTTTACTAATGTGGTTCTTTCTGCCATTACAAGATTGTGTTCTTTTTGAGATGATCTTATCTACTTGTTTTTGATAGGGATTGTAATGCTAGATATGAGTGTATAAAGTTTGAAGTTTCTAAATTTCATTGTTCTACACCCAGATACCTCCTGATGGATACTTGGCAAGATACATGTCCACCATGCATTGACCCTGATAGTACTCAACCTGAATATCACGGGGGTTATAGTGCTCGTCCTTTTCAAACTCATTTTAGGTACTTTTATGCTCCCTTAGGTGAAATTTATTGTGGGCATCACTTTGTCACTTTATTCAACAGCATCATCCATTTCCACATTGTCAAGAGTGTGCACGACTTGTATTAAGCTTCACACATTTGTTGGCTATGCCGCTCTTACTTTCGACGATATGGCACGGGATTAATGAAACAAATTGTGGGAATTACACCCCAATGCCATAACCTTCTTGATATGAGAGTACCAGACCGAGGACCAAATTAATGTAGATTACCTGAGGAGGTTCAAGCACAACAATGGAGGGATACATACATAAATGACTTGCAACCACCTATCTTGCAAGCCCTTCTTCCCCCAGCCTCAACATGTCAATTTTGGATCACTATGAGCACCTATATTGAGCAATTCCAAAATCGGCATTGTCTGCTTAACCTTCCCATAGAACCAATGCCATATTTTAGCGAGAGGAAGCACTCCTTCCTCTACCACCTTCTCCAGAGGCCGGCTTTTGTACAGGGTTGTCCTTGTATCCTGAAGTGATTGATACAATCTTTCCAGCAGAAGTGGACACGGATCCACCACCAGTGCAAGGATAAGCACATCAACTCCACAATAAGATCAACAAGCCAGGGCACTTTTCTCCCACTGGGTTTTTCCCCTCGGCTATATTCGGTGATTGGCACCAATAAAAAGTTTTATTCTTTTCTTTTCTTGTTTGTTAATAAGACATTTTGCTGAGATCTCAACAAACAAGAGCATACAAACACGCTCCAACAGTCCACCTACCGTGCACACAAATTAGGAAGGGGGGAGACATGCAATGCCTACAAAGAGTAAAAGAAGCAATCTCCACATCAGTAATATATCAAGACAAACGCGCCACATCAACGAGCACTACAACAGGTGTATTCAAATCATAATCTTTTGTTCTTTATGTGATTTTTGCTTTTGCATATATTGTTTGTATGCTCACAAACAGTTGGTTGGTTTAAGTTTTAAATTAGTTGTTGTTACTATGTGGCGAGTGATTTCTAGATTCTTAGAGGACTTAGTAGAAGGTATTTCTATTTGAAGACGGTGTAAGACATATACCAACGGAGTATGCCAAGTTCTTATGCTCTAGAAGTATATTAGTTATCCCTAGTGGTAGCTACCTCTTAGATATGGGCTAGGTGCTACAATAAACAAAAATTCACGAAACACATGTCCTAAAAAATATATAAAAGTGACTTGAGACATGACGTGTCTACGGCCATGTGGAATGCTTGGTAGGACCTTGGGTTGTTTTAGCACCTTGGGGCCGATGCCTTGGTTTCCATGGGGTGAACACTGACGTCTAAAAGATTGTGGGGTCTCTCTCTCTCTCTCTCTCTCAAAAAAGATGATCCGACTCCACTTCCCTTGGAGCCTCCATGAAGTTTGCCGATGTCATTCCTTCTTCACTGGGTTTGCTGTAGCAGTCTCTCGCCATGTGTCCTGGCTTTCCACATTTGTGGCAAGTGAAGGTCCTCCCTCCTACTCTGCCTCTTCCTCGTCCTCGAGAGAGTGAAGGTCCTCCCTCCTACTCTGCCTCATCCTCGTCCTCGAGAGAATCCTCCTCGGGTGAAGAATTCTTTTTCCTCTCCTGCTGTTGAGTCGACAACAATTTTATCAGCATAAAATCACCAGAAATTACATTAAATTAAGGGTAACTAATTTGTACGGGATGGTTGGAGTATCAAACCAACTCCGATTTGCAATTTGAAGCTTTAGGGATCTGTATCAGATACCTAATGGTTAATTTGAACCCTCAATTGCACCAAAATACAGTGATTAGTACTGATTAATCATTGATTAGCAAATTAATGCTCTGGTTTGTGTGCAGAAAACAGAGTATGCGGGGAGCCCAAATCTGGTGCCTTCCACTTCAAATGAACTCAAATGCTTTCAAAGGCATCAATAGCATGAGTCTAGTAGAGGATTAAGCCAAGAAACACAAGATTTGACCAAATAATGAAAGCTTACCAAAGTCACCTACAGATTTGATGAAGAGCTTTGATCTCAATGTAGACTTGATGAAATTGAATTCTATCTTCACCAGCTTGTAGAGCATGCTTGATTACCCCTTAGGCTAGGAGGAATTAGAGAGATTTGATCTGTGGAAGTTGCAATGTCAAAAACATCTCAGAAAAAAAGCGCCGGCGAAAATCGCAAATGCTCCTTCGTTGCTTGGCGGTTTGCTGCGCCGTCTTGATGAGCTTGAAGCTAGGTGTGTTGGCTAGCTTGTGTTAGAAGGGCAAGACCTAATGTTATGTGTGCAAGGAGAATGAGTCCTCCACTGGTGGCTGGGGGTGAAGGGGGAAGTGAAAAACTAACTAAAAATTTGATTATTTGCTAATTATCTACTAATTCTAATTAATTAACTAATGGGCTCATAAACCTAATTGATTCTAGGCATGGCTCTGATACCATGTTGAAATTTGAGCATAATGATGAGCTATGGTGGATCAAACACTAGAATCAACATCATTAACAAAGTGATTAGCAAATGATTAAGATGTAATTAGTAGGTAATTAACAAATAGATTAATGAAGGCATGGATACTCAAAAACTAGCAAATTCTCATTAGGGCTATGCCTCAATTTATAGAGTTTACATCAAGCATCTAATCCCATTGATTTCTCCATGATTTAGTCCCAGAATATCTCCACCTCTTGCCTGATTTAGTCCCAGAATATCTCCACCTCTTGCCTGATTCTCTCCACCTCTTCTCTTTTCCCTGAATATCTCCCAGAATAACTCCACACTCCTAAATTCCCTCATGCTACCCATTATTCTCTCCCAGTAGATTCTTCTCACCTTTTCACAGGTTCTTTCACAATTACATCTTCTCTTTTACAGCCTCTATCCAAGAGCTTGTTCCCACACACGCCCTATTCACTTGTATATTTCAACAGTTTCGTGGGCTGTATAGGCTCAATTCTTATGACAAGTGTGTGGAAGATTCAGCAAAATGGAGTTTCTGATGAAAAGGCAGTTTCAGATGCAAAACTATGGCATGCTCCTTTTGGTCATTTAAACTTTTCTAGTTTGCTGCGTTTGCAGAAATTTGATATGGTTGCTTCATTGCCCCCTCTTAAGGCACCATTAAAACATGTTTGTGAAGGCTGTATTTTGGGAAAAATGCAGCGTTCTGCGTTTCCAAAGGATGGTTCTGTGCAGGCCACTCGCAAATTTCAACTCGTACATAGTGATGTATGTGGGCCTATTCAAACTCTGTCATTTGGTAAACACTTGTACTTCGTGACTTTCATTGATGATTACTCAAGGCATGCATGGGTATATCCACTGAAGGCAAAGTCCGAAGTGGTTTTGTGCTTCAAACAATTTTTGCTTATGGTTGAAAATGTATCCAATTGTACTGTGGGCACCCTCCGTTGTAATCGAGGGAGGGAGTACATGTCTAAAGATTTTGATGCATTTTGTGGGATAAAACACCAATGTACAGTGCCATATACCCCTCGGCAAAATGGTGTTGCTGAGAGGAAAAACAGGTCACTTATGGAGATGGCACGATGTATGATCAAGAGCCAAGCTTTGCCATGCGTTTTGGCTTGAGGCTATCATGTGTGCTGCATATGTACTCAACAGGTGTCCCACTAAGGCCTTGCAGTCTGTTACTCCATACGAACCTTGGCATGGTAGAAAGCCTTCTATTGGTCACTTGTATGTCTTTGGTTGATTGGCCTATGCTTTAGTGCCTGTGCAACAATGTAGAAAATTGGATGATAAGGCTGTCAAATGCATTTTTGTTGGTTACAGTACTGAGAGCAAGGGTTACAGATTGTATCATCTGCAATCAAAGCGTATCTTGATTAGTCAAGATGTTGTTTTTAACACCATATTGGGGAATATGGGAATTTCCCACAAGTTTGGGACATGTGGTCAAAACTTTGGATTTTCCATAACTTGAACACCATTAATCCAAAATGAGTGGTTTATGGCTCTTTAGATCCCATTTTTCAAGCGCTTTCCAATGATAGGTCACATGATAGGGCTTTGAGAAACTTACAAACATGTTATCCATGTCCCCCCTTTTTTAGTATTTAAAAATGGGAATTGGGAGATTCCCAAATTCTCTAATATGTTGTTTTTTGTGGAAGATGCTGTGCAGCCTTTGTTATCATGTACCAAAGAGACAGGTGTGAGCTCACGGGATGTATTTGATGATGAAAAACAAGTAGAGGGAGAGGAGACACACACACAGGAGCAAACCCTAATGTATATTACAAAACCTAACCATAGAGGGAAGCCATCTCCCTTCTCACACAATGCATAAAGCCATAATCCATAATACACAACACACACTATGTGTTGTGTCCACACACAGCTAACCCTAGCTAATGTCCACACACTATGACCAGCTAGACGCGGTCATTTATGTCTCACACATGCTGCTACCTAACATGCCAGCACATAGCACAGCTGGCACACGCTGACATCGAGCTTGAATCTCAAAGCTCCTCTCAAGCTCATGATGTACTTCCATAGATGAAGATGTAGATGAGCTTGGGCTATCAAAGCTCTCAACACTCCCCCTCAAGCTCATCCCACGTACTCCCAACATAGTACGGAAGTACTCAAACTTCTCCCTGCTAAGTGGCTTTGTAAAGATGTCAGCCACATGCTCTTCAGTCTTCACATACTGCAGATCTACTGTACCATCCAACACTTTCTCTCTTACAAAATGATAGTGGACCTCTATGTGTTTGGTCCGCGCATGAAAAACTAGATTCTTGGCTAACTGTATGCTGCTCATGTTGTCACAATGAATGACAACCTTGCCATCAATAGGCTCACCCAAATCAGCCAAGAGATTCTTTAACCATATTCCTTCACATGTAGCAATGGTTGCACCCCTGTATTCAGCCTCTGTACTAGATAAAGCAATAGTAGGTTGCTTCTTGCTACTCCAACTCACCACGACACTTCCAAGTATAAAGGCATAACCACTAGTAGACCTCCTGTCATATGAGCTACCTGCCCAATCTGCGTGTGTGTAGCCATGTATATCCAAGCCTTTACCATGCTCATAAAGAAGACCATAATGTGCAGTGGTCTTTACATATCGCATAATGCATCTCACTACATCCAAATGAGGTTTTCTGGGGCTCTGCATAAATTGCCTTACTAGCCCCACAGCATAACTGAGATCTGGGCGTGTGATAGTCATGTAAATGAGACTTCCAACCATCTTTCTATACATAGATGGATCATCCAACTCTTCACCAAAATCAGCCCGTAGCTTTACATTCTTCTGCAAAGGTGTACTCATTGGCTTACACCCTGTCATGCCATATTATGCCAACATATCCAATGTAGATTGGCGTTGCACTAACCATGTAGCTGCATGGTCTTTGAGCACTTCAATTCCAACAAAGTATCTCAATTCTCCCAAGTCTTTCATGTCAAACTGCCCACTCAATGCCTTCTTGACATGCATAACATCTGTAGCATGATCTCCTGTGACAATCAAGTCATCCACATAGATGACAAGTAAGACAATCCCATGAACTGTTTTCTTCACATAGAGTGAAGAATTTGCTGTAGAAACCTGAAATCCAAGGGAGATAAGATATCTGCTCATCTTATCACTCCAAGCACAAGGTGCTTGCTTCAAACCATATAATGCCTTTTTTAATCTGCATACATGAATGGGATACCTTGGGTGTACATATCCTTCTGGCTATGCCATATACACTTCTTCTTGTAGATCACCATTTAGAAATGCATTTTTCACATCCATTTGATGCATTTCCCAACCATTTGCTGCAGCCATAGCAATGACTGCTCTCACTGTTTCCATCTTTGCAAATTGGACTAAATGTTTCATCATAGTCCAAGCCTTGGGTTTGTGCATAACCCTTAGCTACCAATCTCGCTTTATGTCGCTTAATGGAACCATCTGACTTGCATTTCACTTTGTAAACCCATTTGCAACCAATGACATTTTTGTCCTGTGTGGTAATGCAACCAAATCCCATGTTTCATTATGAACCAATGCGTCCATCTCAACATCCATTGCCTTCTCCCATACATGCTTTCCAATAGCTTCTGTATAGCATGTAGGTTCCACATGCTTCACCAAAGAGGTCATATATGCATAATGCATAGAAAAATCACGATATGTCAACCTGTCAACTAGATACCTGACCCTTTGGGATCTCAGCAATGCATGCGGATCACTCTGAACACCTGTCACTCTAGCATGTGGTGGCACATATCTATCCTGCCTAGCACCAGGTGTGCGTAAAACAGGTATGTGAAGTTCCTCATCCAAACTCTCTGAACTTGATGACTCATAACCTGTAATTCCAATTCCTTCAACTTTCTTTTTCCCTTTATCCATAGCACTACTCCCAGTGCTCACACTCTCATGTGTCAAGCGTCCTGACCATGGACGTATAGTGCTACTCTCAGACTCTGCTAGCCCAGACATAGAAATAGAACTACAAGTTTACATGCACATCAGCATCAAGAGAATCAATGACACCCTCATCCTTTGCTTTGTACCAACTTCTAGCAAGTTCATCAAACACCACATCTCATGAGATAACCACTTGCCTAGTTTGTGGATTGTAACATTTGTATGCCTTGCGATCTTGTGCATATCCAACAAACACACACTTTTTTGCTTTAGGATCCAACTTCCTCCTTCTCATCAGGCACATGTACATAAGCTATGCATCCAAACACTTTGAGGTGTCCAATGTCTGGCCTAAAACCTGTAAGCCGCATCTCTGGCGTACTTCCATGTATCGCTACTGTGGGTGTCTTATTAAGTATATACACTGCGGTGGCACATGCTTCTGCCCCCAATAATAGTCCGGCATGCTCTTTTCATTGAGCATCACCCTAGCCACTTCAAAAATGACTCTATTCTTTCTCTCAGCAACACCATTTTGTTGAGGTGTATACCTACAAGTTAATTGCCTTCTTATGCCATGCTTTTTCAAGGAATGCTCAAAAGCATGTGAGGTGTATTCACCACCTCCATCTGTCCTCAAACATTTTATCCAAGAGCCATATTGCTTCTCTGCAAAAGCTTTGAAGTCCATAAACTTTCCCAACACTTCACTTGTCTCTCTCAGAAAGTAAATCCAAGTCATTCTGCTGAAATCATCAATGAATGTCACATAATATAAGCTACCTTTAATGGATGGATTTTGTGCAGGACCCCATATATCGCTATGAACTATCTCAAGTGGCCTTTCCAAGGCTCCAAATTGCAATGTAGTGGTTCAATCAAGTGTGGATAACTTGCATTGACACCTACACAACCTCAATGTTGCATATCAACACCAACCAAGGTGTGTACATACCAATTTTGTCAAACCCCCTTCTCTGTTTTGAGAAAAACCAGGAAAAACCAATAAAACCAGTAGTAGAATTGCTCCAATTTCTTCAATCCTTGTCCAAATTGAGAGACCAGGCATTGATTAGCTTAGCAATGATGTCCACTAACTCCATGTAAAAGGAATTAGACCAATTGTTTAAGATGAGAGAGTAATTAGTTGATTAATCAACCTCTTTTTCACTAATCACAATAGACAGCCTGTTGAATCAGCTCATTTCCAACTCCATAGATCCTAATTGCTCCAACCAAACATGTAGCAACCTCCTCTAGTATGTGTATCACACAATTGCTAAGCAAGTTATGGATTTAATCAACCACACAACTAGTATTTGCCCTCCTCGCATCAAAATTATGTGAAAATGCTCTGTTTTCTCTGTATGAGCTGTGCCGCCTGCTCCTGAGGGATTTTGGGCTAATTAAAGTGTCAATTGATAGCATATAATGTTGCCTAACACTCCAAGGCAAGTCTACAATCCATCAATTGTATGATTTTTGCAAAAAACTAGGGTTAATTTCATCCACCAAGTGACTCTTTTCCTCTGTTGTGTGAGAGCTTCAAAACCAGTAATTTTCAATCACACAAATGCATCATATTTGCTCCAAATTTAGTGTAGGGCTTGCACATGAGTTGCCAATACATTCATCCTTGTCACATACATATTTCTTTGCCAAATTTGCATCTATTTTCACCATACATCACCGCTTCCAAGCTCCAATGGAAAGCTTGCAAAAAACCAAAATTTTCTTTTGCTTTGGGTAACCCTAATTTGGCTTATTTGTGCTTGAATCACCTACAATCCGCTCAAGGGTATTTAGTAGACCTTACCCGGTAGGCCAAGCTCTCAGATTTGATAGAAATCGGTGTGCTCCAAGTTTCACAGTATCAATGGCAAGCTTCACAGCTTCTTCTCCCTCTTCTCTCACTCACTCATAAACCCTAATAAAGAGCACCAGGCTCTAATACCATGATGAAAAACAGGTAGAGGGAGAGGAGACACACACACAGGAGCAAACCCTAATGTATATTGCAAACCCTAACCATAGAGAGAAGCCATCTCCCTTCTCAGACAATGCATAAAGCCATAATCCATAATACACAACACATACTATGTGTTGTGTCCACACACAGCTAACCCTAGCTAATGTCCACACACTATGACCAGCTGGACGCGGTCATTTATGTCTCATATATGCTGGACGCGGTCATTTATGTCTCACACATGCTGCTACCTAACATGCCAGCACATAGCACAACTGGCACACGCTGACATCGAGCTTGAATCTCAACATTTGATACGTTGTTGCCTCTGTTTACAGGTGGGAATTCAAATGTAAGTACTAATGAGGCAAATATTCAGCCTATGCAGATTTCAAACAACATCATAGATCAGCCTATTTTTGATGCAGATTTACAGGATGTAATTTATGAGGATAGGGCTGAAAATGAGCAGGCTAGAGGTATGCCTAAATGGCTGGTGCAAACCTTGCATGATAGTAAAATTGATGCACCTATTTCTAGTCATACTCGTTCAGGTTTTCAACATGCCTCTTATGCATCAGATTGTTATGCTTTGGCTATGTCTAGTAAGTGTGAAGAGGAAGAACCTCTTTCATTTGATGAGGCACAAAAATCAAAAAATTGGTTGGCTGCAATGCAAAGTGAATATGATGCTATAATGAAGAATGGTACATGGTCTTTGTGTGATTTGCCTATTGGTAAAAAGGTCATTAGATGTAAATGGGTTTTTAAGTTGAAACGAAAGCCAAATGGCAGTGTTGAGATCGCTATAAGGCTAGACTTGTTGCAAAGGGTTATGCTCAAGAAAAGGGCATTGATTTTGATGAGACCTTTTGCTTCCACTTGTCATATGACTACCATTCATAGCATTTGTGCATTGGCAGCTCATAATGGTTGGAATGTACATCAGTTGGACATAAAGACTGCATTCTTGAATGGAGATTTGCATGAGGAGGTGTATGTATCGCAGCCTCGTGGTTTTGTTCAAAGAAGGCAGGAAAACAAAGTGCAGGTTGAAAAAGGCTTTGTATGGTTTAAAGCAAGCTCCACGAGCTTGGTATGAAAAGATACATGCATATTTGACTGCACAGGTTTTCAGAATAGTCCGACAGAAAGCACTTTGTATGTTAAATGTGTGGATGATGTACATCTAATCATTGCTCTCTATGTCGATGACATGCTGCTCACAGGACCAAATGAGAGTCATATTATTGATTTTAAGGCTGATTTGAATGCCTCTTTTGAGATGTGAGATTTGGGGCATTTGCATCATTATTTGGGGATACAATTTAAGCAGTGCAATGGAGGTATTGCTTTGTGTCAGACAAAGTATATTGAGGCATTATTGCGGAGATTTGGCCTTGAAGACTGTAAGTCTATTGCTACTCTAATGGAGACAGGTTTGAAGTTGAGTCTTCATGATGCTGGAGATCACTTTGATGTCACACTCTATCAGACAGCTGTTGGTTGCCTCATTTATGTTTGCATTACGAGGCTGGACATTCAGTTTGCAGTCTCACAGGTGAGCAAGCTTATGCATAGCCTAGGGTCTCAACATTGGAAGGCAGTTAAATGCATCTTTCGCTACTTGAGTGGCACCATACATCTTGGGTTGTTTTATCCCAAGGGGGGATTGTTGTCGCCAAATTTACATGGTTTTTTGGAGTCAGATTGGGCTGGTTGCTATGATACAAGAGTGTCCACAAGTGGTTTTTGTTTCATACTGGGTAGCTCATACATATCTTGGTTGAGCAAGAAGCAACCTACTATGGCCACTTCTAGTTGTGAAGCTGAGTACAGGGTAGCTTTCATAGTTACGGTTGAGTGTGTATGGCTCAGAAGGCTTATGGCTAACTTGGGTGTTGGACCAGAGTCTGCCACCTCTATCTACACTGACAATCAGAGCACATTGGTAGTTGCAAAAAACCCAAATTTTCATGCTCGCACAAAGCACATTGAGGTGCATTATCACTATGTCAAGGAGAGACTCTCAGCAGGAGAGATCAGCTTGGCCTATGTGCCAACACAAGACAACCTCACCAATCTTTTCACAAAGGCGCTTCCTCGTGAGAAGTTCGAAGCTTTTCGCAAAGCTTTGGGCTTGCTCCCCTTTGTGGACTGATCTACTTCGGGCATGGCACTTCCCTATACATGAGTGCCAACTCTCGTTCACACCATCACTCCCAGGGGGGATTTGTTGCCATATATATAGCTAGTGATGTGTGTGAACACACTTAGAACCGCCGGGGCACTTTTTCCCTCTTTAGGAGGTTTTTTCCCCCAGCTTGTATATACGCCCATCATTCTAGGGCTAACTTATCTTTTGTACATTGACACAATCTAATACAGTGTGTGTTGTGTGCATTCTTGCTTCTTCTTCTCCAAGCTTTGTGTGCTTTCCTGCAACCCTAATTCCAACATCTTACATTTCTACATTTGATGAAGATCTTTCATGAGTGTGTTAGCATGCATCCAGCACCCTTTCTCCTACAAAAGGTGGCAGACTTCAAAGGCTTTGTCAAGGGATGCTTACATGATGGAGCCCATAGCTTGCTTGGACATTCAAAGCCATTGCAATTTAGGTTTTATATGAGTGATGGAATACCTTTGATGCAATACAAAGTACACCCCAAAAGTATTGATTGGTTACAAGAAAGCGGTTTAGAGTTATGGAAGAGAAATGACCAGGGAGGACCCAAGCTTCCTGAAGGTTTTCCAAAAGTATTGCCACACTTTGAGTATGTTAAGGAAAATGAGAAGGTTGTGGAGGGCTTAAAAAAACATGTCAATTGGTGGAAAGAGCACTTGCAAGAGAAAGGAGACCAAAGTGATTATGCTAAGTGGATCAATCTGGTCCTTTCCTATTGGGAGAAAAAATTCCTTTATGCATCTTTCTATGCATAAAATCAAAATTGATGAGAATCACTCTTTTGAAATAAAAATAAATTCCTTTATGCATCTTTCTATGCATAAAATCAAAATTGATGAGAATAACTCTTTTGAAATAAAAATAATTCCTTTATGCATCTTTCTATGCAAAAAAGCAAAATTAAATAAAAACAACACTTTTATAATAAAAAGAATTTCCTATGCATCTTTCCATGCATAGATATTAATTCTAATTAAAATCACACTTTTATAATAAAAAATATCCAATATGCATCTTTTTATGCATAGAAATTAATTCTAATGAAAATCACACTTTTATAATTAAAAAATATCTTTTATGCATCTATTTAAGCATAAAATCAAATTTGATGAAAGTAACCTTTTTATAATAATAAAACATTCTCCAATAAGCATCTTTCTATGCATAGAAATTAATTCTAATAAAAATAACACTTTTATAAGAAAAATATTTCTAATATGTATTTTTCTATGCATAGAATGAAAATAACACTTTTAGAATACACAAACGGTGGGGATTTTTGAATAATAAAAGATAAAACTTATTTCACAAAATTTAAGAAAATTTGCCATAACCTCCTTTGTATGGGTGACCATTTTTTAATTTTTTTCATTCTCAAGTTACTTAGAAATTATCCCAAATGGTTTAAAGCATTCCAAACTAATCAAATTCCACTTTTTAAAGAGAAACAATATGAAAAGTTTAATTCTAACAATTTGATTACATATCTAGGATAACGAAAGGCTGAATTCAAGAATTAAGAGAGGGGGAAAACCTTTCCAACAAGGCATAGCATCATTTTTCATTTTAAAGAAAATAAAAATTAGAAAACCATTAATTGGAATAAAGAAAAAGTAGGATCTCTAGCTTACATGAATTTTTGTGAGCTTTCCTTTGGCTTGATAGTTTGAGGGATCTACTCTTGTTTGCAACAAGAGTGGCCACCAATTCTTTTGAAGAGGAAATGGTCAAAAACTAATGAATTATCAATAAATTCACTGTTTTTGGCTCTCGGGAGGAGTAGAGTAATAGTGCATAAAACACTATTAAGCATTTACAAAGGGGGAGGCTTCTATTTATAGGAAAAACTGAGCCTCTAACCAAGCAAACTGATTCTAGAACTTTTCAGATCAGTTTGGTCACTGCTTGACCATTTTTAGGTCAGTTTAGCTTACTTTTTGGTTCTAATTGAAACATGAGAGAGGAGAGATGAAATATCTCATTATTTGAGAGTTTAAAACTCCACCACACATGTGAAATAGGTGCCTCCTTCATGAGGGGAATTCCCCCACAATGAGGTGTCAAAAATGCATGATTTCCTCTAAATATCTCTTCTTTTTTAACTAATAACGTTGTCCTTAGTCAACTCTTCATCTTATGTGAGTATTTACTCATTTTTGGGAGGATTTTCTTTTTTTTCTTCAATTTATCTCCTCCCTAGATTTGGATTAATCTAATTGGCCCCTCAGAACCTTAATCTAAAATTTTCAGAAAATCTGGACCCTTAGCCTAAGGCCTTTTGAACAGATTATAATTTATTTCTAATGCACCTTCAGAATATCTTTTTGAACTTATGTTTCGAGGGAGTTTATTTTAATAAGAAGAGATATGTTTCCATCTAAAAATTGAATAAAGTCTTTATTTTTCCAAGCTCTATACATTGATGTTTTCAATATTCTGATCTGAGTAGCACATAAAAAGTTATGGTTATGTGATTAAAGGAGATTGTGTATTTGG
Source organism: Cibotium barometz (assembly GCF_041138505.1). Classification (NCBI taxonomy): domain Eukaryota; kingdom Viridiplantae; phylum Streptophyta; class Polypodiopsida; order Cyatheales; family Cibotiaceae; genus Cibotium; species Cibotium barometz. The sequence goes on along the minus strand of NC_141081.1, from coordinate 44,961,624 downwards.
GACAGTTTTGACACTTCTCACTAAAATAATCATAGCTTTGTGCTTGCTTCTCTATTTTTTCTGATGAAACTTATGCAAAAATCTTTGTTTTTTCAAGATCTATCCATTGATGTTTTCAATACTCTGTTTTGAGCATAACAGAAAAATTTATGGCTATCTAATCAGAGCTCACTAAAACAGTCATAACTTTGTGCTCGCTTCTCCGATTTTTATGAAACTTATATCAAAATCTTTGTTGTTATCCATTGACGTTTTTGAGACTCTATTTTGAGTAGCACAAAAAATGTTATAACTGTCTGATCAGAGCAGATTATTCACTATATTGGTTTTTTTTCTTTTTCCTTGAAAATGATACGGCCCAACCATCTGATCCGTATCAATATACCCCTTTCAGTTCAATTCACATCATATTGAGTTGAAAGATTTTAGCAAAGACTTGCCCTCACTTTTGGAGCTGATCGCTTGGCCCAAATTAATGCTTCCCCAAAGCCTTTCCTATTTCCTCTTCTTCTGGACTATAATCTCAGCTTCGATGTCTACGAATTTGTTTTGATCTAGGGACATAGAGGGTGAGAGTATGTTCCTTTTACTTTCTTTGACACCGACACTGCCTCCCCTTCTTCAACCTTTGGGTTTGAGATGTAACCAAAGTTAAACCACCAACTTTGTGTAATAGCACCACTGCTATTCCTTGAATGTAAAGGAGAATGGCACTGCTTCACATGAAGCAAAGCATGCTACCTACTTGTACTCAACCTATATAGAAGAAAGTGCCACTGTAAGCTACTTGGTGCCATTCTCCCCATGAAGTGATGGTAGGCATTTTGAATGGCACCACTACCATTTATCCTAGACTGTAAGGGAGAATGGCACCACTACCATCCTTCCTTCAATGTAAGGGAGAATGGCAATCGTTCCAGCTTTCCCTTCAAGGTGATGGGAGAAAATATGCAAAAATGAGTGAAAGCTCACATAAGATGAAGAGTTGATTGAGTACAAGGTTTATTAGTTAAAAATTAAGAGATATCACTAAAAATGAGATATTTTGGAGGAATGATGAATTTTTGACACCTTGGTAAGGAGAGGGGGACCTTTGAGGTAGGCACCTCCTTCACATGTAAGGGATGGTTTTTAATTCAAAAAAATTGAGATATTTTTTATCTCTCCTCTCTCTTGGATCAAACTGGATCAAAATGGGAGCTAAATTGGTCCAAATCTTGTCCAAATTCAGCCAAACTGAAGCTGGGAAATTCTAGAACTTAGTTGGACTCAACTAGTGGCCTCCCTCACCTATAAATAGACCCTCATTCTTTTGTATTCTCATCTGTGGGCTATACCATGCGAGTATTACATTAAAATAAGCATATTTTCTATTATCCCTTAAAAATCCTCTACTTTTGGAGAGATTGGAGCTTCTCTCTCTCTTCAACAATTCTTGGAGCTTTCTTCTCAACATACTAAACAAATTGATTGGTTGGGGGCTTCCTTCTAAGATAAAGAAGAAAGCCAAACCTAAAGGTAAGAAGAATTTCATGGTTTTTTTAATTAATATTCTCAATTATTTCACTTCTCAACCCCTCTCAAGCTTGAGAAATTTCTAATTAATTTTTTTTAATGCAAATCAAGCTTTTCCTAAGAATTGTAATGAATAATAATTAAGAAAAAAGGTAATCTTAATGCTTAATTACAATGCTTTTTAAGTATATCTCTCTCTCCCAAAGAAATAGTCATTCCTATGAATAATTTTTTAGCAAATGAATGCTTCCCATTGATAAATTCTTAATTCAAAACCAAACTCTAAGCTTGTAAAGCTAGGGGTTAAGAAAATGGCTTTTTTATGGTTTTATGATAATAAAATAATGATGCGAGTTAAAAAACTACTTCAAGTGATTCTAAATGTAAAAGAGATATTCCTATCATTCTGGGAAAAGAAGAATAGTAGAAATAGCCTAATCTAGTAGATTAATCATAATTAAGATTATGATTATGGCTAAATTTATGTTTTAATTCCATAATTTGGATTTAAATTTAGGAATAGTTCTTCTATCATAATTGTATTGCAATGTCTTATTCTTTTCTAGAAAAATTGAAAATTATTAGTAATAGCAGCAGCGAAGCTATGGCAAAAATTTTAGAAATTAATACATATCTTCTTTTTATGCATAATGCTAAAAAGAGTACTTCCTACCATATTCAAGGATTGGACATCTTATGCTAAAAGAATGATTTTGATCATATTCATGGGAAACTAATTTTTAGTGTTTATGCATAAATAATTTAATTAAAGAAAAGATGAGTTTTTGGTAATTTTATTTTTATACAAAAAGAGAATTTCCCATGACAATGGAGATCCATGTAAATAAATGTAAAAAGAGAAACTTTGGTAAATTAAAATAATGAATATTTTTTTTAAAGAGAAAATTTAGATAAATTTAATTTTATGCATGAGAAATTTTTTACTTCGAGACGGAGGCATTTTAGTCAACTCTTTAGGAAACACATAAAGTCAATATTAGGTAATTTGGGAAAAATCTCACATTTTGGGAATCAATTACTCCATATAGTTTTGGACATATCTTAAACATACTAACTCCAAATTTGTCGGAGATCATAGATTTAGATTCTACTCTTCAAGATCTTTCCGATGATATGTCACATGAGGGGGTTTTGACAAAGTTTTGGACAAGTTCACCATGCTCCCATTTTTCAAATGGGAATGGGATTTTTCCCAAATTATCTAATATGGTGTTCATATGTATACTCACTTAGCCACTCTAGTTCTTTAGCCTTGCATTTTATGTCTACTGGATTCATCTTAACGACATAAACAACTTGCGTCTTTCTAAGCCCTTTTAACAATTTAGATGCCTTGACTAATTGCACCGAACCCCTGACATCCGAAGCACCGGTTCTCACTTCGAAGCTCTTCCCTCAGCATTCTTGAAAGAGCCAGAGTTCCAGAGAAAGAACTTCACGGGAAAAGTTTTCCTTCATTCCTCAAACTTCGTGACTCCATATTGTGGTTGGGACCTTGGTGTCTCTTTAGAGGTGGAAGGTTGGAAGAACTTCTCGGTGTGTGGAATTTTTTGAAGGATGAGGGAGCTGGCTTTGGCGGGACTTTTATGATGAAAGCTTTAGCAAAGACCTTCACCATTCTTACAACTTCTACCATGCAAACTGGCTTGGCCTTCTTGACCAGTGTGTCTAAAGGTTCATTCATTTCCTAAATGAACCTAGCCATAAGTTGCTCTTCATCTAGCGGTGGTGAGGACTTGAGGAGAAGAGCAAATGCTTGGTGATATTCTTTAATGGTTTTGCTTCCCTGGTTTAGCTCTAAAAATTCTTTCATCTTAGTTTCTAAAAATCCGGGGGGACAAAATCTCTTTCTTAGATAGGCTTTAAGATCATTCAAGGACTGGGTATTCCTATCCAGATGATTGGTGTCACAATGGCTTCTCCATGCCACCCTGGTTGTTTCCACAATTTTCAGCCTAGCGAGAGCCATTTTGCTCCTCTCGTTGTATCTGGTGTGACATTAAAATATTTCTCCATTGCCTCGACCTACTTCTCCACAGCCTCTCTCCTTCACCTTTCAAGGGTCTTGGCTAAGTTCTATGTGAAGAGCCTTGCGAACATCGGGGTCATGCTCTTCTTCATTAGTGAGAGGTTTTGGCTGTCGACCATGGCTCCCTTGCCTCATGAATATGCTAAAAATGATACATTATTAAATTTTTATTTTTTGATTTCGTCAACGAGATCCTAAGACTTAAGAGTTTCGGAAAATAGTTCTTAAACACACGATAAACGGTCTTATCGGAGATCTATGACATATGTCTGAGTAACAAATTTTTCTTCATCAATTCGTCATATAATAAACAATCATTTATACAACAGGGAATTTTTCCATAAAACATCTTTATTTATATAAAGGTTGTAATATGTACATAGAGCATCTCGGCTCCAGAAGTCAAAATCTCCTCGGGAGATGCATAAGACGGTGATACTATGCTACAGACATGCCCTCATACAAATGTTCCCTTACTGCCACAAGGGAGCTACTATCTTCTCCTTAGGAATAAAGCGACTAAGGAGTCTGTAGATATGGCAAGAAAGTCTAAAATATCGAGGCATCGCGGGTGATATAAAATAAAGAAAGTCTAAAATATGGAGGCATCGGGTGATATAAAATAACACCATGTATCACTTTCAGCCTTATCAAAATCATGACCAATGAGATATTTTTCCTCAGCATCGCTGGTCACAAGAGGCATGGACATACTGCCCTGCAAACCACTTGTGCTATCGTCTCTCCACTGGGTCAGGAAAATATAAATCCTCAAAATGGCCTACGAGTCTCGCTCGTCTTGTTCCAGTTGTAGCGGAAGAGATGAGATGCTCGAAGCGAAAGCAGTCATGTCTTGTGACTGTGTGAGGTTGGGAACACTAGATAAGTGTGGAACTTCCATCTATAAAACCAAATTCTTTGATTAAAAATCTTCATTAATGAAGCTTAAGGAATGAAAATACAACACGTAAATGCTCTTTTTGAGTTTTTATTTTAAATTTCTGATAAGAATTCATTTCTCCTTATTAGCTTTCAACAAAGCTCTAATACCAGCTGTGAGACCCCCGCCGCCCCCTCTGCGGTGCCCCCTCCGAGGGCACTGGCGGCGAAAGCAGCATCAGCCTCTCACGCGCGGGGCAGGGATCCACACTCAAGGCCTTGCCCATGGATATCCGGACAAGAGACTAGCCTGGCGGTTCCTCTGAAATTAAGCCTAGAAAAACTTCCCTCGCCCGAAAGGCATGGATGATTCCTCCATAAAAATCATCTAAGAGGAGAATTAATCTAGCGAGTTAAAGTCCTAACTATTCAAACTGATCCGAGCAAACCAGAAGTCACATGGTCTGATCAAAGAAGAGACTTGCACTTGGTCCATAGAATCACCACTTTTTTCCTCCTTTAACAAGGCACAACCGCTGATTCCCTCCCACAGAACAAGGGTCTTCCTAGGACTTAATCTAACTAACGTAACTAATTGTATTTGTATCACAAGAATCCCTCTCGATCTATCCTAAACCCAACTGGCCCATGGGTTAGCCAACCGCCCAACCACTGTGGTATTGGTGGGATTCCTTTATAAAAAATTGGTTATGTTTTGCCTGGGTACCAAGGAAAAGAGTTCCCCGGCCCCTAGCCGGCGCTTCAAGCAAAATTTAAAGTAGGCATACCGCTTACACACCCAATATGAAATATCCATTATAACAAAATCTTTCAATGAAAATTATAGTATTACTGATCGTAATCCTCAATAATTGAGTCCATTGTACTACAAAATATATCATCTGGACTCTCCGTTGAAGACCAGCTGGTCAACCAACGAGATCCAATATCAAAATTCGATTCACAAAAGTCCTTCTTTTTAGTCCATCCGAATCTTCCTTGACGCACGCACGGGTGTCCTAATAATCGCAAGCTAGTGCATCACCTGGTTAGAACCCTCTAGGATCCTACTTAGGTGTCCTAGCACTTCACTTAGGAACCACTTTATCAGTCCTCACCCATCGTATCGAAACCCTTCGTCAATCCTTGCCAATCGTATCGGAAGAAGCGCACCATTTTAACCATACCAAGGTTGGTCAAGACCTCAGCAGGCTTTGTGGTGAGCGATGTCTCTCGGACGACTCCTCGCTAGCTATTGCAACAACGAGCCTCTTCATAGTTAAACACATACCTCAGCAGGCTTTGAGGTGTGAGCGATGTCTCTCGGACGACTCCTCGCTAGCTATTGCAACAACGAGCCTCTCTCTCTCTCTCTCTCTCTCTCTCTCTCTCTCTCTCTCTCTCTCTCTCTCTCTCCCCCATGCGTGTGCACACGCTACCCACATGCACACACAACACACAGACACATCCATGCTGCTGAGCTCTCTCTCTCTCTCTCTCTCTCTCTCTCTCTCTCTCTCTCTCTCTCTCTCTCTCTCTCTGCCATGCATGTGCACATGCTATCCACACGCACACACAACACACAGACACATCCATGTAGCAAGATGGCTGCACCTCAGCAACAGAAATTGGGTCCCCACTCCCCCACCACACGCACACGGACGGGGCTCTTGTACTTGTACATGGCCAAATAGACACCATGCTCTCTCTCTCTCTCTCATGCACCTGCACACGCTACCCATGCAGGCGTCATCATCTCTGTCTGACCATGCAGGATGCCATCATCGGAGAATAGGAATGAGAGAGAGAGTGAGTGAGTGGGTGAGAGAGAGAGAGAGAGAGAGAGAGAGAGAGAGAGAGAGAGAGGAAACTTACCTGTAGCAGTAACAGCAGTACGTGGACAACCATGAGCAAAAAAATGTGAAGGAGAGAGTCAGTAGCTCATAGAGACAGCGAGGAGGCTCACCACCGCAAATATGTAGGAGAGATAGTGAGGAGGCTCACCACTTCAGAGCCTGCAAAAAATAAAAAAAGAATGATTCGCAAAGTTGAGAGAGAGAGAGAGAGAGAGAAATAGACACCATGCTCGCTCTCTCTCTCATGCACCTGCACACGATGCTACCCACACACACACATAACGCAGACACATGGAGAGAGAGAGAGAACATACTAGCTGAGGTGTAGAAACAACAACACATAGAGGAGAAGCTGATCGCGTATTCAAATGGTGAAGAGGATACAGAAACATTTCTTGAAATCGACCTTTTTGGGGCCATGGATCTAGCCGAATGATAGAATAAATGATGATCTATGACTTTGTAACTTTGATTATAAATATGAGTAGTGAACTTTGAATTTGTAAATATGACTAGTGAAATTTTCTTGCAGTCTTTTAGACAAATTAAAAATCTTTGTTTTTTCATTACCAACGTAGATATTGATGTAAATTCTGACGCATATACCTGCACCCGTCAAATGACATTTTTCCTTTGATTTACTGCCACTTATACCGGCGTCACTACAAGAGGCGAGGCCATTATCCACACTTTTTTCGACGCTTTAGAACTAGGTTTAAAATCCCCTAAACGTTGAAATATGCATCAAAAAAAGCATTGAAATGGAAACGTCAAAATGGAAACGTGTGTCGAAAAAAAATTACCATGCATTTTTCGACACTCTTTTCGATGATTATTTCGACTGACATTTCGACTCCGATTTCGACTGATATTTCAACTACTATTTTGACTAGCATTTCGACACTTATTTCGACTATCATTTAGATGCTATTTTTTACGGATGTAGGAAACTTTCGACGTTATTTTCAACGGATGCAGGAAACTTTCGACGCTATTTTTGACGGATGCAGGAAACTTTCGACGGTTATTTTGACACTTAGTTCGACGCGTACAGGTATTAATTTTTTTTTGCATAATGGTGCATCCAGCTGTAGTCTTGTAGCTGGATGCACCATTATGCCAAATTTATAGAGTACCAAAGGCAACTGTACTCTGATGTGAAGAAGGAAGCGAATTTGTTAAAAAAAGTTTGAGAGAGTGCCATAACGTTTTCGACATTACAAAGTAGGTACACAATTCACATAAGTGCAAACAATGGCCAAATTATATTGCAAGATGTGAAATTTACATATCAAGCTCTGACAAGATAAGCCAAAATTGAAATTTACATATCAAGCTGCTCTGATGAGATAAGCCAAAATTTGCATACAATCTATACAAGCTCAAACAAAGATGTGAGCTGACCAAAATGTGTATGTACAAGGGGAAAGACATGGGCAAGGCCACTCTATGCGGAGCCCTCACTCAGGAGATCAAGCATTGGTCCCTACAAAAACCATACAAGACGCTTTTTTTGGTATACCAAAACTATGATCTAACATGACAAGGAAAAGAAAGTATACAAATCATAAGGTTAAGGCTTGCCGCACTTACCATATCTGCAATGCACCCCCAATTGAGGTTGGCGCCTTCTCGCTCAAGCTTCTCCAAAAGAAAGTATGTGTTATGGAGGTGTTATGGCAGGGCGAGCAATGTCCTCCTCTTCTCCCGTTGCCAGACGACCAACCACTTGATTCTAAAAGTACCAAAACAACAAGCTAAGCATTGATACTTACAAAGTAGATATAACATTAAATTAAAGATACAAGATAAATGTTGATACAAAGTAAACATGCAATGCGTCCCAACCGCCACTTCCAAGGTGAGAGCTTCCTATGCTCTCCATTTGGGCTTTGGCCACATCCTCTTGTTGCTTGTAGCGTTGGGGATTTCGAGCTTGCCTTTGATTCTCCTCATTCCAATCCTCGGTGCTCATGTACCAAGGCTTCTCACCCCCTGCCTTCACTCTCCTAGACACATCTCCCCGCCAAGGTTTCACGTCCACCATGTGGTTCTTTATCCACCTTATGGGGACGACATCACTACCGCCCACGGCCAGCTTGTACTCATCCTCTTGATTTGATTTATGACTCTATCTTTCTTGTCTTTATCCAACTTTGGCCATAAAGTCATAAAGACATTTGCAAAGACTATGTGGCAAAGCTCACGGATACAGCTCTTCATCTCTTGCCAAACATTATCCCAGACATTATCCAAAACCACATTGCCATTGACAATTGTGTAAAATATTTCTCCATTGGCGGGTGTGGGCTGTGTGTCGAAACATCGCGAAACGATCGCGAGCATGGAGTGCTTCTGGCATGCTAGATGGGGAAGGATGCTCACGTGGGGGCGTAGACCCATCCGTGCCCCCACTTGGACAACAACCGCCTCCACCTCCACTACTCGAGCATTGTCCTCTGTGAGTGGACGAGCGACCTGAGGGAGGGGTTCTAGCAACTCTTTGTGGGGTTTCTACAGGTGCAATAGGGTTGGCGGTGGTTGTGCCTGCTGATGGTGCGGCCGAAGTGCCCTCCCTTCTCCCAAAATATTATTGTGCCATCGCTCTTTGCTCGGGCATAGCTTGTGCTAAAAAAACCCATAAACTGGTCAGGCAACATGGCATATGGAGAGAAGGATGGAGAGTAAGCCGGTGTCTCATATCTAGAGTGCGAGACATGTTTCTACACACACACACAACAAAGCCCACATGGACACTTTAATAAGAGCATACACACACACAACAAAGCCCACATGGACACTTTAATAAGAGCATACAAGTGAATTATCCCTCAACATTCATTCATTTATGCATGAGGCCTTATGCATAAAGCCTATGCATAAAGTTATGCATGAGGCCTTATGCATAAAGCTATGCATGAGGCCTTATACATGAGGCCTTAAGCATGAGGCCTTATCAGTGCATGACTTGAGGCCTTATACATAAAGCTATGCATGAGGCTTATGCATAAAGCACTACGCATAAGGCCTTAAGCATGAGGCCTTAAGCATAAAACTATGCATGAGGCCTTATGCATAAAGCATGCATGATGAGGCCCTATGCATAAAGCTATACATGAGGCTTATGCATAAAGCATGAATAAGCATTATGCATAATGCTTACGTGCAAATCTACAAAACAAATCCCTAGCACCCAAGGGTGCAATAATATTAGAGGAAAGAGAGGAAAGATAGAAAAGCACTTACCTCTTTTTAATGAAGTTGAAAGAGAGGATTAGAGGACCTACAAAACCAACAAAATGGTGAGGAAAGGATTAGTAATGCATACATACAAAAGCTTATGCAAGCCTTATGTAAACTATGCCACTATGCAAGCCTTATGCAAGTTATGCTAAAGCTTATGCATAAAGCATGCATAAGGCCTTATGCATAAAGCTATGCATGAGGCCTTATACATAAAGCTTATGCATAAAGCATTATGCATGAGGCTTATGCATAAAGCACTATTATGCAAGCCACGCTATCCTAAACTAAATCGTACCCCGACACTATGCATTAAGCATGCTTGAATAGAGCTTAATGCATGCATAGATAGAGCTTAATGCATGCATAGAGATCTATGCATAGAACATGCATAGATTAAGCTCTATGCATGCATTAAGCTCTAAGCATAGAGCTTAATGCATGCATAGATAGAGCTTAATGCATAGAGCTTAATGCATGCATAGATTAAGCTCTATGCATGCATAGAGCTTAATCTATGCATATATCTCTATGCATTATGAAAGCATGTATAGAGCTTAATCTTTGTATTAAGTTATACGAATAGAGCTTAATACATAGATTAAGCTCTATGATTAGAGCTCTATGCATGTGCATTAAGCTCTATGCATAGAGGACCTACATAACAAAACCCCTTTTTTTTTAAGTAGATAAAAATAGAGGAAAGAGAGGATAAAAAGATAAGAAAGAGAGGAAAGCACTTACCTCTTTTTGGTGATGTTAAAAGAGAAGATTAGAAGACCTACAAAACCAACAAAAGGGTGAGGAAAGGATTAGTAATGCATACATATAAAATCCCTAAGAACCTAATGCATACATTCGTGAATTTATACAATAAAAGTACTTATTTATTATGCTTTCGTGAATCTATACAATAAAAGTACTTATTTATTGTGCTTGTAGTATCGTAAGTTTGGGGCAATTTGGTCATGCCACGGATGTCACTTTCGAGTAGAAGGAATAGATAAAAAGAGAACAACATTTGATTGTGGTATGAAGGCTAATTTCATGCAAGAAAGTGGTTCGAGTGCAAGTGATGGCAATACTGAAGTAGGCATGCTAGATTATTGTGGAACAATCCAAGATATTATCAAGGTTGAATTCAGAAAGTTTGATGTGTTCATTTTTTCTGTGAAATGGTTCAAGTTGGTAACTCAAGGGGCGCAAGTAACTGTACGCAAAGACAAGTGTGGATTTCTTCAAGTAGACCGCACAAAGATATGGACTGACGAAAGGGACACATTTGTGCTACCAGAGCACTGTGAGCAAGTCATCTTTGTGGAAGACCTGACAGATCATAGATGGTTGTTTGTGATCCAAATAAATCCACGTGAAAAACAAATATTTGAAGAGGTGAAAATAGCAGTTGACTGTTTGCTAGATGCTAAGGAACTCCCCCCAGATCACGTGATGGTTGAGCATACACCACTAGCACCTATTGAACAATAAGAAGAACAAGAAGAAGACATACTAGTTGAGGAAGTAGGTGAGGCTCACACGGGATTAGGATCGGATGAAGGTGTACTCATTGAGAAAATACATCTTGAGCGAGAAACAGACACTAGAGATAATCCAGAAGAAGAAGAGATTCAAGCTGAGTATGATCATGATACATCGATAGCTCTCATGCTAGACCTAGAAGAGGATGACAACATGGATGAATTACTCTACTACTATAAGACAACCGGTTCCACCAATTGACAACAACAATGATGGAGTATTTCTAGAAATAGATTTATTTGGAGCCATGGATCTCGCTGAGGACGAGCAAGTTGATGATGAACTTTAATTTCATTTGTAAAATAGAGCACTTTCTTAATTGCTCCTTAGTGATGAGCAGGAGGAGCTAGCATTTTTCCTCTTTCAAAGAGCGTGATGGAAGTTATACCCTCCTCTCTCCCTCGGCTCCCTCTCTCTCTCTCTCTCTCTCTCTCTCTATCTATCTATCTCTTTCTCTCTGATCATCTCTCTCTCTCTCTCTCTCTCTCTCTCTCTCTCTCTCTCATAGACACATATACTTGCAAAGAGGTAGAAAGAGAAGGCTAAAACACACCCTAGGATGGGACTAGAAAATATTAGATATAAATTTATTTATTTTTTAAAAGAAAATTTTTGACTATTATTTCGACGCACATTTCGATGCCTTTTTCCACGCATATTTTGATGTTTACTTCGACGCACATATTGATGACATGACTAGGTGTGGAAACTAAGCGTCGAAAAATAATGATTCTCTTGTAGTGCGTGACTCCGGTAAACCGACCGTCGTACTGACCATTTCCTTGTAGTGACTACAAAACAAATTTATCCACATCTCATATATTTGATTTTATGCACATCTTAATAATTACAAAATTATCTTTCTCCTTTGACATGGATGATGGTGAACCTTCTAATTGTTCCTATACTAAGGATTAAGGAAAATTAGTGAATACCTTTTTAACCAAGCGAGGAATCAATATGTTAGTAAACGCTGTCACATGGTCTTTCAAACTTCTCAACTCTAGTGTTTTTAGTGTTTAACTTCGCATCTTATTGAAAGAAAAATAGTAATGGATTATGCATGCCAATCGAATTTTTATTTGAAGTGTCACATCTTGTATATTTGATCAATGGATAAGTACTGTAAGGTCATGTGCACACCTCTCAATATCAAATTTACACATCTCAACATCAAATGCTAGATGGTTTCTTCAAGATCATGTGCATCCCTGAACATCAACTTTCACCAATCAATAAAGGGTTGTACACACCTCAAGAGCAAATTTAATCCTTTCACCATCAAAATTCAAGTTTAAAAGGTCATTTGATTATTTTAAACTGTTCTGATTATAAGGCACAATCTACCATCACTAAGGTCTTGTGTGGATGCTTATATAAATATGTGAACACAACTTTGAAGAGTTCTACAATAGGGGTGTGCACTGTAAGAGAGTTTTTACATTAAGCAAGCATTTTTTTTTGTTGATATCCTCATTAAATTATGAAAAATGTCACGGATATTCTCACTGCACCTTAAAAATAGCCAAGAATCTAATTTTAGTTGGCAAAAGGCCCTAAGAATAGATGATGGAGTTATGTACTGTGTGATGATAGAAATTTCTCTTGAGACTTTGTCAATACATCTTATCCCCCAATATAGTTAATGTATGCCTCTTGGGCTATAGCCAGCGTTCGTGAAAGTATTTGGTTCAATTAAAATGGTAACTTGACCAGAGAAGCTATATAAATTGGAAAATTAACACTATTAATAAAATTTTATATACCATAATTTACCCTTCCTCACCACCAATGATTTTAAAATTCCAACTAACAAAAAGTTAACCAAGCTACCCAAAGATGTTACATCATGGAAAAACAGCCCATATATACATTTGTGGCTTTGTGGAAAATCCCTTGGGAGCTAGACCTTTGATTAAAGTATGTATTGGAAAGGCTCCCCCCAAAGGATTTACCCCCACTGAGCCCATGATGATAGCTTGTATGCAGTTGGGTTACCATGTATCCTGTAGCAGTCAATCTTCATTTATTTGAGAGGATGAAAGATGGGATTTGCTTTGCAAACTACAGAATTGTAATAAGTATGAATTGGAGTAAGCTTGGGATACAAGTTCTTTTTGTGGAACTTTTGTAAGTCAAACGAGTGATGTAAATATGGGCTTTCAGTTTTAATGTTGTAAATATTTTCCAAAAAAAAAGGGAGACATCCCTTTCGAGAACATTGGCGCTATAGGGCCAATGGTAGCATTGCTGCTTTGCAAATGGAGGTACAGAGAGTTCAAATTTATACTTAAATGGTATCTAATTTCAGTATCCACTCTCATTAAAAAAAAACAAGTAAAAGTGAAGATGGTGGTGTGTACTATATGTAAGTCTATATGATAGAGTGCTCCTCTAGAGGCTCTTTGTTAATATGTCCTAGAGTGCTCCTCTTGAGCGTCTTTGTTGATATGTTCTGGTGTCATGGTCCCTGAATTGATTATGGGAGATCCGGAAGCAGATCTGACCTATAGTAAGGACAAGGCTGGTTGGTGGCACGTGGTGACGTGGAGGCGTCGGTGGGGTGAGATGGGTGGAGGAGCACGTGCACAATGAGGAGCTCGCTGATGTGGTGCTCCACGCTGGCAAAAGGTTATGCCATCATTGCCATAGTACTAGGCGACGGCAGTGCCACGTCGCAGTTTGCCGGTGGGGGTGGGCCAGGGGAGGAGATATGGGGAATCGGGTTGGGGGTCGATCATTTTCATCAATCAACATAAGGTTGTCGGAGGCGAGCAAGAGTCTTTGTTAATCTCTGTGTCTCTCTCTCCCGTGAAGCGCTCTCTCTCTCTCTCTCGTGAAGCTCTCTGTCTCGTCTACGTCTCTGTCTCCCGTGAAGCGCTTTCTCTCTCTCTCTCGTGAAGCTCTCTGTCTCGTCTACGTCTCTCTCTCTCTCCCTCCCCCCTCTTCTCTCTCTCTCTCTCTCTCTCTCTACGCTCGATGGCCTTGCTTACACGACTCGTCCTACAGCCCCTACGTAGAGTTTGGAGTCTCTCCCTATGTCGCCTGCGTCGCCAGCACCGTGGTAACCCCCCGTCTCTCTCTCTCTCTCTCTCCCCTCCATCACCTTCCCGCGTGTGTGCATGTGTATCACAGCAGCATGCACCGCTGATGTCGTTTCCACCCTTGTGTTCCTTGCAGGTCGCAGCTTCACCAAGCTCTACTACCATGTGCAGTCTTGTGGCTACGAGGACGTCCACGTCATGTGGTCCATTCTGCAGCAGGCTACTCGGGCTCCTGAGACTCAAACAAGCACAGTCTCTCCCCAAGGCGGGTAGCTGCCCTGGTATGAGATCTCATGGCTTAGTCTAGTTACCAAGTGTTCGAATACCTGGACTGCCTTTCTTCAATGGCCTTGCAGTCCCCCACCTTGGGGCTTCAAATCTCAGCAATTGTGATCTACAAGGAGGAGAGCTATTGCTGTCATATATTATTTCCCTGTTACATACTTATATTCATGTCGCTCTCGAGCAATAGAGCTCTCTCTTTTCTCTCTCTCTCTCTCTCTCTCTCTCTCCCCCCCCGCTTCGAACTTCACGGAACCCAATGAACGCCTACTCTTGCAGAGAAATGGGATAATCTTTCCAAGGTTAAAATGATGAATGCATATAGTTTAAAAACGATTTGTGTCCTTAAAACTAGTGGACATCGATATCGAATACTTAACATGATTTTACACATGTTTTTATAATTCTGAGTGAATCTTTTTGTGTTCGCTTTCTTACTGATTGAGATTGACGTCCCAGTTCCATGTTTCGGTTACTTATATAAAATAAATTGAAGAGAAGAATATGTAAAGATCAAGCCCCAAAATTGAACTTTTGAACAATGCGGAAAAGCATCGGAGCAGAAAAAACCCTTTGTGTAACAATTCACACATATAACCAAACCTAAAAATGAGAGACATCTTAAGAAAGACTACATAATAGGTGTCCCTTTAAATGTTACTTTTAGTGATTCTCTCGTGTTGATATGGCAAGTAGTCCTCATGAAGAAAAAATGTACCAATAGCAAGTATGCAGTAGCATGAAGCATTTATCCAATAAAAATTACTTACATTTCGATCCAATAAAAATTACTTACATTTCGATACCTAACTTATAGAATTGAAAGTTTCGAATGAGGAGTTCATTTATTTTTATAAGCATTGTTTTTGGATTACTCGAGTGCATATGTAGTCTTCTTGAGACATTTGTAGAGAGAGAATACTGAATAAAGATTTTGAAGCGCACCATAAGCATTTCAATTTGTCCAGTAAGGATCTTGAATGTTAGCCTCACGCTTACATGAGTCTGTGACTAACATAGACATCATTGACACCTACGATAGTGAATACCACATGTCTAAGAATTCCTATCATGAAAATCACGTTTATGTAGACAACTACCAAGCAGCAAAGAAGGAAAGGGAAAGTGATAGGCCAAATGTTAATTGTTGAGTTCCTTATCAAGGCCAACTCAATCTTGCATTCTAACTCCATCCGATCATGGGCATTTTGACTGATTGGGCTGGTTGCTATGATACACGCCGATCCCATAGTGGCAATTGTTTCATGCTTGGCTCTTCATGCATCTCTTGGTTCAGCAAGAAGCAAGGGACAGTTGCCACATCTAGTTGTGAGGCTGAGTACAAGGCAGCTTTCACAGCTACTACAGTAGAGTGTGTTTGGCTACGGAAACTACTTGCAGATCTTCTAGTTGGTCAGACTACTCCTACAGTCATTCATATTGAGAGTCAGACTGCTTTGGCTATTGCACGAAATCCTATGTTTCATGCTTGCACGAAACACATTGAGGTTCATTACCACGAAACACATTGAGGTTCATTAGCCTCACGCTTACATGAGTCTGTGACTAACATAGACATCATTGACACCTACGATAGTGAATACCACATGTCTAAGAATTCCTATCATGAAAATCACGTTTATGTAGACAACTACCAAGCAGCAAAGAAGGAAAGGGAAAGTGATAGGCCAAATGTTAATTGTTGAGTTCCTTATCAAGGCCAACTCAATCTTGCATTCTAACTCCATCCGATCATGGGCATTTTGACTGATTGGGCTGGTTGCTATGATACACGCCGATCCCATAGTGGCAATTGTTTCATGCTTGGCTCTTCATGCATCTCTTGGTTCAGCAAGAAGCAAGGGACAGTTGCCACATCTAGTTGTGAGGCTGAGTACAAGGCAGCTTTCACAGCTACTACAGTAGAGTGTGTTTGGCTACGGAAACTACTTGCAGATCTTCTAGTTGGTCAGACTACTCCTACAGTCATTCATATTGAGAGTCAGACTGCTTTGGCTATTGCACGAAATCCTATGTTTCATGCTTGCACGAAACACATTGAGGTTCATTACCACTATGCCAGAGAGCGATGGTCAGATGGTGACATTCAGTTGTCTTACATTCCCACTGAAGACAACTTGGAAGATCTCTTCACGAAGGCTCTCCCGTGACCAAAGTTTGAGGCTTTTTGACAAGCTTTACACTTGGTACCATTTGTTACGTGATCTGCTACTCTGTACAGTCATAGGTTGCTATATCCATTGTGAGATCCCTCTGCCCCCTCCGCGCACCGGTCGGACTCCCGGTAGCTAACAGCGGAAGCAGCCCCCTCATGCGCGGGGTAGGGTTTCTCACTCGGGGCCTCACCCATGAATGTCCGGGCACGAGACTAGGCTGGTGGTCACTCCAAAAACCGAAACCGGGAAAATTTTCCCTGCCCGAAAAGCGGGGACGATTCCACCATTTTGAATTTTCTTAACGAGTTTTTCTTAACGAGATGAATTCTAAACTATCCTTCACCTGAATAAACCAAATAGAAGGAAACTATCACTGATATAATTTGATCATCTGAGTAAATTCAACGCTCTTTTCCTAATCAAGATCAGGCACAACCGTTGATCCACTCAATTGAGAAATTTATCAGGGAATTAACTAGCTACTCGAATCCTAGCGTAATCCTAAGATTTTTCAGTTTGATTATTAAAACTCCACTGATTCCAGCCTCATCCGGCCCATGGGTTAGCCACCACCCTACCACTGGAATCGGTGGAACCAAACAAGTACTCACCCACCCATAATTGAAATGCCTTTCTTAACTTTAGCTTTAGAAAACAGATACGCACACACTCCTCTTTAGCTTTAGAAAACAGATACGCACACACTCCTCTTTAAAACTTTAATATAAAATAATCCATTAACAAAACAGATATGATCACAGATTTCATAACTCAAAGTTTTCATTCAATCCCTTGTTTCACAAAAATAGTACCACTCTGGACTCTCCGTTGGGACCAGTTGGTCAGCAACGAGATCCAATAACAGATTACAATAATCATTTCGTCAACATACATATATATATCTTCCTCCACATACATATGGGTGTCCTAAGCACCACAAGCGCGTGCATCGCCTGGTCAGAACCCTCCACGATCCTCCTTAGGTGTCCTGGCACTTCACTCAGGGACCGCTTTGTCGGCCCTTGCCCATCGTATCGAAAGCACACCATTTTTCACCATACCCAGGCTGGTCAAGACCTACTGGTCAAGACCTAGGCAAGTTTTTGCCGCGTGACCTATCCCCTCGAACACTCCCCGCCACACAGCTGTTGCAACCGAACTTCCCTTAGATAAACATATATGCCAAATGCTCCCTCCACCAGCATTCTGGTGTAAGACAGTCCTTTAAGAAAATAGGGTTTCTATGCAAGTTTTCAGTTTTGATTTTGTTTGAAAACCATGAATATAATCTTAAATCCGTATCTCAATACTTCTAGATCTAGGTCTGAATTCTAAACAAAACTCCTCGAATTCTGTTAACCTGATCCTCAAATCAAAATCAAAAGTCTTAACTTAGTTTCAGATTCGGTGGGTGTTTTGAGTGCATTTTTTCTGAACTGAGCACATCGTCATTGACGAAGGAATTAGGTCTTGGTCAATAGTCTGAATCAGAGTTTGGGTATGAAAAGGTTCTTCCTAAACTATCTTTCTCGAAAGGTACTATTTCAATTTCTCTTTTTCTAAATTTCGTGCAACGAATATTTGCTTATAGATTTCGAAAACATGAATTTCTTATGAGGAATAAAATAATCATTTATCTCGATCTCCGACTTCGATAGTTTAATTGAATTTTCTCATTACCATCTTAGTGAATATGAAACGGTAGCATTTCTTCTCACAGATTATCTACTTATTCATTTTTTTCTAATTTTTGTGAAAATTAAATAGAGGATTAAGAAAACCCTTATTTAAATATAATCATTCTATATGCATCTATTTATGTATAAAATCTAGATGAAAGTCACACTTTTATCATCATAAAAATCATTTATGATGAAAATCACTCTTTTAATATAAAAGAATTTCTTGTATGCATATGTTTATGCATAAAAATCATTTATGATGAAAATCACACTTTTAATATAAAATAATATCTTTTATGCATAAAAATCATTTATGATGAAAATCACACTTTTAATATTAAAAAATATCTTTTATGCATTGTTTATGCATAAAAATCATTTATGATGAAAATCACACTTTTAATATTAAAAAATATCTTTGATGCATATGTTTATGCATAAAAATCATTTATGATGAAAATCACAATTTTAATAAAAAAATATTCTTTTATGCATACTTTTATGCATAGAATTCAATAATGATAAAAGTAACACTTTTATAATAAAAAAATATTCTTTTATGCAGAGAAATCAATAATGATAAAAGTAACACTTTTATAATAAAAAAAATATTATTTTATGCATAGAAATTAATAATGATAAAAGTAACACTTTTATAATTAAAAAAATATTCTTTTATGCATAGAAATCAATAACGATAAAAGTAACACTTTTATAATAAAAATTATTCTTTTATGCATACTTTTATGTAGAGAAACCAATAATGATAAAAGTAACACTTTTATAATAAAAAAATATTCTTTTATGCATAAAAATCAATATGATGAAAGTAACTCTTTTATAATAAAAAAATATACTTTTATGCATAAAAATCCATAATGAAGAAAGTAACACTTTCATAAAATAAAAAAATTATCAATATGTATCTTTCTATACATAGAATTTAGTTCTTTTGAAAATCATTCTTTTATAAAAATTAATCAATATGCATCTTTCTATGCATGAATGAAAATGACACTTTTAGATTACTCTAACAATGGGGATTACTCTTTTTGATTAATAAAACATGAAATTTATTTCATAAATTTCAGAAAATTTTGCCATAACCTCCTTTGTATGGCTGACCATTTTTCAATTTTTAACTCTCTAAATTTAATTAGAAGTTTACTAAGAGTATTTAAATCATTCTAATGTAAACATGCCCTGGCAGGTGTACAGAGTGGATGTTTTGGTAGTGAGCTAGTACATGCATGCTTTTTTTGGGAGCAGGTGCTTGAGATTGAAGTTTTTTTATTTGCAGCAGTGTGTATGGCTACCAGTGGGAAACAACCTTATGATAGGCGGTGCTCTATGGTGAGAATGAGGGCTAATGCCATCTGGGCAAAGGATAATAGCATGAATGGCATTAGTAGGGATGTGGTTTAAGGCAGTGTGAATAGCCTTAAACAATATAAAATTTAATATGTGAAGGAGAGGCTTTAAGATTCTAGAAAGGAGCGAAGGTGGCGCCATCAACAACATATGGAAAATTGCCCCCACCACGTGAGCAAAAGATAGAAAGGGACTATGTGGCTTCAAAAGGATGAGCCTGCTGTATGGAGGAGGAGGGAATCCAGGAGAAGAGTGGAAGGAGAGTCGCCAAGTCCAGGGCGTCAGCAGTAGAGCAGGCCGGGACTGCAGAGTGCAGCAAAGGAGAGAGAGAAAGACTCCGACTGTGAGCAAAAAAGGAGAGCACGTCAGTAGAGCGGAGCCATGGAAGAAAGGAACGCCGACTACAGTAAGCAGAGAGAAGGAGGGAAAATGTTGACTACAGGATGAGTAGTGAGAGAAGTGGCTAGTAGCGCAGTAGAGGAAGGAAGGTGGCGACGACGACTGCAAGAAGAGAGGAGTTGGTGGTGTCGACTTGTGGAGGAGCCGCCTGCAGGTAGACAAGAAAGAGGAACTTGTCGTAAAGGGTGGCTGCCTGGGATAGTGAAGGCTGGCGATGACTGCAGGCTTGGAAGGAGAGCGTAGTAAAAAGAGAGAAGAGGAGAGCACGTCGTCTGCAAGAAGAGAGGAGGTGGTGGTGCCAACTGCTAGCAAAAGAGTGCAAAAGAGATAGGAGCGCTGTCTGCAGTGAAGTGAGGAAGGGGGCATCCACAGAAATAAGGCAAGGCTGGAGGTGTTGTCGATGGGAGTGGAAGGAAAAAGGCAGGCGTCAACCTGCAGGCCGGGACTACAGAGAATCAAGGAAAAAGCAAGGCATCGACTGAGGAGGAAAAAAGTGAGCATCAACAACCACGTCCAAGGTGGTGGCATCCACTGCAATAAAAAACAAAGAAGGAGAGGAGATAGATTCTCTGAGGCTGGCAAGGTTTTGAGGGAGTTTGGGTAATTCATGGTCTTCAATTCAAAGATGTAGAAGCTGCTTATGAATCTCTAAACTTGGGTTTTCTGGGAAGTTTAATGTAGAAAGTCAAAACAGAAACTAGATGCTTGCATGTTCGTTTGTAATAGTCTCTGTACTAAATATACAGTCTTGTGAACCTGAGGTAAAGCTTGGAGGGTAGCCTACTATACAGACATGTATCTTATTTTGGAGCTGGGTCCAAATATCCACGAATTGTATTTTGAAGATCCCTCAATGTTTGAGATTGTATACTCTGATAGTGATACAGGGTATTGGTCAGTTGTAATTTACATAGATGAGAGGGAGTGGGCAAATTATGAGTGGGTGTTAGAGAAGGAAGGTTCTGAGGATATTCTGGATATCGAACTTTGTAGAGACGAAGATTTGTTCTGAAATAAAGTCTTGTTTGTGCTGTTTTTCTGGTGTGGGTGGTGTGGTGAATTGTGTGAGAAGTGTTCCAGCCAGTGTGCTGGTGGTGCCCCAGGTTGCTAGTGATTCCAAGGATTGGGGGAGTGGGAAGCTATAGAGGCCTGTTCCCGTGTTCTTTTTTCCATTCCACACTAACCAAGCCAACTGATTCTAGAATTTTCCAGATCAGTTTGGATAATTTTTGACCATTTTTGGGTCAGTTTAGTCCACTTTTTGAATCTAGTTGAAACAGGAGAGAGGAGAGATAAAAATATCTCATTATTTGGGAGTTTAAAACTCATTCAAGCATGTGAAATAGGCGCCTCCTTCATGAGGGGAACTCTCCCATACTAAGGTGTCAAAATGCATCATTTAACCTAAATATCTCTTTTTTTTCACTATTAACCTTGTCCTTAGTCAACTCTTCATCTTATGTGAGTATTTACTCATTTTTGGGGGATTTTGCTTTTATTCTTCTATTTATCTCCTCCCTACATTTGGATGAATCTTATTGGTCCATAGGAACCTTAATTTAAAATTTCGAAAAAATCTTGACCCCCAGGATAATGCCTCTTGAACAGATTATACTTAATTTCTAATGCACCTTCTGAAAATCTTTTTGAACTTCTGTTTCAGGGAAACTTATTTTAATAAGATGAGATATTTTTCTATCCAAAAATATTTAAAAACTGAATTACCACTCTCTAGAAGATTTTCTCTCTCTAGGCCAAAACTGGTAGAAACAAGATCTTTTATATTTCTGAAGAGGGATTTTATTACAGGGGAAGATGCTAGACATCTTGAGAGGCTAGCGAGGAATCTTACATTCTCTCCCACTTGAAAAAGCAAGATGTCCTCATCTCGCAAACTGGGGGTAATCGTGCAACAGATCGGCTTCATTCTCCCATGTGGCATCTTCAAAAGGATAGAACTTAGATTTTACCAATAATTTGTTGAGAATTCTGTTCCTGAGAATCTTTTCTCGAACATTAATAATTTTTTCAGGTTGGAGTTCCATCTGCCCTTGGGTTGAAGTCTTAGAGGTTAGGATTTCATCATCAAGTACATGATTTGGGCTTGGCACATGTTTGGGACATCATAGCATAGCAGAGGCTACACTCCAACCCACACACTTTGTCAATCCGTGAATGCAACCCGGTTAGCGCATAGAGGCTATCCCGAATGGGAGAAGATTAGTTAACCATATACTAATGACTTCTAGTCCTACTCAATCCTTCTTCAACAATCAAGCAATCAATCATTAATCCCTTCTCAATCTAACATAATCAACACATCAAGATTAGGCTACACTTAAGCACAAAAATGCAACTTATGCAAAGAACCTAACATGCAAAGAGCTATCACACAAGCCTCAACTACATATCATTTCATGCACAAGCTTCATCACATGCACTCTACAATTCACAAATCAAAACATCATTAAGAAATCTAGATTAGAAAGTGTGTAGACCATAACCTCATATCATTGAAAATGTAGAGAATAGAGAGTACAAGATTGAAGCATGAATGGAGATGGAGAGCCAGGAGCTATGGAGCAAGCTCTCTCTATGAGCCTCTCAACCAAATGACCAAAGAGTGTTCTAGCTCTCAAATGGGCCACCTTTTATACAAAAACTCTAGAACTCCCAAAAGTTCCCATGTGGGATTATTGTCAAGCCCTCTCCCACATTCATCTACAACTTGGAATTCTTTACAAGAGCCCTAAGTGTCTTTTTTGTTGCATCCTTGTATTGATCTTCATTCGTCATGCAACACTCCCCCCTTCCTATTTTGCGCACGTCCTCGAGCGCGGTAGTAGCAAGAGCTGCAACAAAAAAACAATGGATACAAGTAAAGTCTTTTATTGAAAGAAAGAAAAGAAAAGAAAAGAAAAACCAACAATGATAATTTCACACGTGAGCATACAAGTGCAAGGCTGATTAAAGATTTAATGAGTACTAAAATAGGTGAGTAAAGACTAGTCAAAGTGAGACTTAAGTGGTAGATAATGCTATGCAAAGGCAAGTGTGCTTTGTACACCGCCGGTTATGACCGCAGTCTCAATGTCCTACAAGTATGTAAGTTATTCCTAAGTGGCAACCCTACTCCTAAATATGAGAAAAGGTGATTGGAACTCTCTTTTTTTTTTCTTTTTTTCTTTTTGATGTGTGTGTAGAAGGTGATAAAGATTAAGGTTCCATCCCAAAGAGACCCAAGCAATGGCCAAGAGACCTCCGCCAAGAGAATCTAAAGACCGCTAAGTATCTCAAGGGCGATAGACCCTTTTTCTTTCTTTTATGACATAAGGAGTACCCCTTGAAGATGAGGGCATCGGTCTCGAGGACCCATAGTGTACCCCAGAGTCCTACCAACATCTATCAAGGCGATAGATTCCTCGAAGGTCTTTTTCTGAGGCTTTTAGACATCAGTGTTCACCCCATGGAAACCAAGGCATCGGCCCCAAGGTGCTAAGACAACCCCAGGTCCTACCAAGTATTCCACATGGCTGTAGATACATCATGTCTCAATTCACTTTGTATATATTTTTTTATGGTATATTTTCGTAAATTTTTATTACTCCTAGCACCTAGCTCATATCTAAGAGGTAGCTACCACTAGGGATAACTAATATACCTTGAAAGCATAAGAACTTGGCATATTCCATTGGTATATATCCTACACTGTCTTTAGATAGAAATATCTTTTACTAAGTCTTCTAAGAGTCTAGAATTCACTCACCATATTTTAACAACTAATCAAAAACTTAAACCAGCCAACATTGTGTGAACATGCAAACCATATATTCGAAAGATAAGAGCACATAAAGAACAAAAGATTAAGATTTGAATACACCTGTTGTAGTGCCCGTTGATGTTGTTCGTTTGCATTGATGCATTGCTGATTTTGTGCAGATTGCTCCTCCTTGATCTTTGTAGGCGTAGCATGTCTCCCCCCTTCCTAATTTGTGTGCACGGTAGGTGGACTATTGGGGCGTTTTTGATGCTCTTTTTTTACGGAGATCTCTGCAAAATTTTTAGTAACAAACAAGAAAAGAAAAGAAAAGAATAAAATTTGCCATTGGTGTCAAACACCGAATATAGCCGAGGGGAAAAACCCAGTGGGAGAAAAGTGCCCTGGCTTGTCGATCTTATTGTGGAGTCACTGAGCTTACCCTTGCGCGCTGGTGGTGGAGATCATCTCAAAAAGAACATAATCCTCTAAAGGCATAAGGAACCACACTATGCAAACATTGATCTACCAAAGAGCGTCAATTGTAGTGTTAATGCCTTATCTTTGGTTTTAGGTATGTCCTTCTTGGGTGGGAATTTTAGCAATTGTCTTGGAATTTGAGCAAGATAAGAGGATTTAGGCATTGAAATGCTAGAATCTATGCTCAAATGAGACTCATTTGGACTTGTCTTAGGTACACATGTTGATGGTGGAATTGGGTAAAAAGGAGAAATTGGGACAACCGGTGTTTCAAGACATGTTTTAGGAAGATCAACACAAGTAGATTTGTAGGTGCTATCACAGCCACCTTTCCTTTCTTGAAGAGTTTGTGTTGATTTCTTTTGCACCCACTGATATGGAAAATCAAGGGTGGCTTTTGGAATCTTTCGGAAACACTCTTTTATCCCTAGCAAACCAAGGCATTTTGGAAGCCAAATTGCGGTTGCCCCCTCATAATAGCCTTGTGCTTTAAGAACATGTTTTGGGACCCATCGACCGAGGTTTAGGCTTGGAAATGATGTGCTTTTGAGGAGGCTTAGCAACTGTACTAGATGGTACAAGTTTGTACACATCTTTGGGTAGCCAAATTGATAATACCTTCTTGCCTGTCTCTTCGCAGGAGTAAAGCTATAGGGAAACTATACTGTCCTATTTGGACTAAATTTTTGCGGCCAAAAATGCGTTTCGAGCACGTTAGGACCTCCGTTTTTCAGAAAGCATGCAATTTCGCGAGCACTACGGGTAAGTCATCGATTCTCTGCAGAACTCTATTTTAAGAACTGCAGGAAGATAGATTGGCTGTGCAGACACTGTGTGTGCTGTAAGGAGGTCAACATTTGCCATTGGGTGTATGTATGCACATTGAGGTCACTGGTGTGACATTTGAGTCTACTACAGTACCGCTCCAAAAAATACAACAGTTTATGCAGGACAAACCAGAGTGCTGTTTCTGGTAAATTTGTGTGTCTGGCAAGATGTCAAATTACGGCATAACCCAGATTGTTGCTGAGAAGCTTGATAAGAACAACTTCCATGCTTGGAGGTTCAGGCCGATAAATTTCTTGATGGGAAAGGGCTATTGGGAAGCCTCTCCTTTCCTCCTTGAGCTTCTACAAATCTTTCACTTTAGCTCATAAGTAAGTTTTTATCCCTAATCATAATCTTATCCTCATTACCTCCTTGTGGCCAAAAATTCATTTTCTTGGTTCTCCTTGCACTCATAAACATTAGAGAAACTCTCTTAGCCACACATTATCCACCTCTAGGGGAACCTATAGTTCCAAGGATTCATGCCAAATCGCATGCTACAGCCTGTATGTGTTGAATTTCTGGCGAGATTGGTTATTTAAACCATTCACCTTGTGTGCTAAAAATTAGTCTAAGCCCTTTAATAGGCTTTTTGCTTACCTATAAGGACTCTATAGCTCAAAGATTATAGTAAATAATCCATGCATCATTGAAAACCGAGAAAAACATTGTCAGTTAGAAGAGGCACAAATTCGCCCATTTTCTAAGGTGTGAGTTAGGTTTTTTAGCATAAGACACTTGTACTCATCAAGGGTGATAAAGCTATACTAAAATCCCCTTCAATGCTTGTATCTACAAGCTCAATTCCATCCTCATTTTGTTACCTTCAATCTCCTTTATTAAGTATTAATCACCATCATTAGTGTAGTATTAGTAGAAATTGGGCTAATCAAAGTTCAAAATTGGAAAATTAGGGTGCAAATCCACTGCGAGAACTCTCTCTTGCACCCGAATTCATCATATTCATTTCCATTGCTCAATTTGAGCGAGTTTCACTACTACATTCAATTCATTTTAGTACATAAGCTTGCATCTTATCACCTGCATCATCTTGTAATCAATCATTGCACGAAAAATTAGAGCTTAATCTTGTAAGAGAGTACATACACTACCATAGAGACTTGTCACAAGCTCATGGTAAGACCCTCTCATGGCATTAAACATTGGAAAGTTCATTGGGGAAGGGTCACATATCCTCAGGCAAATCAAGCACAACACAAAGCAAAGCATGTCTAAAGCATAAGTGCATGAGAGGACCATAGCTCACAGCATGGAATCCACACTAAATGCATCAAAGTCACATAAGTAAATCAAGAACCAAGCATAAAGTGGCAACAAGAAGAACGATGGTCACACCAAAGGAGCTGTCAAAGAGCAAAGAGTCAAGCCAAAGAGAGAAGATCAAGAGCCAACAACAACAGTACTAAGCAACATCGAGCTACCACCACTACCCTAGCCATATGTTGTAAGAGAGGGATCACCATATGAGTAGACACCCATCTTATGATTTCAACTTGTTTATTATGTGTATCTACCTAACCACCTGAGAGTAGCCAGTTGAGCACTCAGTAGGGGATAATGATTGTTGTAACCAATACTCTTAGAAGAGACCTCTAGACCTCATATCAAGGGGGGGACCTCACTCTAAGAGATGACCTCTAGGCCTACTTTTAGAAGAGAACTCTAGACCTCAAAGATAGGTCAAGTCTCTATAAAGGGGGGGTGAAAAGATGCAGGGGGGAAGAGAGCTTGAGCTCTTGCAAGCACACACACACACTCACAAAGCCCTAATAGAGAACACACAAGGTGAGAGGCTGAAAATCTTCTTCTTCTCTACTCAACACTCAACACACCATATACAAGATAAGAGTACACACAATATGAAAGGTACTCAACCAATACATACACGGGTTCTCTATAGTGTGAACCCGACTAAACGAGCTGGCGCTATAACTATGCCAGTCTCTAGAATGGCTGTCACACAGCCTGTCATCCCACTGGCCGCATATCTCCCATGATCTCACCAACCATGCCAGTGGTGTAAGTGTGGGGCCTATCCCCCAGGAGGCGGGTCATCAGTGGCCACCGCCTCACTAGACGAGCTCGATATCTCAACACTCCCCCCTCGAGCTCAACTCCATCTCATGTACACCAAGTGAAGCCCTGAATCTGCGGAGCTTCTCTGTACCCAATGCTTTGGTGAAGATGTCAGCTACCTGATCCTCTGTGCTGACATAAACAAGGTCAAGGTCTCCTGCCAAGACCTTCTCTCTGACGAAGTGGTAGTGGACCTCTATGTGCTTCGTACGAGCATGAAAGACTGGGTTCCTGGCCAACTGTATACTGCTAATGTTGTCACAGAAAATGACAACTTGTCTATCCACTGATAGACCCAAATCTGCAAGTAGCTTTCTCAACCAAGCTACCTCACATGCTGCCATAGCAGTCTGTACTCGATAGAGCAACCGTAGGCTGCTTCTTGCTGCTCCAAGTCACAGCAGCACTCCCCAAAGAAAACATGAATCCACTGGTAGATCTTCTATCTGAGATACTACCAGCCCAATCAGCATCTGTGTACCCATGTACACATATCTCTGTCCCAGTCTCATAGAATAGTCCACAATGCAAAGTAGACTTCACATACCTCAGTATGCGTCTCACTGCATCCAAATGCGATTTCCATGGAACCTGCATAAACTGACTCACCAACCCAATAGCATAGCTCAAATCTGGTCTGGTGATCGTCATGTAGATCAAACTTCCTACTATGCTCCTGTACATAGTAGGATCCTCCAAGATCTCTCCTGAATCTGCACTCAACTTGCCATTCTGATCCAATGGCACAGAAATAGGCTTACAACCTGTCATACCATACTTGGACAACATGTCCAAGCCATACTGTCTCTGTAGTAATCCAATACCATGTGGTGACCTAATCACCTCAATGCCCAAGAAATATCTGAGCTCCCCCAGATCCTTCATCTCGAACTTCTGTCTAAGCAAGATCTTTACATCAAAGATCTCTGCATCATGGTCCCTCGTAATGATCAAGTCATCTACATAGATGACAACAAGCACAACTCCTCTATCACCATGTCTCACATACAGCGAGAAATTTGCATTGGCTACATGAAAGCCAATAGTGACAAGATATTCAGAAATCTTGTCAGACCATGCTCTTGGTGCTTGCTTTAAGCCATACAAGGCTTTCTTCAACCTGCAAACATGCTCGGGGTGACCCTCATCCTCATAACCAAGTGGCTGCAACATATACACCTCTTCTTGCAAATCCCCATGCAAGAATGTATTCTTTACATCCATTTGATGTAAAGACCATTGCTTTGACGCAGCCACTGCTATCACAACTCTCACCGTTGCCATCTTGGCAACTGGGCTGAAAGTTTCCTCATAATCAATCCCATATGTCTGCGCATATCCTTTGGCTACCAATCTAGCCTTGTACCTGTTTATGCTTCCATCACTGTTATGTTTAACTTTGTACACCCACTTGCATCCAATGGCTTTCTTGCCTTCAGGCAATTGCACTAAGTCCCAAGTTTCATTTCCATATAGTGCATCCATCTCCTCATCCATAGCTTTCTCCCAACACACATTTCCAACAGCCTCATCAATGCATGTGGGCTCTACAAACTGCACAACCTTTGCCATATATGCATAGTGATGTGCCACATAACCATCATATGTAAATCTCTGCACAGGGTTCTTCACTCTCCCAGATCTTCGCAGTTTTTCATTCATGGCTTCCATAGCCTTCTTTACACCAGGTGTTCTCATAGCTGGGATCCCAAGCTCCTCATCAAGGCTCATATCAGAGCCACTAGACTCTCCATCAACATGAGAATGCCCTGCAAAAATGTCAGGCATACCAAGGGGCTCAACCACTTTCTCTTTTCCTTTATGTGATGTACTAATCACATTTGCAGGACTGGTATTATGACGCAACCTGCCACTCCATGGTCTATCAACAGACCCACTAGATGAGGACTCTCCTGGTCCACTCAAAGACTGTGATTGCTCTGACCTGCATTCTGTGCAACCACACTTCCACTCACATCAACCCCAAAAACTTCTTTTTCAGTAGCATACCAGCTGCTCATCTCATCAAAGACAACATCCCTGCTTACCCTCAACTCACGTGTAGTAGGGTTATAACACCTGTATCCCTTTTTCTCAAGGGAATATCCAATAAACACGCATTTTTCAGCTTTCGAATCCAGCTTAGTTCTCAGCTCATCTGGCACATGCACATATGCAATGCATCCAAAGACTTTCAGATGAGACAAATCTGGTTTTTTGCCAGTAAACCTCTCCTCTGGAGTTACATCATGTATGGCTGCAGTTAGAGTCCTGTTAATGATGTATACTGCTGTAGAAACAGCCTTAGCCCAATAGCAATGCGGCATATTCTTCTCTTCCATCAATGCTCGTGCAATCTCAGCAATGTGCCTGTTTTTTCGCTCAGCAACTCCATTTTGCTGCGGAGTGTATCTGCATGTATACTGTCTCCGAATACCATTCTTCTTCAAATATTCAGAGAACTCATTGGAGAAGTACTCTCCCCCTCCATCTGACCTTAAGCACTTTACATATTTCCCTGTTTGCTTTTCAACCAAAACTCTGAAATTCTGAAAGTGAGTGAACACCTCACTCTTCTCCTTCATGAAATATACCCACACTTTCCTTGTGTGGTCATCAATGAAAGTCACATAATACCTGCAGCCTCCCATAGATATGGTCTTCGTAGGACCCCATACATCTAAATGCACATCTAGTGCATTTCTACTCACATATCTATTACGTGGAAACACATGCTTTGTTTGCTTCCCAAATTGGCATGCTTCACATATTTTCTACATACCTTCCACTTTAAATTTTGGCAGCCCACAATTCCTTTTGTCTGCATAGACTTCAATCTCTGCACATTTACATGTCCAATTCTTTTATGCCATATGTCTGTGTCTGCAACAACTCCTGAACCATTTGCAAACATCGCAGCACTCATTTCAGGCATGTCTACATTCAATGTAAACATTCTGCCCACTCTGTTGCCTTTTGCAACCAACCTGCACTTGTCTTTAAAATCTTCAATATAACACCCATGAGGGTTAAACCGAACCTGCAAACCCTGCTCAATCATCTGGCCAACTGAAACCAGATTCTTTGTTATGTTCGGTATATCTGCAAGGTACTTCACTTTGCCATCCTGCATAGACAATGGCACATCTCCAATGTGGGCAATTGGATGAGCAGTGTCATCCCCTGTTTCCACAAAACCTGGTCTTTCCGGGGTTTTCATCTCCTTGAACCACTCCCCATGACTCGTCATGTGGTTCGAAGCGCCTGAATCCACATACCATACATTATCTTTTTGTGCTGCATCAACATTTTTAGACATGGCATTCACAACATGCTGCATAACAAACAACCTTTCATTATCCTCATTATTTCTGCTTGAGGATGCATAGTTGTTTTGCTGCACTTTCCCATTTTGCATGTCAGCCTGCTTCTTATAACATTCTGACTGCACATGTCCAGGCTTACCACAATAATAGCACTCACGTGCATCATTATATTGCCTTTGCCAATTTCCACGGCCTCTTTGACTCCCCCTGCCTCTGAATTTGCCTCTTCCACCTGCGTGTTGTTGTTGTTGTTGATTCTGGGACTGTTGTTGTTGTTGTTACTGCTGGCCATAATTCTGATTACCTGTTCGGCCACCTCCTTGACCGCGTCCACGGCCTCCTCTACCTCGTCCTCTTCCTGAACTCGTGTAGAAGGCCTGTTGCTCTGAACTGTTTTTGCTTTGTGAAGACTGTTGGTCTTCACCCAAGCTCTTCTCTTCGATAATCAGCATAGACACCAAATCTGTAAAGTTGGGAATGTTTTCCCGAGTCTGAATGGACGTCTTGAACGCCTTGTATTGTGGCCCGAGACCATGTAGACAGACTTCCACCTTGTCATCATCATCTACTGACACACCAATAGATGCAAGGGATTCCACAATACCCTTTATCTTCAGCGCATAGTCATTCACAGACATGCTCTTTTTCTCCACAGTATGAAGTTCATTCTTCAACTGTATCTTGCGTGCCTTGGTATTTGTTTCATAAAGCTTTACCAAGGTGTCCCACGCCTCCTTGGGGGACTTGGCATCCTGAATGTGCCCAATCATAGTGTCCTGTATACTAATGGATAGCCAATACATAACCTTCCTGGCTCCTTGGTTCCAGTCTTTAAACTCTTTCACATCTGCAGCAGTCGGCGGATTTATATCCGGTATCTCTGGTGCCTCTTCATGCTCACCTTCTATGTAGTCCCAATAGCCTTTTCCCATCAGGAAATTCGTCAACCTGAACCTCCAAGCATGGAAGTTATTCTTATCCAGCTTCTCAGCCACAATCTGTGTTATGCCATCATTAGACATCTTGCCAAACACACAATTTTACCAGAAACTGCATTCTGGTTTTTCCTGCACAACTGCTGTATTTCCTGCATAGCGGTACTGCAGTACTCTCAAATGTCACTAACAGTGACTTCAATGTGCATACATACACCCAATGGCAACTGTAGACCTCTTTGCAGCACCCACAGTGTCTGCACAGTCAATCTGTCTTCCTACAGTTCTTAAAACAGAGTTCTGCAGAGAATCAATGACTTACCCGCAGTGCTCGAAATCGCCTGCTTTCTGAAAAACGGAGGTCCAGACGCGCCCGAAACGCGTTTTTGGCCCGAAAAGCTCAGTCTGAATTTGAGTAGGCGAAGAAAGCTCCTCAATCAGAGACCGTTTGCCGGTGCCTCCCGTAGAGCTCCCGACAATGGTGTAGTCACCAACACAATAGGGAAGAGTAGTTGAAGCTCTTACCCTCGTACCGCTTCCTGTGGTTCTCTTGCTTTGCAGCTCAGCCCTTAGCATGAACCAGGCTCTGATACCATGAAAAGATGCAGGGGGGAAGAGAGCTTGAGCTCTTGCAAGCACACACACACACTCACAAAACCCTAATAGAGAACACACAAGGTGAGAGGCTGAAAATCTTCTTCTTCTCTACTCAACACTCAACACACCATATACAAGATAAGAGTACACACAATATGAAAGGTACTCAACCAATACATACACGGGTTCTCTATAGTGTGAACTCGACTAAACGAGCTGGCGCTATAACTATGCCAGTCTCTAGAATGGCTATCACACAGCCTGTCATCCCACTGGCCGCATATCTCCCATGATCTCACCAACCATGCCAGTGGTGTAAGTGTGGGGCCTATCCCCTAGGAGGCGGGTCATCAGTGGCCACCGCCTCACTAGATGAGCTTGATATCTCAACAGGGGGGACCTCACTCTTAGGGATAACCTTTAGAGGCCTCAAAGATAGGTCAAGGCACCATGAATGGGGGGCGAAAATATGTTGTAAAACCTTGCATATCTGACTACCTTGAGTAGCTCAAAGATTTTACATCAAGCGGGGGTGTTATGAAATGTGGTGCCAAAGAGAACAAGGAAGAGATAGGGAGTGACAAAGAGTAGCCAAGAAAGTGCAAAGCATAGCATGCAGCCACATGAGCAAAGGGATTTATCCCACATTGATGTACAAGCCCAAGGGTGTACCTTCTCATATAAAAGGGGGCCATTTCAAGCAATGAAATCATATCACTTGCACACATCTCAAGTCTCTTTATGAGTACAAGTCTTAATCCTGTAACCTAATTCTGCTTGAGTCTATTGCACATACTCATCATCATGAGTGTACTTAGGCACCATCCACTCTAGATTAACTTAATAATTTGTCATTAGTAGATCATTAGGTAAACCCTAATCTCCATAGTTGTGTGTAGGAGATATCATGAATCTTAACAATCATTAATTAACCTTGTTCGTAATCATGCTCCGATTCTTTGTCACACTAAGTTGATTTTTTCCCTCATTTGGGTGTGTTTCATATATATATTTGTGTCCTTTGGTATACTAGGCAATGGTCTGAGTGCATCATCATTGTGATATGGCATGGGTACTATAGGTAAAAGAGCTAAGTAGCTACCGTGAGCTAAGCTATCTAGGAATTCATCCACCATGCTCTAAAAGGGACAAGGAGTTAAAGATATTACTCCAATAAATGACGGTGTAAGTTTATAAGTTCTTACGCTCCTCCCCTATTCTACAAGTTGTTCTTGTGCGATTCTAGCTTGATAGGGTCCTCCTACTACGTAATGTATATTCACGTGATCATGTCGTTGTGATTTCTCTCTTAATATTGTCGAGGATAGTCATGTCCCATAGTGGCAGCTAAAATAAGTTCTACAATGCCAACATAAGTAGGATACTGCGTACAACATGCGATGCTTAAAGGTAAAGCATGGTGCAAGGGGATGGAACTATAGTGAGAACAGGTCCACAAAGGTGGCTCCACAACATCTCTCCCCTAGTGGTGCATAAAAATAGTGTGAGTGCATCTAGAAAGGAGGAATACTTAGTTTCCCTAGATTGTACCATTCTTGGGAATTTGGGTCCAGGATAGGGTCACTCGTGTGGGTCCATGAAAAGTCCATGCTCAGAGCATATAGTCACAAAACAGAGTCGTACTTCATCATTTTGTTTTCACATGTACTCTTTCTTTAAAAAAATAAAATAATGGCTAGTTGGATATTTAGTATGTGTATAGGTGCTATATTATTTTTTTAAATGGATAGTTGGATATTTAGTATGTGTATAGGTTCTATATTGTTGTATATGTTTATGCAAGATATATTGTCATGGGGTAGCTTTTTCCAATAGGCTCCCTCTTGATATGGACATGAACTTCGTCAGGAAGCAAAATGTGGAGGGTAAAAGTAATAATATTAGCATAAGTCCCCCCTTTCTGCTTTCTATCATACCTTGACTTATCTCGAATGGTATTTTAGGTTTCTTGTAACCATCCCTTCCAACTATGCTCCATAAATCTTTGTTGGGTAGGAGCGCCCTTTGTTCCTTGTTGTGACATGTCAACTTCCAACTTTAATGGGGCGAAAAAAGGCTCTCATAAGATCAAATGGAGCTTATGGGCTTGCCCTTATATATAAGCAATGGAATTGACACTTGCTTAGTGGGTCACTCTAGGGAAATCAATGGGGTTGGTGCTTGGATAGATAACAATGGTTTTGTAACCTTTAGTGATGTAGAAGCTTTACCATCATCAATCACCAAGTCTTGTGTGATAGAGTTTCTCTTTAAGATCCAGACCTGTTTGGGCGCATTGGTGGTAGGGAAGGTTATTTTATAATACATTTTCCTTTGATGGCATTTGAGTTATTAAAGCTTTTATCCATCATTGAAGAGACTTGGGAATTTGTAAGCCAAACAGTGAGACTAGTGACATACATTTATGTTTTGGTATCCAAATACAATGGTTACCCTCGTAGTAGCCTTGAGCTTTTAATAAGAGTTTGGGGATCCATTTTGGGATAACTTGTAACTTGGACTTCCTGCACCGACTCTTGTGTTGAGGTCCTCCTTGCTTGGTTGGTTGAGGTGGTATTGATGGAAAAATCTTGGGAATCTATTTCAAGGTAGAATCGAGATTTTTTTGAATAGTGGACGCTAAAGTGGATAGGATTTCTATAGACTTTGTGGATGTTGAAATGTCCATCTCATTTGCGACCCTCGATAATAGTAAGAGGTGGAAGGGCTTTATGAGTAGATTGTTCAGCTGTGGTTTCACCCACAAAGACACACCATGTTGACCAGTCAATCATACATCTTGTAGCCTTCATCCATATAAGACCAAGTATTATGGGTTCAGGTAACATTCTGTCAGGCATAATCAAGAAGTCTCCCACTAGGTGCTTGCTACCATCACAATATGTCTCTTTTTGTAATAGCCCAAGAACCTTGGTATTTCTACCATGGATATAATCTTTAAGGAGGTATCTATGAGCTGGGGTTTTCCCAATTGGTTCCATGCATTAAAGAAAATTATATTGTCACTAGTCCCCATATTAAGTAATGCATTGTAAAACACTTTACCATAATTGAATGGGTACTATGTTCTCCTCTGTGTTTCCTTCAACCTCTCCACAAAGGCTTGTGTAGTAGGTCTAAGGTTTTCTTTTGGAAGTTGTTAAAGTTTGGCTTATCTTTCCCTTGCCTCCTCTTGGGCTTGGGTCTTGTTTTGAGTGGCCCTTTCCTTGGCATGAATCAATCATAGGGGAAAAATGTTAGGGAGCTCCTCACCATCTGGTGTAATCCATGTAGATCCTCTGATTTCCTAGCTATCGATTGTGGCCATGATATGTATCCAATTTAGATCATCCTCATACTCAATGGCTTGTTTGTCACCATCCCTGTGGGTTGGATCCTTCCCTGCACATTAGTCTCTTCTCCACCATCGGACGTTGGATGGGCGGAACGTTGTGCTACCACCTGCTATAATAGCCAAGGGATCCCCTATGCAGAAAATAGCCAAGGGATCCCCTATGCAGAAAATAACGGGTTTGGATGGGACATCATTATCATAATGCATCTAATGGGGTGAAAATTTGCCAATAGGTCCATGGGAATACTTCCTCTCTACTACTGAGAAATTTCACCAATGATCACACATTGGATGGGTGGGACAATGTGCTGCCACACGTTAATTTTTTGCATAGTGCCCAAGAGATCCTGTATGCAAACAATTGTTGGTTTGGGTGGGGTATTATTATCGTATGGCATCCGATGTTGGTGAAACTTTGCAAGAAGGTCCATGGGACTACTATCCCTCTACTCACAAAGTTTTACCACCACACCGGATGGGGGGGACATTGTGTTGCCACTTGCTATTTTTTCGTATAATGTCCAAGAGGTCCCCTATGCAAAAAATAGTGGGTTTGGATGGTGGGACATCATTATCATAAGGCACCTCATGGGGTGAGACTTTGCGAGTGGGTCCATGGGGCTACTTCCCTTCTACTAGAAGATTTTCACCATGACCAGACGCCGGATGGGTGGGAAGTGTGTTGCCACATGTTAATTTTTCGCATCGTTCCCAAGAGGTCCCCTATGCAAAAAATACCGTGTTTGGGTGGGTTATCATTATCATTATGGTATCTGATGAAACTTTGCAAGCGGGTCCATGGGGCTTCTACCCCTCTACTCGCAAAGTTTCACCACCATTGAACAACAGATGTGCAGGACAGTGTGCTGCCACCTGCTATTTTTTCACATATAGTGCCCAAGGGGTCCGCTATGCAAAAAATAATAGGTTTGGGTGGGACATCATTATCATGCGGCATCCGATATGCGAGTGGAACTTTGCAAGCCAATTCATGGGACTGTTACCTCTCCGCTCAAAAAGATTCACCACCAACGAAAGTCGGATGGTCGGAACATTGTACTACCACTCGTTATTTGTTTGCATAATGCCCAAGGGGTCGCCTGCAAAATATAACGGGTTTGGGTGTGGGACATCATTATCATATGGAATCCGATGTGGTGGAACTTTGTGAGAGGGTCTATGGGGCTGCCATGGACCCTCTCCTTGTAAATTCTCACTGCCATTGGACATTGGATGGTGTTGAGATATGTAATCATGGTGTTGTGTGTATGTGGGAAAGCACCCTAAAGGTGCAAGATATTGTGGCAAGATAGGAATGCCACATGTAATATTGAATGGTGTGTGAGTGTTGACCAAAAGAGTGGAAAAGGAGTTGCCACATGGATGATGATGTGTAAAGTGGGATAAGGCTAGAAAGCCTATATCATTGTATGGTTCACTTGAGATAAGAAATAGAAGAGATAAAGTGTTGAGTGTGCAATCTCTCTCTCTCTCTCTCTCTCATGGAGTTCTTAGTGTGGTTTAATCCACCTTAATTTTGTTGCTTAATCATTGTCTATCACCATGATTAATCCCATTTTTGGATTGTTAACATGGTATAAGAGCGTGGGTGGGCTCTTGGTCATGGTGAATATTTATGTATAGTTTTTTCTTGGTTATGAGTTCTTTGATTAAGCATTATTTTTAGTTATTATGAAAAAAAATGCACACTCATGTTATCCTTTGGATTTGCATTTGTGAGGATTTGAGAGATATTTGGAGATGCCATTCTCAAGTTTGAGAGGAGATTTGTAACAAGGAGGTTGCATAGAAGCTGCCCAAGAGAGTTGCAAATGGAAATTTTGCAACATGGAGAGCCTGCTCATCATCAAAGAAGCTGAAAATGGAGATTTCAGCAAGTATGAAGGCTATGAAGTCTTCGGTGTCATCAAGGAGAAGCTGCCAAGGAGATTTGTGAAGGTATTTTGGTGTTTTTTCCTCTCATTTGGTGTTTGAGCATAGAAGAATGCTTGTATTTGAAAAGGGTTGCCATGTTGGGATTTGTGAATCCTATGGTTCTTTGCATTTGGGCAAAGAGTGTAAGAGGTGCATGCTTGTCAAGATGATGGTAAGTGAGATGGTGGACTCAATGGAGTTCACATTGTTGAGAGTGTTGATATCCCAAGCTCATCTACATCTTCATCGGCAGTACATCATGAGCTTGAGAGGGGCTGTTGAGATTCAAGCTCGATGTCAGTGTGAGCCAGCTATGCTATGTGCTGGCAGATTAGGTAGGAACATGTGTGAGACATAAATGACCGCGTGTCTAGCTGGTCATAGTGTGTGGACATTAGCTAGGGTTAGTAGAGTGTGGACACAACTCATTGTGTGTTGTGTGGATTATGGATTAGTGCATTATGCTTTGTGTGAGAGTGGACATGGCTTCCCTCTATGGTTAGGGTTTGGAATATACATTAGGTTTTTCTCCTGTGTGTGTGTCTCCTCCTCCTCTACCGTTCTTTCAACATGGTATCAGAGCCTTGTGCTGTTTATTAGGGTTTATGAGTGAGTGAGTGAAGAGGGAGAAGAAGAAGCTGTGAAAAGAAGCTGTGAAGCTGCCATTGGAGCTGTGAAGCTTGGAGCACACCAAATACTATCAGATCTGAGAGCTAGGCCTACCGGGTAAGGTCTTCTAAACATCCTTGAGCGGATTGCAGGTGAAACAGGCAAAAGCAAAGCATTTTAGAGCAAATCAAAGCAAAGCAAAATTCTGGTTTTTGAAGCTTTCCATTAAAGCTTGGGAACATTGATGTATGGTGGAAATATGTGTGATTCTGGCAAAGCAAACATGTATCTGACAATGAGAGATGTAATGGCAACTCTTATGCAAGCCCTACTGTGTGTTTGGAGCAATTTACATGCATTTAATTGAGAGAAATTACTGGTTTTTTGAGCTCTCACAAAACAGAGAGAAGAAAGTCAAAAATTGATGCATTTGGAGCCTATTCTTGGTGAAAATCAAAGCTTTGGTGGATTGCACATGTGCTCAAGTGTGTTGGGCAACTAAATATATCATCAATTGACATTATAAACACTCCCAAACACCTCAAATGCAGGCGGCGCAGCCAGACAGTAGGAAACAGGGCAGTTTTTCTGGTTTTTGACTCCGAGGAGATCGATTTCTCATTAGTTGATTGATATATTCCACAACCTTCTTAGCAATTGGATGCTTTACATCTTGGAGAAGAGGGCTATGTGATTTGTTTGACCAATGATGCTTAATTGAGCTGGGAATGAGCTGATTAAAACAGGCTGTCCACTGGTTGCAGAGAAACAGAGCATTTTAATCGAGCAATTAATCTTTGGTGTTTTACAATTGGACAAATTCCTCTTACATGGAGTTGATGGACACTATTGCTAAGCCAATGAATGCCTGGTTGCTCAATTTGGTGAAATATTGAAGGAATTAGAGCCAAATCATTACTGGTTTTTCTGGTTTTTCCAAAAACAGAGAAAGGGGTTTTCAAAAATTGATAATTACACATGTCAAATGGAGTTGATACTCAACATTGAGGTTCATTAGGTGTCAATTCAAGTTGCCTAGACTTGATTGCACCATTACTTTGCGATTTGGAGCCTTGGAAGGCGTGTCAATACAGGGTATTCCGCACTGCGTGAGTCAGTTCATCTCGGATGATTACAGGTTGATTTCCTACATCAAATTTGGAGTTTGTTGGCTATCTTGGAGTATCTGGAACATTAATTGGAGTGTGGTTGAGCTGAGGAAGGCTCATTTACAGATTTGAAGTGTGCGGAAGGTGTATGCATTGAGCAACATGTCGGACAATCCAGTTCAGATTGTTGGTGAAAAGCTGGATAGGAAGAACTTCCAGGCATGGAAGTACAGGATAAAGAGTTTCTTGAAAGGGAAAGGATTTTGGAATCTCATTACAGGTGCTGAGCCAGAGCCTGAGCTACCTCGGCAACCTACACAGCAGCAGCTTATTGCTCATAAGCAGTGGTCAGAGAGAGCATTCAAAGTGCTGCATTATTTGTCTATATGCATAAGTTTGGTCCCCATCGGAGCATGTTTGGGTACGATGGTATGGGGAAGGCCCGGGTTTTCCATGGCCTCTTAAGCACCAAGAGACTTGAAAAATCCGGACTGGGTGCTAATTACCAATCCAAACATGCTCCGATGGGGACCAAACTTTGCAAGGATGTGGGGGGGACCCACCCCCACATGCTTGCAAAGTTTGGTCCCCATTGGAGCATGTTTGGGTAAGATGGTATGGGGAAGGCCCGGATTTTCCTTGGCCTCTTAAGCACAAAGAGACTTCAAAAACCCGCACTGGGTGCTAATTACCAATCCAAACATACTCTGATTTTGACAAAACTTTGCAAGAATGTGGGGGTGGGTCCCCCCCACATGCTTGCAAAGTTTGGTCCCCATCGGAGCATGTTTGGGTACGATGGTATGGGGAAGGCCCGGACTTTCCTTCGCCTCTTAAGCACCAAGAGACTTGAAAAATCCGGACTGGGCACTAATTACCAATCCAACCATGCTCTAATTGTGACCAAACTTTGCAAGCTTCTAGGGGTGGGTCCCCCCACATGCTTGCAAAGGTTGGTTCCCATCGGAGCATGTTTGAGTATGATGGTATGGGGAAGGCCCGGATTTTCCTTGGCCTCTTAAGCACCAAGAGACTTCAAAAACACGCACTGGGTGCTAATTACCAATCCAAACATGCTCTGATTGTGACCAAACTTTGCAAGCATGTGGGGGTGGGTCCCCCCCCTGATGCTTGCAAAGTTTGGTCCCCATCGAAGCATCTTTGGGTATGATGGTATGGGGAAGGCCCGGATTTTCCTTGGCCTCAAGCACCAAGAGACTTCAGAAACCCGCACTGGGTGCTAATTACCAATCCAAACATACTCAGATTATGACCAAACTTTGCAAGCATGTGGGGGTAGGTCCCCCCCCATGCTTGAAAAGTTTGGTCCCCATCGGAGCATGTTTGGGTACAATGGTATGGGGAAGGCCCCGATTTTCCATGGCCTATTAAGCACCAAGAGACTTGAAAAATCCGGAGTGGTCACTAATTACCAATCCAAACATACTCCGATGGGAACCAAACTTTGCAAGCATGTGGGGGTAGGTCCCCCCCCCATGCTTGCAAAGTTTGGTCCCCATCAGAGCATGTTTGGGTACGATGGTATGGGGAAGGCCTGGATTTTCCATGGCCTCTTAAGCACCAAGAGACTTGAAAAATCCGGATTACCAATCCAAACATGCTCCGATGGAGACCAAACTTTGCAAGCATGTGGGGGGGACCCACCTTCATATGCTTGCAAAGTTTGGTCCCCATCGAAGCATGTTTGGGTAAGATGGTATGGGGAAGGCCCGGATTTTCCTTGGCCTCTTAAGCACCAAGAGACTTTAAAAACCCGCACTGGGTGCTAATTACCAATCCAAACATGCTCTGATTGTCACCAAACTTTGCAAGCATGTGGGGGTGGGTCCCTCCCACGTGCTTGCAAAGTTTAGTCCCCATCGGAGCATGTTTGGGTATGATGGTATGGGGAAGGCCCGGATTTTCCATGGCCTCTTAAGCACCAAGAGACTTGAAAAATCCGGACTGGGCGCTAATTACCAATCCAACCATGCTCTGATTGTGACCAAACTTTGCAGGGGTGGGCCTCCCCCCACATGCTTGCAAAGGTTGGTTCCCATCGGAGCATGTTTGAGTACGATGGTATGGGAAAGGCCCGGATTTTCCCTGGCCTCTTAAGCACCAAGAGACTTGAAAAATCCAGACTGGGTGCTAATTACCAATCCAAACATGCTCTAATTGTGACCAAACTTTGCAAGCATGTGGAGGTGCGCTCGCCCCACATGCTTGCAAAGTCTGGTCCCCATCAGAGCATGTTTGGGTAGGATGGTACGAGGAAGGCCTGGATTCTCCTTGGCCTCTTAAGCACCAAGAGACTTCAAAAACCCACACTGGGTACTAATTACCAATCCAAACATGCTCCGATGGGGACCAACCTTTGCAAGCACGTGGGGGTGGGTCCCCTTCACATACTTGCAAAGTTTTGTCCCCATCAGAGCCTATTTGGGTACGATGGTATGGGGAAGGCCCGGATTTTCCATGGCCTCTTAAGCACCAAGAGACTTCAAAAACCCGCACTAGGCGCTAATTACCAATCCAAACATGCTCTGATTGTGACCAAACTTTGCAAGCATGTGGGGGTGGGTCCCCCCCCATGCTTGCAAAGTTTGGTCCCCGTTCGGAGCATGTTTGGGTACGATGGTATGGGGAAGGCCCGGATTTTCCATGGCCTCTTAAGCACTAAGAGACTTGAAAAATCCGGACTCGGCACTGATTACCAATCCAAACATGCTCCGATGGGGACCAAAATTTGCAAGGATATGGGGGGGACCCACCCCCACATGCTTGCAAAGTTTGGTCCCCATCGGAGCATGTTTGGGTAAGATGGTATGGGGAAGGCCCGGATTTTCCTTGGCCTCTTAAGCACCAAGAGACTTCAAAAACCTGCACTGGGTGCTAATTACCAATCCAAACATACTCTGATTGTGACCAAACCTTGCAAGCATGTGGGGGTGGGTCCCCCCCACATGCTTGCAAAGTTTGGTCCCCATCGGAGCATGTTTGGGTACGATGGTATGGGGAAGGCCCGGATTTTCCTTGGCCTCTTAAGCACCACGAGACTTGAAAAATCCGGACTGGGCGCTAATTACCAATCCAACCATGCTTTGATTATGACTAAACTTTGCAAGCTTTTGGGGGTAGGTCCCCCCCACATGCTTGCAAAGTTTGGTTCCCATCGGAGCATGTTTGGGTACGATGGTATGGGGAAGGCTTGGATTTTCCTTGGCCTCTTAAGCACCAAGAGACTTCAAAAACACGCACTGGGTGCTAATTACCAATCCAAACATACTCTGATTATGACCAAACTTTGCAAGAATGTGGAGGTGGGCCCCCCCATGCTTGCAAAGTTTGGTCATATTTGGGTACGATGGTATGGGGAAGGCCCGGATTTTCCTTGGCCTCTTAAGCACCAAGAGACTTCAAAAACCCACACTGGGTGCTAATTACCAATCCAAACATGCTCTCATTGTGACCAAACTTTGCAAGATTTTGGGGGGTGGGTCCCCCCACATGCTTGCAAAGTTTGGTCCCCATCGGAGCATGTTTGGGTACAATGGTATGGGGAAGGCCTGGATTTTTCATGGCCTCTTAAGCACCAAGAGACTTGAAGAATCCGGACTGGGCACTAGTTACCAACCCAAACATGCTCTGATGGGGACCA
The DNA here is from genome assembly GCF_041138505.1 of Cibotium barometz. Taxonomy (NCBI): domain Eukaryota; kingdom Viridiplantae; phylum Streptophyta; class Polypodiopsida; order Cyatheales; family Cibotiaceae; genus Cibotium; species Cibotium barometz. The sequence goes on along the minus strand of NC_141081.1, from coordinate 44,918,898 downwards.
AACTTTGCAAGCATGTGGGGGTAGGTCCTCCCCCCATGCTTACAAAGTTTGGTCCCCATCAGAGCATGTTTGGGTACGATGGTATGGGGAAGGCCCGGATTTCTCATGGCCTCTTAAGCACCAAGAGACTTGAAAAATCCAGACTGGGCGCTAATTACTTATCCAAACATGCTCCGATGGAGACCAAACTTTGCAAGCATGTGGGGGGGACCCACCCCCACATGCTTGCAAAGTTTGGTCCCCATCGGAGCATGTTTGGGTAAGATGGTATGGGGAAGGCCCGGATTTTCCTTGGCCTCTTAAGCACCAAGAGACTTCAGAAACCCGCACTGGGCACTAATTACCAATCCAAACATGCTCTGATTGTGACCAAACTTTGCAAGCATGTGGGGGTGGGTCCCTCCCACATGCTTGCAAAGTCTGGTCCCCATCGGAGCATGTTTGGGTACGATGGTATGGGGAAGGCCTGGATTTTCCATGGCCTCTTTAGCACCAAGAGACTTGAAAAATCCGAACTGGGCGCTAATTACCAATCCAACCATGCTCTGATTGAAACTTTTGCAAGCTTGTGGGGGTGAGTCCCCCCCACATTCTTGCAAAGATTGGTCCCCATCCGAGCATGTTTGGGTACGATGGTATGGGGAAGGCCCGGATTTTCCTTGGCCTCTTAAGCACCAAGAGACTTGAAAAGTCCAGACTGGGCGCGCTAATTACCAATCCAAACATGCTTTGATTGTGACCAAACTTTGCAAGCTTGTGGGGGTGGGTCCCCCCCACATGCTTGTGAAGCTTGGTCCCCATCGGAGCATGTTTCGATACGATGGTATGGGGAAGGCCCGGATTTTCCTTGGCCTCTTAAGCACCAAGAGACTTGAAAAATCCAGACTGGGCGGCTAATTACCAATCCAAACATGCTTTGATTGTGACCAAACTTTGCAAGCATGTGGGGGTGGGTCCCCCCCACATTCTTGCAAAGTTTGGTCCCCATCAGAGCATGTTTGGGTAGGATGGTATGAGGAAGGCCCGGATTTTCCTTGGCCTCTTAAGCACGAAGAGACGTCAAAAACCCGCACTAGGTGCTAATTACCAATCCAAACATGCTCCAATGGTGGGGACCAAACTTTGCAAGCACGTGGGGGTGGGTCCCCCACGTGCTTGCAAAGTTTGGTCCCCATCGGAGCCTGTTTGGGTACCAAACTTTGCAAGCATGTGGGTCCCCCCCACATGCTTGCAAAGTTTGGTCCCCATCGGAGCCTGTTTGGGTACGATGGTATGGGGAAGGCCCGGATTTTCCATGGCCTCTTAAGCACCAAGAGACTTCAAAAACCCGCACTGGGTGCTAATTACCAATCCAAACATGCTCCGATGTGGGGGTGGGTCCCCCCACATGCTTGCAAAGTTTGGTCCCCATCGGAGCATGTTTGGGTACGATGGCATGGAGATTTTCAACAAACAATATGATAGCCAAAGTGTAAAAAAATATAATAAAATCAAGAACATCAACTAAAATGTAATGATACTCAATAATGAAAAAACTTATAATGATATAAACATCAAATAGGTACATCAGAATGAAAATGAGCTATCCCAGCTAGTCTGAAATAAGTACATCAGAATGAAAATGAGCTACCCCAGCTAGTCTGAAATAAGTACATCAGAATGAAAATGAGCTACCCCAGCTAGTCTGAAATAAGTACATCAGAATGAAAATGAGCTACCCCAGCTAGTCTGAAATAAGTACATCAGAATGAAAATGAGCTACCCCAGCTAGTCTGAAATAAGTACATCAGAATGAAAATGAGCTACCCCAGCAAGTCTGAAATAAGTACATCAGAATGAAAATGAGCTACCCCAGCTAGTCTGAAATAAGATCAGAATGAAAATAAGCTATCCCAGCTAGTCTGAAATAAGTACATCAGAATGAAAATGAGCTACCCCAGCTAGTCTAAAATAAGTACATCAGAATGAAAATGAGCTACCCCAGCTAGTCTGAAATAAGTACATCAGAATGAAAATGAGCTACCCCAGCTAGTCTGAGGTTAGTCACTACCCATAAATCTAAGTACAATGTAAGTGAGCTAACCCAGCTAGTCTGAGTTTAGTCACTATCAACGGCAACCCAATCAAAATCATAATCTCTAACTGCTGGTCGACATGCGCGTCGAGCCACTGTGCACGTCGAGGAGGATGTGCCGGCTGCGGGGGTCGTCGAATGTCTGCGGGGAGGTCTGCCTCAAAGGCAGGATCATGAGCTGGTGCTGGTGTACTCGGGAGCTCACGAGTCCCAAAAGCTGCTATAGCCCTCTCTCTCTCTCTACGTCGTGCTAATGCAAGATGTCTCTGTCTCTGTAAACCCAAAATCTATAATCTGTAATGGTACGTGTCTGCCACTCTGCTCGTGTAAGAGCCTCTCTGCTGTAAGGACACGCTGCTCATGAGAAGCACTGCTGCTAGCACCATCACCCGAGGTGCCGCTAGGACCAGCACCACCCATGCGCTCATATGCTGTGATCTGGCTCTCATGTAAGACTCTCTGGTATGCATCAAACTCATGTGAGCTCCACTCAATCTCTGGAGGCATCTCAGGCTCCTGATCTCTATCATTGAAGGCGTCGAGTCCCAAGTCAATAGCAGATGTAAAATCAATAGGCCTACCAGTCCTAGCATCTACTCGAATGAGGCCTGGGTGAAGATCATCAATGCCCAAAACTCTGTATGTCGCCAGGTCGACGCATGCACGGCAAGAGGGGCATGCTGAGAATCGTACTAGCTCCTGGGTGATGCAAGACAAATGGAAAAAATGTCCACATCCCAGGGCATATCCACCAGTAGTATCAATGTCCTCGATACATAAAGCGCAACACGCATCACGTAGGAACGTGTAGGAAGGGTGGTGCATCCTGAGGAAGAGGTCGTCGAAAAACCTCTGTACCAGGCCTTGGATATAAAGGTAGGTAAGGCACTATCACGTTCGAGGATCTGCGAAACTCTTTAACATGCAGCATCAACTGCTCTGCCCTATGCTGGGCAATCCGCTCCATAATCTGGTGATGCTGTGCCTCAGCTCTAGAGCTCTCTACCTCGGTCCGAGCCTACGCAAAAAAGTAAAGCATAAAAATAATTGATTAGTCTCTCTCATTAGGTATTACTTAAAGAACTTTATAACTTAGGACCTTAATTATAACTCTTTTACGTGCAAGAGAAACCTACCTGCTGGATGTCGGACTCTCTCAGATGCTGTGCCTCTGCAGTAGCTGCCTCTGCCGTCTGTAATGCAGCTCTAAGGCAGTCAATCTCCACTCTCACCTCTACCAACTCCTGAGTGAGTCTCTCAGTGGGGTAGGTGTGGGACCCTACGTGACACAATCAACCATGCTGCTCATGTAAAAATATAGAAAAGTACATATAAACATATAAATAAATGACTAAAAAAACTTAAGAAGTAATAAATATGTAAATACCTCGACATCTGTCCTCATCGGTATCGATCGTGAGAATAGGCATACCACGTGCTGGATGCTCTCCGTGGTACTCTGTACGTCGATGCCGACCTGGGTGCCAAGAGCCTCTACTATCGACATAGGCACAAATGAAGGATCTGTAGTAGGAGCTACACGAAGGGCTGTGGAGGCCGCCTACCCTGGTCCTGGAGACGGCCTCGGCCAGCACCACCACCCAGCCGATGGCTAGTGTAATCCACCTTCTCCCGTAAGACAAACTTCGCATATAATTGCTTTGCAAAGTATATGGGAATCTGGTGGTTGTTCAGCATCCTCCCATATGCGGGCGGCAACATATCGACTATAGATACGTGCCACCATACGAGGATGCAAACACCACGAAATAGTAAGGGGCTTGCCCGCCCCAGGCCTCATCCCACGACTATCGAGGAAAAGATCTAAGTAGGCTCCATCCCTAATCGGAGCAAGATCACAGACCTGACGATATGTCAGGCCATGTGACACAAGAGCAGTGCAATGGTGGGCTATCCACTCATCTACATAAACAATATCGTGAAGGCTACGAAGGGACGAAAGCATCACCTCCAAGTCTGCCACGATATGTAATGTAGACGGTGTGTCTCTAGCACTCCTACGGATAGCCACTAACTCGCAGTCTATCTCCGCGATGAGGTCCACAATAGATGAGCGGCCCTCCTCGTGGCCCTCCTCGTGTGACTCCATGCTAAAACCTAAGCCTAATGTGAAGGGTCCAATGTGAAGGGTCTAATGCTTAGTGCTAAGTAGCACTAATGAAGCTATAAAACAATGCTTATGGGCCCACTAATGCTAATCCAAATCAAGAGAGCAAGGAGAGTGAAAACGACTTCTAACAATAAGGCAAAAAAAAAAGTTTTTCGGTTTTATAACCTCGATCGAGGTTCGGTAGCATCATGCAAATTAGGGTTTGCAAGATTAATGCTCTGGATTTTAGGGTTAGTGAAACATACGGCCAAGATACACACTTAATTTTAGGGTTGGTGAAGGATCGACGGCTGAGATTTGATATTACTATCTCGTTCGAGGTACATGGACGGCTATGATTTAAAGTCATTTACCACGACCAAGGTATGTCGACGGTCGAGATTCATTATATACCTCGATCGAGATATTTAAACGGCTGAGATCGCATCTTCCAACATACCTAAATGGACGGTAGAGATTGCGTCTCTGTAACTCGAACGAGATATTTGGACGGTGGAGATTGCATCTACGTATCTCGAACGAGATATTTGGACGGTGTAGATTGTATCTCTGTATCTCGAGCGAGCTATTTGGACGGTGGAGATTGGATCTCAATATCTCGTTCGAGATACGTGGACGGTGGAGATTGTATCCCTTTACCTCGAACAATGAATGGTCGCGATTTGATTTTAATTTCTCATTCGAGATACGTGGACGATGGAGATGTGTGCTAGTAAAATATGCCTAGGGGGATACAGCGTGGCCCTGATGTGGATCCGAGTGGCATAGATATCTCGATCAAGATAATGTGGTGGCGGTGACATGTAATGGTGACATGGATGATGACTGGAAACCCGGACCTGCTAGCGTGGCATTAGTTTGGCATCTCGATGAAGATATGTCGATTTAGGCTTGGGAGGCACGTGTCGTGTTTTAATTCACGGTGCTATCACGATCGAGGTACTCCGTCCGAGATGCATGGATAATCCAAAAATTTCAGAAAATCTTGACCCTTAGGCTAAGGTCTTTTAAATCATTTTTAATTGATTTCTAATGCACCTTGTAAAAGTTATTTTGATTTTCTATTTTAGGAAAACATATTTTTGATATTAGGAGAATTTTTGAATCCAAAAATATCTCAATATTGAATTACCACTCTCTAGAATTTTTCATCTTTAGGCAAAAACAAGGAAAAATAATATTTTCTTGTATTCAAAAATAGGAAATGATTACAGGGGCTTGAAGTAGAGCTTGTTCATTATTCAGGCTGAGGAGGAATCTTACATGGACCTCTACCACACTTAAAAAACGCGAGATGTCCTCATCTTGCAAAGTGGGGGTAATCTTTCACCAACTCTTCTTCTTTCTCCCATGTGGCGTCCTCTAGAGGGAAGAACTTCCACTTTACTAAAAATGCTATGAGGACTCTGCTCCTGAGAATCTTCTCTCGAACGTCAAGTTTTTTTCAGGTTGGAGTACCATCTGGGTTGGAGTACCATCTGGCCTTGAGTCGGAGAAATTAATTGTTCATTATCAAGCATGTGACTCGGGCTGGGTACATATTTCTTAAGCAAACTGACATGGAATACATCATGTACCTTGAGATGGGGAGGCAGAAGAAGTTTGTAGGCTAGGGCGCCCACTTTCTTTATAAGAGCATACGGCCCACAATATCTGGGAGAGAGCTTCTTGTACTTCTCTAAAGATAAGGAACTTCTCTTTGGTCGTACTCGAATGAAGACCATATCTTATTCTTCAAACTCTCTCTCTCTCTCATCTCTTTTTGTCTACATACTACTTTTGCCTATCTTGGGCTGCCTTTATATATTGGATTGATTACATCTTCTGGTTCATGTCATTGTTGGGACATTTTGACTCTGACCAATGGGTCAGACCAAGTCAAACTGTAAGGCAATCTTGTCCATACAAAGCTTTGAAAGGACTCATCCCAATGCTTCGATGAAGAAGCATTGTAAGAAAATTTGACTGGATGCAAATGGCTTAACCATTTCTTGGGTTCCCTGCCGGAGCATGACCAAAGGATATTTTCTATTACCTAGTTCACTCTTTTAGTTTGGCCATCTATTTTTAGGGTGATAGGCTATGCTAAGATCCAAGAAAGTTCCTACTCCTTCAAAGAATGTAGTCCAAAATTTCGATGTGAATTTGGGATCTCTGTCACTTACTCTCCTCCTTGGTAAGCCATGCAATCTGAAGATCTCTTTAAGGAAAACTCTGGCAACATCTACTCAAGTGTATGTTTCTTTGGTTAACCTGTCAACTACCACAAAAATGGAGTTGTAACCTGATTGCAATGAAGGTAATCAAGTGGCAAAGTCTATACTGATAAATTCCCACTTCATCTGTGGAATGTCTAGAGACTACAGTTTCCCTAGCATCTTGACTCTCTCTACCTTGATTCTCTGACATTGAAGCATTTTTGCACATGATCAAGTACATCCTTTTTGAGTCCTGTGGCCAGAAGAAGCTTTTCTTCACAGACATATAGGTTTTTATATACCCTGGATGTCCAGCTATCAGGCTGTCTCATGGGCTTCTCTCAGAATTCTTCCCTTTATTCCCTCATCATTGGGAATACATAGTGGGAAATCCTCTTTTATCATTTAATTTTTCATGCATAAAAATAATTTATCTAAAATCCTTATTTTACTTTAAAATAAAATATCCATTATTTTAGTATTCCAAATTTTCTCTTTGTCCATTGGAATACATGGACCTCCATTATCATGGGAATTTCTCTTTTATTATAAAAACGAAAGTACTAGAAATTTCTCTTTTTTCTCTAACTAACTATTTGTGCATAAAATTGATTTTCCATGAATATGATGAGAATTATTCATTTAACCACCTAGGATGACTAATCCTAGAATATGGTAGGAAGTCCTCTTTTCCCATTATGCATAAAAATGATTTATGTGTTAATTTTAAAATTTTTTGCCATAGCTCCGCTGCTATTACTGATATTTTTTAATAATTTTGAAAAGCATAAGGTTTAGTAATACAATATGATAGAATAACTATCATTTGGATCAATATCTAATTTATGGACTTAATCCCTAAGTTTATCATAATTTAAGTAACATAAAAGCATTAAAAAGCCATTTCTTTTGTGAGATCCCACTACCCCCTCTACGCACCGAAATTCTCAATTGGTAGCAGTGGAAGTAGCTTCCTCTTGCACGGGGTAGGGTTTCCCACTCGGGGCCTTGCCCAAATGTCCAGGCACGAGACTAATCTGGTGGTCATTCTGAAACCGAAACCGAGAAAATTTCCCTTGCCCGAAAAACGGGGACGATTCCACCTTTTTGAATTTCTTAAAGAAATTTTTAACGGGGTCAAGAGATTAAACTAACCTTCATCTGATTAAATGAGATAGAAGGAAACTATTATAGACTTAACTTGAAGAAATCAGTGCTTTTTTTCTAATTGAATCGGGCACAGCTATTGATCTATTCATTTGAGAAGTCTTCAAGCTTTTATTTAACTACTCGAGTTCTAAGCGTATTCCTATTAATCAATTCTATTATTAAAACTTTACTTATTCCAGCCTATCCCCATCCGGCCCATGGGTTAGCCACCACTGGAATTGGTAGAACCAAACAAGTACTCACCCACCCATAATTGAATGCCTTTCTTAACTTTTGCTTTATAATACTGATACGCACACACACCTCCTTAAACTTTAACTTATGAAACAATCCATTGACAAACAATTATTGGTTTTAGATGTCATAACTCAAAATTTCCATCCAATCCTTGTTTCTCAACAAAAATAGTATCACTCTGGACTCTCCGTTTTGAGACCAGTTGGTCAGCAAACAACAACGAGATCCAGTGTAACAGATTATAATAAACATTGGTCCATCATACAATATCTTCCTAGACATACGCATGGGTGTCCTTGGCACCGTGAGCCCGTGCATTACTTGGTCAGAACCCTCCAGGATCCTCCTTAGGTGTCCTGGCACTTCACTCAGGGACCCCTTCGTCGGCCCTCGTCCATCGTACTATGGAAGCGCACCATGTTAACCATACCGAGGCTGGTCAAGACCTGGGCAAGCTTTGCCACGTGAGCTATCCTTTGAACACTCCCCGCCCACAGTTGTTGTAAAACGGAACTTCCCTTAGAAAAACACATATACCAAATGCTCCCTCCAGCATTCTGTCATAAGATAGTCCTTTAAGAAAATAGGGTTTCTATGCAAGTTTTCAGTTTTGATTTTCTTTTGAATAGAATATTGAGTATATCTGAAATCCGCGTCCCCAAACTTCTAGACCGTAGGTGTGAATTCCAAAACAGAATTTCTCAAATTCTGTAACCTTGATCCTCAGATCAATTTAAAGGATTTAAAGGGTCTCAACTTGGTTTCAGATTTGGTGGGAGATTTGAGTGAATTTTCTTGAACAGGTCACATCGTCTTTCCTTGAAACTGACGAAAGAGTTTGGTCTTGGTCATAGTCTGATTCAGGTTTCGAGTCTGATAAGGTTCTTCTTGAACTATCTTTTTAAAAAGGGAGTAATATTTCAGTTACTATCTTACTGAATTTCATTAATTGAATATTCACTTAACTGATTTCTAAACTAATCATCACAAATTCTGATGAGGAATAAATTAATCATTTATCTAAAATTTTGACTTCGATAAACTTTTTGAATTTTCTCATTACAATCCGAGTGAATATAAAATGATAGAAATTTCTCTCTTAGAGTATTTACTTAATTTTTTATCAAAAACTCGTAGAAATTAAACATAGAATTAAAGAGAACTCTAATTTTGATATAAAAATTCATTATGCATCTATTTATGCATAAAATCCAACTTCAATGAAAATAACACTTTTATATAAAAGAAAATCCTTTTATGCATCTATTTATGCATAAAATCGATTTAATAGGAATAACACTTTTAAAATAAAAAAAATTCTTTTATGCATCTTTCCATGCATAGAATTTAAATCTAGTGAAAGTAACACTTTTATAATTAAAAAAAATTCTTTTATGCATCTTTCCATGCATAGCAATTATAAGCATGACACTTTATGTATATTATAAGGTATAAATGCATACCCTGTATACCTAGATAGGGCTTTTAGTGTAAGGAGTGGAATCTCTGCATCCCTGGAGTACTTGCTATGATATATAATAAATATATTTTTGTCGATATAGAAGAGACATAGTGTGCAAGAGTAGCATCTTGCCCAACTCTTGCACGACCGGCACCACCTCGTCCAAGAAATCCATCATGTCGGCCTCCCGCGTGGGGTAGGAATCCACACTCGGCGGGGCCTCACCCGTGGATGTCCGGACGAGAGGCTAGCCCAAGTGGTTCATCCGAAATTGGGCCCGGAAAGACTCCCCTCGCCCAGAAGGCATGGGCGATTCCGCCATGGGAAAAATCTTCTAACAGGGGAATTACTCTAACAAGTCAAAGTCTTTGCTAGTTAAACCGATCTGACCAAACCTGAAGTCACATGGTCAGATAAAGAAGAGACTTGCATTTGGTCCATGGAATCACAGCTTTTGTCCTCATTTGCAAGGCACAGCCGGTGATCCCCTCTCACGGAACAAGGTCTTCTCAGGATTTAATGTAATTAATGTAACTAATCGTATCTAGTCGTTTCACAAGAATCCTCCGATCCAGCCTAACCCCATCTGGCCCATGGGTTAGCCAACCACCCAACCACTATATTGGTGGGATTCCTTTATAAATATTTGGTTATGTTTTTGCCCGGGTACCCCAGGAAAAGAGTTCCCTGGGCCCCTAGCCAGCGATTCATGCAAAAACTAAGGTAAGCATACCACGTACACACCCAATATGAAATTGCCATTTATAACAGATTTGACTGGCTTGAAACAATCCTTCAATAGAAATCATAATATTTCTGATCATCATTTTCCAAAATTTTGAGTCCATTGTATTACAAAATCTGTCATCTGGACTCTCCATTGAAGACCAGCTGGCCAACCAACGAGATCGAGTATCAAAATTTGGTTCTCAAAAATCTTTCCTTTTAGTCCATCTAAAATCTTCCTCGACGTATGCATGGGTGTCCTAGCAACCGGGAGCCCATGCATCGCCTAGTTAGAACCCTCTAGGATCCTCCTTAGGTGTCCTACTTTGTCGGTCCTCGCCCATCGTACCAGAAGCGCACCATTTTAACCGTACCGAGGTTGGTTAAGACCTCCGTAGGCTTTGCCGCGAGGGACATCCCTTGACGACTCCCCGCTAGCTGTTCCAACGAACCTCCTCTTAGTAAAACATATGCCAAATGCTTCCTCCAGTTTGAATGAAAAAAGAGAGGTTCCAATGCAAGTAAAATTCCAGTTTGAGATTGGTTCCACAAAACCCTTTTTCTCCATAATTCCTGGTTTCATAATGAGGATCCTTGATCTCTCATGAGGGTAATCTACCCATCATTTTGTCTGTTTGTTAAACTAGAATCTTGGTGAGTTCAGTCAAAGGAAAAACTAGTTTAGTCCCAGTAGTCTATTCTTTGTATTTAGGAACTGGAATTGGTCACTAAGTTTCTGATCGAGAGATGGACAAGTAGAGTTACTGTCCGTCCCTTTCGTAGTCTAACCAAATTTATTTGGTTTAGTTTTAACCAAGGATTTCCTTCAGATAAATATCTAATTTTGGGCAAATATTAATTTAGTGATTTTTTTAATTAAAATATCCAAAGACATTCTTTATGCCACATAAGTTCTTGACCTTAATTCATAAGGTAGAATTATGGTGTAAATTCATCTTTTGACACTAAAAATTAATTCAAATCCTTCTTTTCTTAAATATCATAAAAATTCTTCTTTTCACTAAATACTAATACTTATTTTTTTGAATAAACTTAAAATCCCTCTTTTTCTCATTTAATGAGTGCAATCCAATTATCATGGGAATTCCTCTTTCACCATTCTTTCACCATAAATTAAATCTATGTAAAATTATTCTTAAAAATTATATAAAAATATCCATTAATTCCATTAAGCTAGAAATTCCACTTTTCTCATTCAAATGATTGAATTAAAAATATGTTGGGAATTCCTCTTTCAACATTTAAATATATCTATGCAAAAAGATAAATTTAACTAAATTTTCTCTTAAACATTAAATAAAAATCAAAAATTTCACTTTTCTCATTTAAATGGTTGAATTCCAATTATGGTGGGAATTCCTCTTCCATCATTTAAATTTATCTACGCAAAAAAATAAGTTTAACTAAAATCCTTCTTTAATTTTTAAATAAAATATCCATTATTTTAGTATTCAAAATTTTTCTCTTTCCTCATTGGAATACATGGAATTCTATTATCATGGGAATTTCTCTTTTATCATAAAAATGAATTACTAGAAATTTCTCTTTTTCCTAATTAACTATTTATACATAAACATAATTTTTCATGGTTATGATGAGAATTATTCAATTAATCTAGGATGATGAATTCATATTATGTACGAAAATGATTTATGCGTTAATTTTTCAGAAATTTTACCATAGCTCTGCTGCTATTACTGATAATTTTTAATAATTTTGAAAGCATAAAGTTTTAGTAATACAATATAATAGAATAACTATCATTAGGATCAATATCCAATTATGGACTTGATTCCTATGTTTTTCATAATTTAAATAGCATAAAAGCATTAAAAAGCCACTTCTTTGGCCTCTAATTTGACAAGCATAGAAATTACTTTTAGATTTGAGAATTACTTCATGAGAAGAATTATTTAAATATAGAATAGGTCATAGGAATGACCATTCTTTGGGGGAGAGAGAGATATGCTTTAAAAATATTTAAATTTAAGCATAAATGGAAACTTTATATGATTTATCACTAAAATTCATTAGAGAGTTCCAATTGCATTAAAGAGCCATTCAATTGAATGCTTCTCAAGCTTGATAGGGGTTGAGAAGTGAGAAACATTTTGAGATTAAGAAAAAAGACCATAAACCACACTTTACCTCTTAATTTTCTTGATTCTTTAGTCTATGGAGAGGTCCCCAACCAATCAATTGGTTTAGTATGTTGATGAAGACTCAAAGGAAGGTTGAAGAAAGAGAGAAGCTCCAATCTCTTCAATTTGTAGAGGATTATTAGAGGATAATAGAAAATATGCTTATTTTAGAGTAATGTCAGCATAGTTTAGTTCATAGATGAGAATACAAAAGAATGAGGGTCTATTTACAGGTGAGGGAGGCCACTAACCGAGTCCAACTAAGTTCTAGAATTTTCCAGCTTCAGTTTGATTGAATTTGGAGAAGATTTGGACCAGTTTGGCTCCTTTTTTGATTTGGTTTAATCCAGGAGAGAAGAGAGATAAAAATATCTTATTATTTTTTAGTTTAAAGCTCCTCCACAAATTTGAATTAGGCGCCTCCTTGAAGGCTCCCCCTTTCCTTACCAAGGTGTCAAAAATGAATGATTACTCCAAAATATCTCATTTTTTTGTAATATTTCATAATTTTTAACTAATAAATTTTGTACTCAGTCAACTCTTCATCTTATGTGGACATTTACTCATTTTTGGGTATTTTCTTTTATTCATTGGATTTATCTCTTTCCAACACTTGGATTAATCTTATTGGTCCATAGGAACCTTAATTGGACCATAATCCAAAATTTTCAGAAAATCTTGACCCTTAGGCTAAGGTCTTTTAAATCATTTTTAATTAATTCTAATTGCACCTTAGAAAAATTATTTTTATTTTTTATTTTAGGAAAACATATTTATGATATTTATAAAATTTATATATCCAAAAATATCTCAATATTCATTTACCACTCTCTAGAAATTTTTATCTCACTAGGCAAAACAAGGAAAAATAATATTTCTTGTATTCAAAAATAGGAAATGATTACGTAATGAAGTAAAGGCTTATTCATTATTCAAGCTGAGGAGGAATCTTACATCTTCTCCCACTTGAAAAATGCGAGATGTCCTTGTCTCACAAAGTGGGGGTAGTAATCCTTCGTCAACTCTTCTTCTTTCTCCCAGGTGGCGTCTTCTAGAGGGAAGAACTTCCACTTTACTAAGAATTCTCTGAGGACTCTGCTCCTGAGAATATTCTCCCGAACATTAAGGATTTCCTCTGGTTGGAGTACCATCTCGCCTTGAGTCGGAGAGATTAATTGTTCATTCATCAAGCACGTGACTCGGGCTGGTGGGTACATACTTCTTAAGCAAAGTGACATGGAATACATCATGTACCTTGAGATGGGGAGGCAAAAGAAGTTTGTAGGCTAGATCACTCACTTTCTTCATAACAACATACAACCCACAATATCTGGGAGAGAGCTTCTTGTACTTCCCTAAGGATAAGGAACTTCTTTTTGGTCGTACTCGAATGAAGACTATATCTGATTCTTCAAACTCTCTCTCTCATCTCTTTTTATTTTTATACTGCTTTTGCCTGTCTTGGGCTGCCTTTATATCTTTACGGATTGATTGCATCTGCTAGTCCATGTCATCAAGCATTTGTTTGGACATTTTGACTCTGATCAATGGGTCAGACTAAGTCAATGGTGTAAGGCAATCTTATCCATACAAAGCTTTGAAAGGACTCATCCCAATGCTTCGATAATAAGAAGCATTATAAGAAAATTTGACCAGATGCAAATGGCTAACCACTTCTTGGGTTCCCTACCATAGCATGATTGAAGGACATCTTCAATTACCTGGTTCACTCTTTCAGTCTGGCCATCTGTTTCGGGGTGATAGGTTGTGTTGAGATCCAAGAAAGTTCCTACTGATTCGAAGAATGCAGTCAAGAATTTTGAAGCTTTTCTTCACAGACATATAGGTTTTTATAAACTCTAGATGTCCAGCTATCAAGCTATCATGGGATTCTCTTAGAATTCTTCCCTTTATTCCCTCCATCATTATGGATACATAGCTGATTATTATAATACATGCATCCTTCACCCAGTTTGTACCCAAGAACTCGACTCATTTCTTGAGGAGTCTTGCTTTCCTGCATCAGAAGGGTAGCAATAGGGGTAAAGAATTTGCCTTGCATGATCTGCTTCACTGATCAAAATGGATTTGACACCACTGTAATTGCAAGCAAGAAGGCTTTTCTGCTGAGCGCATTTACAACCACATTTTCTTTCCTTGGTCGATACTTAATTTCTGTTGAGCGCATCTTGAACCACATTTTCTTTCCCTGGTCGATACTTAATTTCAAAATCAAGTTCCTGCAGGGTCTGCATCCATCTCCTTTGACGCATGTTGAGATCCCTTTGGGTGAAGATCCACTTCAGACTTTGATGATCTGTCATCATCAAGGTGAACCTTTGTCCCAAAAGATAATGTCTCCACAGCGTCAGAGCATACACTACTGAGAGTAACTCCAAGTCATGGACGGCATAATTTCTGTCATGTGTTCTGAGTTTTTTGGATTCGTAGGCCACTGCATAACCTTCTTGTAAGAGAGCACCACCTAAGGCAAATCCACTGGCATCAGTAACCACCTTGAAGGGTTTGGTAAAATATGGTAACTTAAGGATAGGGTTGGTTACTAAGGCTGCCTTTAGCTTGTCAAAGGCACTCTGACACATTGCAGTCCACTGGAAAAGTGTACTCTTCTTGAGAAGGTTAGTTAAAGGGGATGCTATCTGAGCATACCTAGGTATAAAGATCCTATACCATCTGGTTAACCCTAGGAATCCTCTAACTTCTTTTACTGTCTTGGGTTATGGCCATTCTACTACTGCTTGGATCTTTGCGGGGTCACGAGAAATCCCATCCTTTGACACTATGAATCCCAAGTATTCTAGCTGGTCAATAGAGAAGGAACACTTGCTCTTCTTTGCAAAGAGTAATGGCCATTCTACTACTGCTTGGATCTTTACGGGGTCACGAGAAATCCCATCCTTTGACACTATGAATCCCAAGTATTCTAGCTGGTCAATAGAGAAAGAACACTTGCTCTTCTTTGCAAAGAGTTGGTGTTTCCTTAGGATTTTCAGGAGCTTGCGCACATGATCTTCATGATCTGCAGCATTCTTTGAGTATACCAACATATCATCAAAGAAGACAAACACAAAATCATCCAAGTATTCTTTGAGAATATCTTATATAAGATGATTAAACGTCATCGGGGCATTGGTCAATCCAAATGGCATGACTGTGAACTCATAACGCCCATAGCGAGTATTGAATGCTGTCTTTGGGACGTCCTACTCCTTGATTTTGATTTGGTAGTACCTAGATTTGAGATCTATCTTTGTGAACATTTGGGTCCCACTTAACCGATCTAGAAGTTCATCAATCCTAGGAATACGATACTTATTTTTAATTGTTAATTGATTCAATCCTCTATAGTTAATACCGAGTCTTATCATTCCATCAATTTATCAGGGAATTAACTTGCTACTCGAATCGTAGCGTAATCCTAAGATTTCTCTGTTTGATTATTAAAACTCCACTGATTCCAGCCTAACCCCATCCGGCGGCCCATGGGTTAGCCACCACCCTGTCCCACTGGAATCGGTAGATCCAAACAAGTACTCACCCACCCATAATTGAAATGCCTTTCTTAACTTTAGCTTTAGAAAACAGATACGCACACACTCCTCTTTAAAACTTTAATATAAAAATAATCCATTGACAAAACAGATATGATCACAGATTTCATAATTCAAAATTTCCATTCAATCCCTTATTTCACAAAAACAGTACCACTCTGGACTCTCCGTTGGGACCAACTGGTAAGCAAAACGAGATCCAATAAACAGATTACAATAATCACTTCGTCAACATACATATATATATCTTCCTCGACATACGTATGGGTGTCCTAAGCACCGCGAGCCCATGCATCGCCTGGTCAGAACCCTCTAGAATCCTCCTTCGGTATCCTGGTACTTCACTCAGGGACTGCTTTGTTGGCCCTCGTCCATCGTACCAGAAGCACACCCTCTAGGATCCTCCTTAGGTATCCTGGTACTTCACTCAGGGACTGCTTTGTTGGCCCTCGTCCATCGTACCAGAAGCACACCATTTTTCACCATACCCATGCTGGTCAAGATCGGGGTAGGTTTTTGCCGCTTGAGCTGTCCCTCGAACACTCCCCGCCAGGTAGTTGCAACCAAACTTCCCTTAGATAAACATATATGCCAAATTCTCCCTCTAGCATTCTGGTGTAAGACAGTCCTTTAAGAAAATAGGGTTTCTATGCACGTTTTCAATTTTGATTTGAATAATCTTAAATTCGTATCCCAATACTTCTAGATCCAGTTCTGAATTCCAGACAGAATTCCTCAATTTCTATTAGCTTGATCCTCAAATCAAAATCAAAAGTCTTAACTTAGTTTCGAATTCGGTGGGTGTTTTGAGTGCATTTTTCCTAAACTGGGCACATCGTCATTGATTGAAACTGATGAAGGAATTAGGTGTTGGTCAATAGTCTAAATCAGAGTTTTGGGTCTGAATAGATTCTTCCTAAACTATCTTTCTTGAAAGGTAATATTTTAATTTCTCTTTTTCTAAATTTCGTTCATTGAATATTTACTTACAGATTTCTAAAATAATCATGAATTCCTAGGAGGAATGAAATAATCATTTATCTCGATCTCCGACTTCAATAGTTTATTTGAATTTTCTCATTCCCATCTTAGTGAATATGAAATGGTAGAATTTCCTCTCACATATTATCTGCTTATTCATTTTTCTAAATTTTACGAAAATTATTAGAGGATTAAGGAGAACCCTTATTTAATTATAAAGATTCTATATGCATCTATTTATGCATAAAATCCAATTCCGATGAAAGTCACACTTTTCTCATCATAAAAATCATTTATGATGAAAATCACTCTTTTAACATGAAAGAATTTCTTTTATGCATATGTTTATGTATACAAATCATTTATGATGAAAATCACTCTTTTAATATAAAAGAATTTCTTTTATGCATATGTTTATGCATACAAATCATTTATGATGAAAATCTCACTTTTAATATAAAAAAATATCTTTTATGCATATGTTTATGCATAAAAATCATTTATGATGAAAATCACACTTTTAATATATAAAAAAACCTTTTATGCATATGTTTATGCATAAAAATCATTTATGATAAAAATCACACTTTTGATTAAAAAAATATCTTTTATGCATCTGTTTATGCATACAAATCATTTATGTGTTGCCATATATATATATATATAGGCAGTGATGTGTGTGAACACACTTAGGACCGCCGGGGCACTTTTTCCCTCTTTAGGAGGTTTTTTCCCCCGGCTTGTATATACGCCCATCCAACTAGGGCTAACTAATCTTTTGTACATTGACACAATCTAATACACTGTGTGTTGTGTGCATTCTTGCTTCTTCTTCTCCAAGCTTTGTGTGCTTTCTTGCAACCCTAATTCCAACAATTGGTATCAGAGCAGGCATCAGCTCCCAGGGCTACGTCGCCAGCACCCTCCGACTCACGTTCTCTGATTGAGGTGAGCTTTCACGAGCACTTGCAGGTCCCTATATTCTACAAATAAGCCCGAAGGGTTTTGCGTTCTCAGAATTCGCATCTGAGGTTGTTTCGGGCTCCGTTTTTGCATTTCAAGTTTTGCACAGGTGTTTTCGTCATTTTCTGCAGAAATTTCGACAATGCAATTTTCTGCAAAACAGGCATACGTACTCTATTGTGGACCGTGCTACATAGCACAAGTTGTTTTCTGTTCAGTCTTTGCTTCATTACAGGTAGCTTTTGCATTAGTTTCAGTCAGTGGCCATGGTGGCTGATAACAACAATGATGTATTTCGCATGTTATCTGTTGATGACAAATTGGATGGAGATAGCAACTACCCACTTTGGGCATACATGATGCCGCATGTTTTGGTTGCAAAAGGAGTGTGGAACATTGTGCAGGATATGGATGTACGTCCAGGTTCTGTGGATGTAGGATCTGTTGAGGATGTTGCAGGTTCTAGCAACTCTACTGTTGCTGCTGTTTTACCCACTGCTGAACAAGCTCGTTTTTGGGATGGTAAAGATGTGCAGGCTCATGCCTTGATTGCACTTTTTGTCAAACGTAACATCACCCCACATATTCGTTTAGCTAAAATAGCAAAACAGGCTTGGGATATTCTAGCTGGTTTGTATGAAGGTTGTAACGAGGCAAAAATCGCTTACCTGCGTAAAGAGCTAGAATTGAAGATTATGCAAGAAGATGATGACATGAATGTTTTTCTTGCTGAGATTAAAGATCTCAAAGAACAGTTGATTTCTACAGGTGAGATTATTCCTAATCATTCTGTTGTGCAGACTGTTCTTGATGCCTTACCTGAGACATATCAGACTTTTGCTTCCACGTGGAGACTTCTTAATGAGGATAGACTTGATGCTGTCAAGTATGATACTTTAGTCAACAAGCTCTTACAAGAAGCGCAGTCCAGGCAAAACAAGGCCAGGCAGCGTGCAGTTGATCAAGCATTTATTGCTGCCCAGTAGCAGAGAAGAAGTGGTAAGGCAGCCCCTTCCACTGTTTCTTCTCCTATTAGTAGGTATGCAACTTCTTCTCCTTCCACATGTAGCAACAATAAGTCTGAGAAGGCTCTTGATAAAGGCAAGAAAAAGATCAAGTGCAACTATTGTAAGGCAAATGATCATGTCATTAAGAATTGCCCTAAGCTAAAGGCTAAAGAGGCAAAGAAGACAGAGTCAAATGCAGCCACAATAGCGGATGCTTCTACAAATGCAGATTCTGCAAATGTTGTGCAGGATACAGAATGGGCGTTTAGCGTGTATTTCCAGTATGACCCATCTGTACATGATGCATGTTTGGCAGTTTCTGTTGACTCTCATGTATAGTATTTTGACAGTGGTGCTACAAAGCACATTACCTCGCATCGTGATATGTTCACTTCTCTTGAGGCTGTCCCTAATGGGAATACTGTCACATGTGCCAATAATGCTTCTTACCCAGTGAAGGGCATTGGAAAAATTATGCTTACTGTTGCAAATGGCAGCGCTTTCACACTTTCAGATGCTTTGTACGTGCCAGGGATAAAGAAGAATCTATTGTCTGTCTCTGCGCTTGCTAGACTTGGACTTGTAGTCAAATTTGTGGATGACAGATGTACTGTTCATGATTTGACTTCTGGTGATATGATTATTGTATCTCGCACCTTGTTTCGTGGGCTGTATAGGCTCAATTCTTATGACAAGTGTGTGGAAGATTTAGCAAATGCAGTTTCTGATGAAAAGGCAGTTTCAGATGCAAAACTATGGCATGCTAGTTTTGGTCATCTGAACTTTGCTAGTTTGCTGCGTCTGCAGAAATTTGATATGGTTGCTTCATTGCCCCCTCTTGAGGAACCATTGAAACATGTTTGTGAAGGCTATATTTTGGGCAAAATGCAGCGTTTTGCGTTTCCAAAGGATGGTTCTGTGCGGGCTACTCGCAAATTGCAGCTTGTACATAGTGATGTATGTGGGCCTATGCAAACTCTGTCAAACACTTGTACTTCGTGACTTTCATTGATGATTACTGAAGGCATGCATGGATATATCCACTGAAGGCAAAGTCCGAAGTGTTTTTGTGCTTCAAACAGTTTTTTCTTATGGTTGAAAATGTATCCAATTGTATTGTGGGCACCCTCCGTTCTGATCGAGGGGGGGAGTACATGTCTAAAGAGTTTGATGCATTTCTGGCAGGTCGTGGGATAAAACACCAATGTACAGTGCCGTATACCCCTCAGCAAAATGGTGTTGCTGAGAGGAAAAACAGGTCACTTATGGAGATGGCACGATGTATGGTCAAGAGCCAAGCTTTGCCACATGCATTTTGGCTTGAGGCTGTCATGTGTGCTGCATATGTACTCAACAGGTGTCCCACTAAGGCCTTGCAGTCTATTACTCCATACGAAGCTTGGCATGGCAGGAAGCCTTCTATTGGTCACTTGCGTGTCTTTGGTTGCTTGGCCTATGCTTTAGTGCCTATGCAACAACGCAGAAAATTGGATGATAAGGCTGTCAAAATGCATTTTTGTTGGTTATAGTACTGACAGCAAGGGTTACAGATTGTATCATCCGCAGTCAAAGCGTATCTTGATTAGTCGAGATGTTATTTTTGTGGAAGATGCTGTGCAACCTTCGTTATCATGTACCAAAGAGACAGGTGTGAACTCACGGGATGTATTTGATACGTTGTTGCCTCTCTTTACAGGTGGGAATTCAAATGTAAGTCCTAATGAGGCAAATATTCAGCCTATGCAGATTTCAAACGACATCATAGATCAGCCTATTTCTGATGCAGATTTACAGGATGTAATTCATGAGGATAGGGCTGAAAATGAGCAGGCTAGAGATATGCCTAAATGGCTGGTGCAAACCTTGCGTGATAGTAAGATTGATGCACCTATGACTAGTCGTACTCGTTCAGGTTTTCAGCATGCCTCTTATGCATCAGATTGTTATGCTTTGGCTGTGTCTAGTATGTGTGAAGAGGAAGAACCTCTTTCATTTGATGAGGCACAAAATTCAAAAAATTGGTTGGCTGCAATGCAAAGTGAATATGATGCTATAATGAAGAATGGTACATGGTCTTTGTGTGATTTGCCTATTGGTAAAAAGGCCATTGGATATAAGTGGGTTTTTAAGTTGAAGCGAAAGCCAGATGGCAGTGTTGATCGCTATAAGGCTAGACTTGTTGCAAAGGGTTATGCTCAAGAAAAGGGCATTGATTTTGATGAGACCTTTGCTCCTACTTGTTGTATGACTACCGTTCGTAGCATTTGTGCATTGGCAGCTCATAATGGTTGGAATGTACATCAGTTGGACATAAAGAATGCGTTCTTGAGAGAATGGAGATTTGCATGAGGAGGTGTATGTATCGCAGCCTCGTGGTTTTGTTCACAGAGGATAGGAAAACAAAGTGTGCAGGTTGAAAAAGGCTTTATATGGTTTAAAGCAAGCTCCACGAGCTTGGTATGAAAAGATACATGCATATTTGACTGCACATGGTTTTCAGAATAGTCCAACAGAAAGCACTTTGTATGTTAAACATGTGGATGATGTACATCTAATCATTGCTCTCTATGTCGATGACATGCTGCTCACAAGACTAAATGAGAGTCATATTGCTGATTTTAAGGCTGATTTGAATGCCTCTTTTGAGATGTCAAATTTGGGGCATTTGCATCATTATTTGGGGATACAATTTAAGCAGTGTGATGGAGGTATTGCTTTGTGTCAGACAAAGTATATTGAGACATTGTTGCGGAGATTTGGCCTTGAAGACTGCAAGCCTATTGCTACTCCACGAGCTTGGTATAAAAAGATACATGCATATTTGACTGCACATGGTTTTCAAAATAGTCCAACAGAAAGCACTTTGTATGTTAAACATGTGGATGATGTACATCTAATCATTGCTCTCTATGTCGATGACATGCTGCTCACAAGACTAAATGAGAGTCATATTGCTGATTTTAAGGCTGATTTGAATGCCTCTTTTGAGATGTCAAATTTGGGGTATTTGCATCATTATTTGGGGATACAATTTAAGCAGTGTGATGGAGGTATTGCTTTGTGTCAGACAAAGTATATTGAGACATTGTTGCGGAGATTTGGCCTTGAAGACTGCAAGCCTATTGCTACTCCAATGGAGACAGGTTTGAAGTTGAGTCTTCATGATGCCGGAGATCACTTTGATGTCACACTCTATCAGACAGCTGTTGGTTGCCTCATTTATGTATGCATTACGAGGCTGGACATTCAGTTTGCAGTCTCACAGGTGAGCAGGTTTATGCATAGCCTACGGTCTCAGCATTGGAAGGCAGTTAAACGCATCTTTCGCTACTTGAGTGGCACCATACATCTTGGGTTGTTTTATCCCAAGGAGGGATCGTTGCCGCCAGATTTACATGCTTTTTCGGACTCAGATTGGGCTGGTTGCTATGACACAAGAGTGTCCACAACAAGTGGTTTTTGTTTCATGCTCGGTAGCTCATGCATATCTTGGTTGAGCAAGAAGCAACCTACTGTGGCCACTTCTAGTTGTGAAGCAGCTTTCACAGCGACGGTTGAGTGTGTGTGGCTCAGATGGCTTATGGCTGACTTGGGTGTTGGACAGGAGTCTGCTGCCACCTCTATCTTCACTGACAGTCAGAGTGCATTGGCAGTTGCGAGAAACCCAGTTTTTCATGCTCGTACAAAGCACATTGAGGTGCATTATCACTATGTCAGGGAGAGACTCTCAGCAAGAGAGATCAGCTTGGCCTATGTGCCAACACAGGAGAGATCAGCTTGGCCTATGTGCCAACACAGGACAACCTCGCCGATCTTTTCACAAAGGCGCTTCCTCGTGAGAAGTTTGAAGCTTTCCGCAAAGCTTTGGGCTTGCTCCCCTTTGTGGACTGATCTACTTCGGGCATGGCACTCCCCTATACATGAGTGCTAGCTCTCGTTCACACCATCACTCCCAGGGGGGATTTGTTACCATATATATATATAGGCAGTGATGTGTGTGAACACACTTAGGACCGCCGGGCACTTTTTCCCTCTTTAGGAGGTTTTTTCTCCCGGCTTGTATATACGCCCATCCAACTAGGGCTAACTAATCTTTTGTACATTGACACAATCTAATACACTGTGTGTTGTGTGCATTCTTGCTTCTTCTTCTCCAAGCTTTGTGTGCTTTCCTGCAACCCTAATTCCAACATTATGATGAAAATCACACTTTTAATATAAAAAAATTATCTTTTATGCATAAAAATCATTTATGATGAAAATCACACTTTTAATATAAAAAAATCTTTTATGCATAAAAATCATTTATGATGAAAATCACACTTTTAATATAAAAAAATATCTTTTATGCATATGTTTATGCATAAAAATCATTTATGATGAAAATCACTCTTTTAATATAAAAGAATTTCTTTTATGCATCTATTCATGCATAAAAACCATTTATGATGAAAATTAAACTTTTAATATATATATATATTTTTTATATCTTTTATGCATTTATTTATGCATACAAATCAATAATAATAAAGGTAACACTTTTATAATAAAAATAAATTTCTTTTATGCATCCTCTTATGCATAAAAATTAATAATGATAAAAGTAACACTTTTATAATAAAAATAAATTTATTTTATGCATACTTTTATGCTTGAAAATCAATAATGATAAAAGTAACACTTTTATAATAAAAAAATAATAATCTTTTATGCATAAGAATCAATAATGATAAAAGTAACACTTTTATAATTAAAAAAAATAATCTTTTATGCATAAGAATCAATAATGATAAAAGTTACACTTTTATAATAAAAATAAATTTCTTTTATGCTTGAAAATCAATAATGATAAAAGTAACACTTTTATAATAAAAAAATAATCTTTTATGCATACTTTTATTCATAAGAATAAATAATGATAAAAGTAACTTTTATAATAAAAATAAATTTCTTTTATGCATTTACTTTTATGCATAAGAATCAATAATAATGAAAGTAATACTTTTTTCCAATTTTTAAAAAATTTCACCATAACCTCCTTTGTATGGCTGACCATTTTTCAATTATTAGAAGTTCACCAAGAGTATTTAAATCATTCTAAGGTAAACATTTTCTACTTATTTAAGAGAAACATTATGAAAAACTTGATTTTATCCATTAATCATTCATCTAGGATAAAGAATGGTTGGATTTGCTAAAGAAGAGAGGGGAATGTCTTTTTTCAATGAGGCATAACATCATTTCATTTTAGAGAAGACAAAAGTCATAAAAAAACCATAAAAGAAATAGAAAAGAGAAGAATCTTTAACGTACATGGATAATTTGAGAGCTTTCCTTTGGATTGATGGTTTGAGGGTTCTACTCTTGTTTGAAACAAGAGTGGCCACCAATCTTTTAGAAGAGGGAAGGTCAAAAACTAATGAATTATGAGTAAAATTCATAATTTTTGGCACTTGGGAGAAGCAAGGTAACAGTGCAAAATACTATTGAGTTTCAACAAAAGGGAAGGCTTCTATTTATAGGAAAAAGTGAGCTTCTAACCAAGCCAACTGATTCTAGAATTTTCCAGATCAGTTTGGTCAATTTTTGACCATTTTTGGGTCAGTTTAGTTCACTTTTTGGATCTAGTTGAAACAAGAGAGAGGAGAGATAAAAATATCTCATTATTTGGGAGTTTAAAACTCTCCCACACAT
Organism: Cibotium barometz; assembly: GCF_041138505.1. Classification (NCBI taxonomy): domain Eukaryota; kingdom Viridiplantae; phylum Streptophyta; class Polypodiopsida; order Cyatheales; family Cibotiaceae; genus Cibotium; species Cibotium barometz. The sequence continues at coordinate 44,894,521 of NC_141081.1, read as the reverse complement.
GTGAAATAGGCACCTCCTTCATGAGGGGAATTCACCCATACTGAGGTGTCATTAATACATCATTACTTCTAAATATCTCTCTTTTTTAACTATTAACCTTGTCCTTAGTCAACTCTTCATCTTATGTGAGTATTTACTCATTTTTGGGGGATTTTATTTTTATTCTTCTATTTATCTCCTTCCTACATTTGGATGAATCTTATTGGTCCATAGGAACCTTAATTTAAAATTTTAAAAAAATCTTGACTCCCAGGATAATGCCTCTTGAACAGATTATACTTAATTTCTAATGCACCTTCTGAAAATATTTTTGAACTTCTATTTCAGGGAAACTTATTTTAATAAGATGAGATATTTTTTCATCCAAAAATATTTAAAAATTGAATTACCACTCTCTAGAAGATTTTCTCTCTCTAGGCCAAAACTGGTAGAAACAAGATCTTTTAAATTTCTGAAGAGGGATTTGATTACAAGGAAGATGTTGGACATCTCCTACTTGAAAAATGCGAGATGCCCTCATCTCGCAAACTGGGGGTAATCCCGCCAAACAGATTGGCTTCATTCGCCCAGGTGGCATCTTCAAAAGGATAGAACTTTCATTGTACCAATATTTCTCTAAGAATTCTATTCCTGAGAATCTTTTCTCGAACATCAAGAATTTCTTCAGGTTGGAGTTCTATCTGCCCCCTTGGGTTGAAGAGGTTAGGATTTCATCATCAAGTACATGATTTGGGCTTGGCACATATTTCTTTAGAAGTCTTACATGAAATACATTATGAACTTTGAGATGAGGAGGTAGAAGAAGCTCGTAGGCTAAGTCACCTACTTTCTTTGTAATCAGATATGGCCCACAATATCTAGGGGATAACTTCTTGTACTTCCCAAGAGATAGAGAACTTCTTTTGGGCCGTACTCTAATAAAGACCATATCTGCTTCTTCAAACTTTCTGTCTGCAGATAGCTTAGCCACTTCTTGGGTTCCCTACCACAGCATGACCGAAGTATATCTTCGATTACTTGGTTTACCCTTTTAGTTTGACCATCGGTCTTAGGGGTGATAAGCTGTGCTGAGATCCAAGAAAGTTCCCACTGCTTTGAAAAATGCAGTCCAGAACCTTGAAGTAAATTTAGGATCTCGATCACTTACTATTTTCCTGGGTAGGCCATGCAATCTGAAGATTTCTTTGAGGAACACTCTGGCCACATCCATTGCAGTGTAGGTTTCTTTTACTGGGATCAGATGGGCAACTTTGGTTAGTCTGTCAACTACCACGAAAATGGAGTTGTAACCTGATTGCACTAAAGGTAATCCAGTAATAAAGTCCATACTGATACATTCCCACTTCTTCTCGGGAATGTCCAACGGATGTAACTTCCCAGGTATTTTTACTCTTTCAGCTTTGACTTTCTGGCATGTCAGACATTGACGTACATGATTCAGTACATCCTTTTTCAGACCAAGCCAAAAGAAGCTCTTTTGAAGAGAAGAACAACACAAGTGAAAAGGTGAAGTGGCTAGCACACTTGCCTTGGAGCTTGAGGTGGTGGGTTCAAAACCCCACTCCTTGGATGGTGAAGCCTCCCCCTTGTGCCACTCAAGTAAGAGAGAATTCTCGCGCGCTCGCCAACGGCGCGCCAACGATCGCTCACCGATCGCCTTCGAGGACTGCCGGTCTGCCTTGGTCGCCGCCTTGGGCGTCCGCTGTGGCGGCCGTACGGACGACGGGTAGGCGACAGCGCTCGCTGTGTGGACTGTTCACGCAGACGTGGTAGGTTGCGGCTGCGCTCGTTTCTTTTGCTGCGGCGTTGAGCTCTTTCTCGTACAGGTCACATCGGCCGCCGCGCCGCTGGCTTTGATACCAGTGTAACGCCTCCGCTACGGCTGCGTCTTCCTCAAGCCGCCATAGCCTGGGCGTGGAGAAGAAGAGAGGGTGAAAGTCGGTTCACCTCCCAACCATATAATGACGAGTTAGGGTTTCTCGTTGGGTTTTATACCAAAACCCTGGCCTGTGTCCACATCTCCTAGCCCGGTCGCCCATCTTACTTAAGAGCCGTGCTAACTTAGATGTGTACACACATCGACCAAACCCTAATGCCCATTAACCCCTGAACCCCACTAGCACTAATAATACTCTCGAGAATCCGAAAGCTATTAACTTATGCTAGGGTTCGACTTCCGTAGGACCATAGTCCTGACATTCTGATACCAGTGTAACGCCTCCTCAAGCCGCCATAGCCTGGGCGTGGAGAAGAAGAGAGGGTGGAAGTCGGTTCACCTCCCAACCATATAATGACGAGTTAGGGTTTCTCGTTGGGTTTTATACCAAAACCCTGGCCTGTGTCCACACCTCCTAGCCCGGCCGCCCATCTTACTTAAGAGCCGTGCTAACTTAGATGTGTACACACATCGACCAAACCCTAACGTCCATTAACCCCTGAACCCCGCTAGCACTAATAATACTCTCGAGAATCTGAAAGCTATTAACTTATGCTAGGGTTCGACTTCCGTAGGACCATAGTCCTGACACTAGGTATATGTACATGTACTCTAGTCACATTTGGTGACACACAGACTATGCTGAAGTACTGCTGCTGAAGCAGTTATAGGAGATATTGTTGTATTCAGGGTTGCATATAGAAGTTGTCTATTGTTGCAGGTTATTTGATTGCTACAGAAAAATATGTCTGACAAAATTAATCAAATTGTTAGTGAGAAGCTGGATAAGAATAACTTCCATGCCTGGAAGTTCAGAATGACCAATTTCCTAATGGGTAAAGGATTTTGGGATTATATAGAAGGACACAATGAGGAGCCTCCAGAGTTATGTGAGGAGAATGCCACTCCTGCAGATATAAAGGCATTCAAGGATTGGAATCAGGGTGCAAGAAAAGTCATGTACTGGCTTTTAATTAGTGTCACAAACACTATGATAGGACATACAGGATGCAAACACTCCAGCAGTTGCATGGCAGAATCTGGTTCATATGTTCCAGACTAACACAAAGGCAAGAAAGTTGCAGTTAAAGCAAGAGTTGCATACCGTGGAAAACAAAAGCATGTCCATCAAAAATGAATATGCCTTAAAGATCAAGGAAATTGTTGAATCCCTTGGGTCTATCAATGTATCAGTGGAGGATAATGATTTGGTGAGCAGGGATTTAATATTCACGTGATCACAAGATTTTTTGTGATAATAACACATGTGAACAAGTTATTCACATGTTCTCATGTTACCGTTCACAAAATAACAGGTCACTTGCCATTTGGGAACCCCTTAAAAGCTTGGCTACACATGCAAATAAGCTATTCACATGTTCTCATGTTACCATCTTCACATAATAGCAGGTCAGTGGCCACCTAAGAAGATTTTTTATGCCCGACAAAGATAATTTTTTTAGGCCCTTGTGAAAGCTTTGTGAATATAACATGTGATCACAAGATTTTTTGTATTATTAACATATGTTATTAACATGTTCACATGTTCTCGTTTACGTTAGTGAAATCCTTGTTGGTGAGTGTCTGTCTGAATGGGCCTTGCAAAGAGTACAAGCCATGCAAGACCTCCATTGTAGATAGGGAGAATATTGCCAACTTTCAGGACTTGATATCTATGCTAATCATCGAAGAAAAGGCTTTAGCTGAGGATTCTTCTTCACACAGCAAGAACACATCGGAGCAGGCCTTCTACTCTAATTCAGGTAGAGGCAGAGGTAGAGGCCATGGTCGAGACCAAGGTGGTGGCCGATAAGGAAATCAGAATTCTGGACAACAACAGTCAATGATTCACAACAGGAATCATACACAGGTGGAAGAGGCCAGTCTAGAGGCAGGGGGAGCCAAAGAGGGCAAGGTGGTTGGCAAAGAAATCAAAATACAAATAGCATAGAGTGCTATTACTGTGACAAACTAGGACACATGGCAAAAGACTGCTACAAAAAGTAGAATGACATTAAAGGTGGGACCAATTAAGCTAAACATGTGGTCAAAAGCTAGTGTTTTTGTTTCTATGGCATGTGTAAATGTATGCTTGTATACTAATTTGAACGTAACGGAGATGAAAAAGTACAATGTCTAAATATTGGAGGTATTTTTGAATACTTTCTAATTATTTGAAGGTATTAATTATAACTAACTTTTCTTTTCATATAGGGGCGCCGGGGACTTCACTTTACTTCTACACACATGCATACACACGAGTGCCCGATCGAGTGCCCGTCCTTGGTTTTGAGGAGGGCATAAATTGGACTAATATTTTTTCTTATATAATTTGGAAGGGTGAAGCCTTGGTATTTTTTTCAAATTGAAGCCTTTCTTTGGAAGATTTTTATGAGACGTTTACGAACCTTTCAAACCTTCAACCTTGAAACTAACGCGTATTCTTCAAAATTTCTAGTGTACTCAAGTATTCTTCAAAATTTCTAGTGTACTCAAGTATTCTTCAAAATTTCCCACGGTACTCAGTTTTGTTTTTGGCTTACACTAGCCTCAAGTTCTCGATTCGATTTTGAAGAATAGCCCCATTATTTTATTTGAAGGGCGACCCAAGCCGTAGAGTCGTTGGTTTTGAAGAGTAGCCTCATTATTTTATTATCTTTGGAAGCCTTTTATGAGACTTTTACGAACCCGAGGAAGACATTCTTGCGACTTTCAAAGTGAGAAAGACTTTTTTAAGTGAGACTTTTTCGATTTTGAAGAATAGCCCCATTATTTTATTTGAAGGGAAGAGTAGCCCCATTATTTTATTATCTTTGGAAGCCGAGGAAGACATTCTTGCGACTTTCAAAGTGAGAAAAGACTTTTTTGAGACATAAGCTAGCATGACGTTTCAAAGTCAGAAGACTTTTTTGAGACTTAATTGAAGCTAGCATGACTTCCGTGGTTAAATCCATGAGACCTGCGAGGCTGCTCATGTAGATCTGTCGGTGCTCGAGCCTCGGTGACGTGCTACTCTTTGTATAAATAAGAGACGAGGCGGGCCCTTTGTGCCGAGCACTTGCTAGACTTCGAATAAGTAAGAGACAAGGCGGGTGCTTGTTGGTGCATCGCACACATTCAGGCGTCGCGATGGAGCAGCTTATGCAGCTTAATGCAGTATCGTCCAGCTTCCAACTACCGTTCCTGCGCTGCTCTTTCCCTGCGAAGCTGCATCCAGACTACCAATTGATCAAAGGCAAGTGTGACGACTGGATCGTGGCGGTGGCTCAGCCTCCCTCGGAGTCTGCCCGGCAGTTCTTGCTAGACTGCCTCCTCCCACGCTTCTGCTGCTGGGGCATCCCCAGCGGCCACAGTGGCCGCCTTCTCCTCGTCACCAAGATCCTCTCCTGGCTCTTCGTCTCTGACACGGACGACGATAATCCAGACGCCTTGGGCGCGGACCACGAGGCCAGCGCGCAGCGTCACCAGCTCATCATGGCCATCCTGCGGCGCGTCGGCCTCTACGTTCCGACATCATCTCCCACATTGTCCAGCACGAGCAGCGCGCAGCTGAAGGCCCTGGCCGAGGTGTGGGAGGAGGCGTGCGCGGACATGCCGGCCGGTGTCCGGGACCGCTTCATCGACTCAATGGCGCAATACCTCGACGCGGTCAGACTTCAAGCAATCTACCGCAGCTCACGTCGCCTGCCGACAGACGTCGAGGGGTACGTCAGTATCTGCCGCCCGGCCTCGTTCTGCCTTCCGGCATTCGCTCTCATGGAATACGCGCTGGGGATTGAACTGGACAAAGATACGTCCGGCGATGCGCTCATCGTGCAACTGCAGAACGCTGTCATCGACCACATCTGCTTCTGCAACGACCTCCTCTCCTGCCACGTCGAGAGCGCCGTTGGTGATTTCTTCAACCTGCCGTCTGTCGTCTACTACTCCAGCTCCGCTAGCTGCTCCAGCTTTAGCTTCCAAGAGGCAATCAACCGCGTGGTGGAGATGGTGGAGAGGGCAGACGCCACATGCGTGGACCTGGTGGCTCGTATCCTCAGCTCCAGTCTCGCAGACAGGCCGGGCGTGCGCAGCTATGTTGAGGGGCTCTGCTCTGGCATGTCTGGCAACTTGCGCTGGTCTTACGAGACAGCCCGGTACCGCTAGGATGCTAAAGAGAAAAAGAAGAAGAAGACTGCACGACATCTAGAGATATATATATGAATGACACATGGCAATAAATCTTTGAGTGTTCTAATTTTATCACCTTTCCAAGTCCGCTCTCAATGTGCTTTGCCACTCAAGTTATACTTGGGATTTTTACTATTCCATCATTAGCTAACATGCTCGGCCAGTGTATCTTCATTGTGGACATGTATCAATTGGTGGAATAAACTGCATTTTTCCTATTTTTTTGGCTACGTTAAGTTCGAGTTACTTTTTATTCGATTTTTCTCTGTCATTGATGTTCAAAAGTCTATGTCTATAGATATAGGGTAGAGCATCCTTTTACATGACGGCCACCAAAGGAAGATCTGACCTATCATCACTTTTTTTTTGGCAACTGGCCTTAGGCCCAAGATCCTCCCACAGTTATCAAATTTTCAGTGTCCTAGGTGTTGTAAGCACTTTTTTATCCGCTTCTAGGCGATGTCATTTAGCAAGTACCTACCGTCACTTTAACTCGAGTTTACATGGAAAAACATGAAAGAAAAGGTTCAATTGTGCAACAGTTTTGATGAGGTGTCTTTTGTGCATTGGTTGAAATTCTGTAGTATGACAGCGAGTAAAGGTTCTCCTACATGGGATGTCAGCATTTTTAGGTTACTTAGTTCTATTATTTGAATAACAAATTAGTGTTGAATAAAAATTTAAAAATATTATTGTTTTGTGTCTCGTCAGAGGCTTATATTTCCTATGTGCCACTAATATGGCCCCTTTGTCGGTGTGACTGTGATATCGTGGCATTGCTTCGGGCTTGGCATTAAGTCTTTTTCTATTTCTCCAGCTTCTTAATTTCAAGAGGAAGACAAAGAAGAGAAGAATAAGAGAAGGGGTAGCCGCAAGCAAATCCCTTCACAATTGTTGAAGCTTGGAAAGGGCATAACTCTTCAATATAGAAGCGTTGGATTCATATACATTAAAAAAACAAAGATGTACCTCTCTGAAGTTCATCTGCATTTTTTGTTTAGACATCAAGTGTGGCTACTTTGTACGCTATGCGATATGCCCAGAGTGCTGCTGGTGGCAACTTTTGTTCCCACAATCGTTTCAGCTAGCCTCTACTGTCTTGGTCAAGATAGCACATAGAACTTTATTCGTGTTTTTGGCTTGTTGGCTTGGGGGTGGTAGTGCGCGAGGATTTTTCATGGGTGACCAAGAATTGGGTAAATTCATTGATGAAGTGTGTGCCATTGTCACTTACCACCTCAAGAGGGCACCCAAAACGTGTGACCACATACCCGCGTAAAGGAATTTCGCTATGGATCTTGCATTAGCTTTGTGGGTGGCCTTAGCTTTGACCCATTTTGTGCAGTAGTCCATGGCCACTGTAATATATCATGCCTGAGTGTGTCGAGCCATCAAACTAATGGGTCCTACAAAATCAATGCCCCACTTCTTAAATGGCTGCAAGGGCACGATCAGCTTTGGGGGCATTCTATCCTTACTTTGTGGAATTTCCATTCGTTGAAACTCATAGCATTGTTTGATGTATTCCGCAGCATCTCCAAACAAAGTGGGCCACCACAGTCCTACTAGTAGGATTTTTCGAGCAATGATGTCTGTTTGCGAAGTGTTTGTCTAAGATTCCAGAGTGGGATTTCTCTAGAATAAAGAAATATAAATTCTCTTGGACATAGCATCTCATGATTCTGTCTTTGCCTTTCCCGTAAAGTTGCCTTGCAATCAACTAATAGGGGCAGCCTTTTTGATGAGGCGTCTTGCTCTATCTTTGTTGTTAAGACATTCGGTGGGTAGGCCATTAGCGAGGAAGTGTGCAATTTCCTCTCCCCATTCTGGAATGAAGCATGGTTGAAACAAGGGGGCATCTAGCAGGTCATCATCAACACCCACCGGGGTGGCTCACCATTGGGGATGTGCGACATATGGTCAGCCAAGACATGTTGTAAGCCTTTTCGTACCATGACAGTAAAGTCAAATTCTAACAGAATCAATAGCCATTTGGTGATCCTACAAGTGGTACAAGGTTTATTTACGAGGTAAAGGAGAGCTTGATGGTCCACAAAGAAAATGAAATTGGTTGCCGAAAGATAATGGCAAAAATTTTTAACCGTGTAGACCATGGCTAACCCTTCTCTTTCTGTGGTGGTATAGTTTTGTTCTACCTCGTTTGGTTGGCCGACTAATAAAGCTAATAGGGAAATCCCTATTGTGTTCGCTGGGTTGTGCTAGTACACACCCAATTACAAAGGCAGAGGCATCAATGTGAACATGAAATATGATTTCCCTATCTGGGGATCTCAAGATGGGGGCTCTTGCCAAGGCTTTCTTTAGGTCCACAATGGTGGTGACTGTTGAGATTCAAGCTCGATGTCAGTGTGAGCCAGTTATGCTATGTGCTGGCAGATTAGGTAGGAACATGTGTGAGACATAAATGACCGCGTGTCCAGCTGGTCATAGGGTGTGGACATTAGCTAGGGTTAGTAGAGTGTGGACACAACTCATTGTGTGTTGTGTGGATTATGGATTAGTGCATTATGCTTTGTGTGAGAGTGGACATGGCTTCCCTCTATGGTTAGGGTTTGCAATATACATTAGGGTTTGCTCCTGTGTGTGTGTCTCCTCCTCCTCTACCGTTCTTTCAACATGGTATCAGAGCCTTGTGCTGTTTATTAGGGTTTATGAGTGAGTGAGTGAAGAGGGAAGAGAAGAAGCTGTGAAAAGAAGCTGTGAAGCTGTCCATTGGAGCTGTGAAGCTTGGAGCACACCGAATCTTATCAGATCTGAGAGCTTGGCCTACCGGGTAAGGTCTTCTAAACATCCTTGAGCGGATTGCAGGTGAAACAGGCAAAAGAAAAGCAAAATAGAGCAAATCAAAGCAAAGCAAAATTCTGGTTTTTGAAGCTTTCCATTAAAGCTTGGGAACATTGATGTATGGTGGAAATACATGTAAATCTGGCAAAGCAAACATGTATCTGACAATGAGAGATGTATTGGCAACTTCTATGCAAGCCCTACTGTGATTTTGGAGCAATTTACATGCATTTGATTGAGTGAAATTACTGGTTTTTTGAGCTCTCACAAAACAGAGAGAAGAAAGTCAAAAATTGATGCATTTGGAGTCTATTTTTGGTGAAAATCAAAGCATTGGTGGGTTGCACACATACCTAGTGTCTTGGGCACCCATTACTATCATCAATTGTCAACAAAAACTCTCCAAAACCCTTCTACAGCAGGCGGCGCAGCCATCTACAGAGAAACAGAGCTGAAAACTGTCCGTCCTGACGCGAGGAGATCGATTACTCATTGGTTGCTTGATATCCTTCACAATTTCTTTAGCAATTGGATGCTTTACACTTTGGAGAAGAAGGCTATGTAATTTTCTTGGTCAATGATGCTTAATTGAGCTGGGAATGAGCTGATTAAAACAGGCTGTCCACTGGTTGCAGAGAAACAGAGCATTTTAATTGAGCAATTAATCTTTGGTGTTTTACAATTGGACAAATTCCTCTTACATGGAGTTGATGGACACTATTGCTAAGCCAATGAATGCCTGGTTGCTCAATTTGGTGAAATATTGAAGAAATTAGAGCCAAATCATTACTGGTTTTTCTGGTTTTTCCAAAAACAGAAAAAGGGGTTTTCAAAAATTGATAATTATACATGTCAAATGGAGTTGATACTCAACATTGAGGTTCATTAGGTGTCAATGCAAGTTGCCTAGACTTGATTGCACCATTACATTGCGATTTGGAGCCTTGGAAGGCGTGTCAATTCAGGGTATCCCGCACTGCATGAGTCAGTTCATCTTGGATGATTACAGGTTGATTTTCTACATAAAATTTGGAGTTTGTTGGCTACCTTGGAGTATCTGGAACATTAATTGGATTGTGGTTGAGCTGAGGAAGGCTCATTTATAGATTTGAAGTGTACGGAAGGTGTATGCATTGAGCAACATGTCGGACAATCCAGTTCAGATTGTTGGTGAAAAGCTGGATAGGAAGAACTTCCAGGCATGGAAGTACAGGATAAAGAGTTTCTTGAAAGGAAAAGGATTTTGGAATCTCATTACAGGTGCTGAGCTAGAGCCTGAGTTACCTCGGCAACCTACACAGCAGCAGCTTATTGCTCATAAGCAATGGTTAGAGAGAGCGTTCAAAGTGCTGCATTATTTGTCTATATGCATTTCTGATGCTATGCTCATACACATTCAGGATGATGAGAATCCCAAAGATGCATGGGATACTTTGGTCAAGATGTTTGATACAGATATGAGTGCTCGCAAGTCTCAATTGCGACAGCAGATACACAATGTGAAAAGGAATAAAAGGACCATACATGATTATGTGCAAGAAATCAAGAAGTTTGCAGATGCATTGGCCACAATAAATGCCCCCATGCCTGATGATGATTTGGTGGATATTACCTTGCGTGGTCTTGGCAAGGAATACAAATCCTTTGATACATCTATCTCAGTGAGGAGTACAGGTCTACCCGACTTCGATGAGTTGGTTTCACTCTTATTGGTTGAGGAAATCAAGCTCAGTGATTCATTTTTGGATGCATCTACTAGTCATGATGATGGCAGAAATCAGGCTTTCTACTCGCAGAGAGGCTTTAGAGGCAGGGGGAGATTTGCATCACGTGGACGTGGTGGTAATGGTCGTGGATGGCAGGATAGGCCTCCACAACAGAATTTTCAGCCTTCATATGGTGCTCGAGGTGGTCGTGGATATGCACCACAAAGAGGCAGAGGTACCCCCCGTGGACGAGGACGTTGGCAAGGCCAACAAAATGCTATGCAAGATGTGGAATGCCATTATTGTGGCAAATATGGTCATATGGCGAGAGATTGCTTTCGCAAACAGAATGATTTGAGAGGGGGAAGAGCACAACGTGGTGGTCATTATGGTGGAAACTATGCACTGCAACTATGCATCAAGTAGCAATGATGGAACTGCAAATCATTTGTTTGCCATGAAGCATGTTGTGGGTTCTATGACAACAAATGCTGAGAATGATGATACATGGTACATGGACTCAGGAGCATCAAACCATATGACATGTCATGGTGAATGGTTTGAGCACATGAAGCCAATGGATGTCAAAGGCTATGTGGAAACAGGTGATGATACCCAGCATGTCATTACACATGTTGGAAGTGTACCATTGGTCATGCATAATGGTCAGACAAAGTCTATGTCAGATGTGCTGTATGTGCCTTCGATCACTAAAAGCTTGGCCTCAGTTGGTCAAATGGTAGAACAGGGATTACAGGTTAGATTCAATGAGCATGGATGCTTCGTTGAAGATTTTAAACATGGATGTAGAGTGATTGCTAAAGGCAAGAAAGAAGGAAGACTGTTTAAGCTGGATGCTGGAATTCCTGAGCTAAAATCAGCCATGTTCTCAAAGAGCAGGAATGTGGTACAGGATATTGATATGTGGCACAAGAGGATTGACCATGTCAATATACAGGGATTAAAGAACATGCAAACAAGAGGCATTGTCAATGGTTTGCCTAGGTTCAAATATGATGGACATATGCATGTTTGTGAAGCCTGTCAGTTTGGGAAGCAGGCAAGGTTGAGATTTCCTAGAGAAGGAAATATGAGTAACAGGCCACTTGAGATCGTGCATAGTGATGTATGGGGTCCTGCACAAAACTCATCTATCAAAGGCAGTTTATACTATGTTACATTCATTGATGACTTTAGCAGGATGACATGGATATACTTTCTGAAAGAGAAGAGTGAAGTGTTGGAAAAATTCATGGATTTCAAAGCTTTTGCAAAAAAGCAGTATGGCTGTTGGATTAAATGTCTGAGGACAGATGGAGGTGGTGAATACACCTCAAAAGCTTTTGAGCATTTCTTAAGGAAGCATGGAATAAGAAGACAGTTGACATGCAGGTATACACCTCAGCAGAATGGTGTGGCTGAGAGAAAGAATAGAGTTATATGTGAAGTGGCAAGGGCAATGCTTAATGAAAAGAGCATGCCAGATTACTATTGGGCAAAAGCATGTGCTACTGCAGTTTATATATTAAACAAAACACCTACAGCAGCCATTCATGGAAGCACGCCAGAGATGCGGCTCACAGGTTACAGGCCAGACATTGGACATCTTAAAGTTTTTGGATGCATAGCTTATGTGCATGTGCCTGATGAAAGAAGAAGGAAGTTGGATCCTAAGGCAGAGAAATGTGTATTTGTTGGATATGCACACGATCGAAAGGCCTAGAAGTGTTATAATCCACAAACTAGACAAGTGGTCATCTCACGTGATGTGGTGTTTGATGAGCTTGCTAGTTGGTATAAAGCAAAAGATGAGGGAGTTATTGAGTCACTTGAGGCTGATGTACATGTGAACTTGCCACCACAAGCAAGTTCTAGTTCTACTACTATGTCTGGGCCAGCAGCAGCAGAAGCTGAGAGTAGCAGTGTACGTCCATGGTCAGGACATTTGGAGGCATGAGAGTGTAAGCACTGGGAGTAGTGCTATGGATAAAGGCAAAAAGAAAGTCGAAGGAATTGGAATCACAGGATATGAGTCATCTAGTTCTGAGAGTTTGGATGAGGAGCTTGGCATACCTGTTTTACGCACACCTGGTGCTAGACAGGACAGATATGTGCCACCACATGCTAGAGTTACAGGTGTACAGAGTGACCCGCAGGCATTGCGGAGATCCCAGAGGGTCAGATATCCTGTTGACAGATTGACATATAGAGATTTTGCTATGCACTATGCATATATGACATCTATGGTGAAGCATGTGGAACCTACATGCTATACAGAGGCTATTGGAGAGCATGTATGGGAAAAAGCAATGGATGTAGAGATGGACGCATTGGTCCATAATGATACATGGGACTTGGTTGCACTACCAAAGGACAAGAATGTTATTGGATGTAAATGGGTTTACAAAGTGAAATGCAAATCTGATGGTTCTATTGAGAGACATAAAGCAAGGTTGGTAGCAAAGGGTTATGCACAGACCCAAGGATTGGATTATGATGAGACGTTTAGTCCAGTGGCTAAGATGGGCACAGTGAGAGCAGTCATTGCTATGGCTGTCGCTAATGGCTGGGAAATGCATCAGATGGATGTTAAGAATGCATTTCTGAATAGAGATCTACAAGAGGAAGTATACATGGCACAGCCAGAAGGGTATGTACACCCTAGATATCCCACTCACGTATGCAGGTTGAAAAAGGCATTGTATGGTCTGAAGCAAGCACCACGTGCTTGGAGTGATAAGATGAGCAGATATCTTATCTCACTTGGTTTTCAGATTTCTACAGCAGATTCTTCACTCTATGTGAAGAAGACACAGCATGGGATTGTTTTACTAGTCATCTATGTGGATGACTTGATTATTACAGGTGATCATAGTGCAGATGTGATGCATGTCAAGAAAGCTTTGAGTGGGCAATTTGACATGAAAGATCTTGGTGAGTTGAGATACTTCCTTGGCATTGAAGTGGTGAAAGATCATGCAGGTACTTGGTTAGTACAGCGCCAATATGCATTGGATATGTTGGCAAAGTATGGCATGACAGGGTGTAAGCCTATGAGTACACCATTGGAGCAAAATGTGAAGTTGCGAGCTGATTATGGCGAGGAATTGGATGATCCTTCTATGTACAGGAAGATGGTTGGTAGTCTCATATACATGACTATCACACGCTCGGACTTGAGTTATGCAGTGGGGCTAGTGAGCCAGTTTATGCAGAGCCCCAGGAAACCACATTTGGATGCAGTGAGACGCATCATGAGATATGTGAAGACCACAGCACATTATGGTTTATTTTATGAGAGTGGTAAAAGCTTGGACATACATGGCTACACAGATGCTGATTGGGCAGGTAGCGCATATGACAGGAGGTCTACTAGTGGATATGCTTTTACACTTGGAAGTGCCGTGGTGAGTTGGAGTAGCAAAAAGCAACCTACAGTTGCTTTATCCAGTACAGAGGCTGAGTACAGAGGAGCAGCCATTGCTACTTGCGAGGCTATATGGTTAAAGAGTCTCTTGGCAGATTTATGTGAGCCTCTTGATGGGAAAGTTGTCATTCATTGTGACAACATGAGCAGTATACAGTTGGCAAAGAATCCAGTGTTTCATGCGAGGACCAAACACATAGAGGTCCATTATCACTTTGTCAGAGAAAAGGTGCTGGATGGTACAGTTGATCTTCACTATGTGAAGACTAATGAGCAGGTGGCAGACATCTTTACGAAGCCATTGAGCAGGGAGAAATTTGAGTACTTCCGGAATATGTTGGGAGTACATGGGATGAGCTTGAGAGGGAGTGTTGAGAGTCTTGATATCCCAAGCTCATCTACATCTTCATCGGCAGTACATCATGAGCTTGAGAGGGGCTGTTGAGATTCAAGCTCGATGTCAGTGTGAGCCAGCTATGCTATGTGCTGGCAGATTAGGTAGGAACATGTGTGAGACATAAATGACCGCGTGTCCAGCTGGTCATAGGGTGTGGACATTAGCTAAGGTTAGTAGAGTGTGGACACAACTCATTGTGTGTTGTGTGGATTATGGATTAGTGCATTATGCTTTGTGTGAGAGTGGACATGGCTTCCCTCTATGGTTAGGGTTTGCAATATACATTAGGGTTTGCTCCTGTGTGTGTGTCTCCTCCTCCTCTACCATTCTTTCAACAGTGACTTGAAGGCCATCAAAGGTTAGAGGTAGGGCTGTGTTGAGTTCATCTCCTTCAAAGTATCACCCTAATTTATTGACTCAAACAGTGGGAATGCCGGTGCTTTCATATGGTTCTATGAATCCGTCCTCATCATCAGTCTCATCAGTGACTTGAAGGCCATCAAAGGTTAGAGGTAGGGCTGTGTTGAGTTCATCTCCTTCAAAGTATCACCCTAATTTATTGACTCAAACAGTGGGAATGCCGGTGCTTTCATATGGTTCTATGAATCCGTCCTCATCATCAGTCTCATCAGATCTTCCTAGATCTGTGGGCTCTTCCATTCTCGCTCCTAGGCGTCCTTCTATTTAATCTTTCCATAGACTCGGACTATCTTGGTGTAAGGTGCCAATGGGGATTTGGATTTGAGAAGAAAGAAAGGAGGAGAGACCAACAATGTCTCCTAGGAACCGATGTAGTTTTCCTAGCTGGATCATCCTTGCTTTTTGTGACTAGGCTTTTGCGGGTGTAGGGTGTCAGAACATGGATTTTCGTGTCCATTCTTTTTGGGTGATTATTGTTATATGCACATTATGTGTGCATATACTAGGAGGCTAACCCACATTAGGCTTGTGAGCATGGGAGCATGGGAACAAGCTCTAGTGGAGCATGGGTTAGGACTAACCTTAAGGGTTAAGGTTAGGGTCAGACATCCAAGGGTCGTATATGGGAAATGGAGAGTCAAGAGTCACTTGAGGGCCCTCCTATACAATAGGGGCATGGGGCACACTCAAGGTAGGCTTGGAGGCTTACGCTATGGTCTCTTGATGTTATCTTGAGGCTAGGTTATGTTATGCTCTCTTGTGTAGAGGATCATAACTACTCACCTTCAATTTCACACTATAGCTACATGCTATTGGATTGGAGTTATACCTCTTGATGGTATGGGACATCAAAGTTAAGGTATGATGTACTTCTTTATAATTCATGTGTGCATCCCTTGGGCTCGGGGGTGGTCGGGTGGATTGGTTTATGCCTGATTTATGCATGTTTATGCATAACAATTATCTAGAGAGATCTTAGGGTTTTAACAGTGGTATGAGAGAAATCTCTAGTTAATTGTTGTTATTTCGCTTTTTTATTATAATTTTTGATATTTTTTAAAAGTAAATTTTAATATTTACTAATAAAAATATTATTTTATTGATTTTTTTATGATTTGCACGTGGATCGTTGATATGGAGATTGGAACACGTGTTACTACTATTCAATGGACAATTCGACGTTGCGGGGGAAATTCTGTGATTTTAATGCTATTTTTTCTTTTTTTTGTGGTTTAAAATAAGCATTAATGGAAACTTTTGTAAAAATACCACATATTTTACTGTGGATATTTTTGTTAGAATGGATTCCCTAAATTTCTAGAATTTTAAGGAATTTTTTTCTAATTTTTAAGAATTTTTTGAGCATTTTTATGGTTAAAAATGTATTTTTATGGTTAAAAATATACATTTTTGTGGGTTTTCCCGTGGATATGCGATCAAATTTCTACCGATTTTCTACTAAAATGGAGTAGGAGGTAGCATGTTGATGCATTGAATGCTCTCCTGTGTGCATGGGACGCTCTTCGTCTCTCAATTCTGAATTTTCCTTCGATTTTCCTCTCGCGTGTATAAATCACCTCTTAAAAAATCACATTTTTTATTAATGTTAATCATATTAAGATTAATTATGATTAAAGAGATTAATTAAAAATTAAACTCTCTGATTTATGATAACAGAGAGAGAGAAGAGCTCGGGTGGTGAGAGAGGAGTTGATTTGGAGAAGGAGAGAGGAGAGGGAGACCTCCTCTCTCTCTCTCTCTCTCCCACATTGATGCGCGCACCGGGGGGGGGGGGGGCTGCGTTGTAGCTCGTCGGGTGAAAATCGCCCCTTCCCTTGAAATTTTTTAAAAAAAGCTTTTACATAAAGCTTAATTAAGCTTTGTTTTTTTTAAAGAGTTTTTTTATTTAAAAAAAACTTTTGAAATTTTTTCAAAACAAAAGCTTGGAAAAAAGCCTTAAAAATAGAGGAAATTTGACATTTGAGAAAAACAAATCTCTGGAAATTTCTGAAACTTTTTCTATTAAAAACTTTTGGCTTTTCATCTTTCGGGAAACCTCTTTGCTTTTCACTTTCCTGAAACCTTTTGGCTTTTCGAATTCCGAAAAATCTTTTGACCTTTCGAATTCTGGAAACTTTTGACCTTTCGGATTCTAGAAACTTTTGACCTTTCACATTCCAATTTTTTTTATCTTTTCATTTTCTCGAAACTGTTGGTTTTCCATATTTCAGGAAGACCGTTGGGATTCCAAAATTTTTTGACCGTTAGTGAAAAATTAGACAAAGGTTATTTGAAATTTTGGGTAAATGTGGGGTTGGTGTATCCATTCGGGCGCCCGTGACCATTCAAATTTCTTTAATAATATATTTTTTGATCCAAAAAATTAAAAAATCCATTAAAATTATAAATTTTCATTGGATTTGAGAATTATCAGGCGGAATTGGAAATTTCGTGAACGATGGGATTCTCAAAAAAATTAGGAATTTTCTAGAAATTATTTTTAGAAATCCTAAAAATTGGTATTTTTAAAATATCAATGGTATTTTGGCAAATCTATTTGCTAAATTTTTTTGGAAAAATATAGATTGGAATGCCATAAGATAGGTTTGGTGGAGTTCCAAATTAGCATATTTTGAGGCCCTATAAAATTAGAAAAAAATTTGGAAAAAATCATGATAATTATTTTTCTCGAGAATTTAATATTTTCGAGGGTTTTTAATGTTGAAGTACGTTTTCTCGTGCTGACATTAGATGATGCGGGTTATTCGCATATTATTAATATGATTATACCTTGTATTAATAGTTATTTCTGTTTGGATTAATTCTAAACGATTTTTGCATGATTTTTTGCCATTGTTTAGCCATTCTTTTTGGACATGTTCCATACTTTTGATGGCTATAATCTACGTTCAAAGTGTGTTTCACCTTTGACACTTTTCCATGATAATTTATTTTGCACTTATTTAAGTGTGGTCTATGCTTAATTTCTTAAGCCTAAGATAAATTCTATCATGGGTCCGTTGATCGGTTTGTTTTGGTGGATTTTATTGGATGTTTTCCAAGTTTTATATGGACTCATCAGGTTCTGCCTAGATCACTTGTGTCTATGGATTTTTTAATGAGTGTTACACACATGTGTTTCACTTGCTTACTTTGGAGTTTTGCTTGAATGACACCGTGATCATATACTCCGGATTGATGAGTTGTCCATCAATTTTAATGCTTCTTTTGGCATGATTAATGATCATTAGATGGCATGATTAATGATCATTAGATGGCATGCATTGATTTTTTATGATCAACTATGGTTTTCATGGATTTGAGGACCTTCTATGCTTTTAAAAAATCCATGGTTTTATAAGGATCTTTTGATCTTTTGGATAATATCATGTGCTTCGAAGGTAGCATTTGCCTTTATTTTTTGCACATAATTTCGGAGTATATTTCTTGTACTCTTGTACATATTCCAACTCAGATACCTAGTTGTTTATGTATCTAGGTGAGTTTTTTTTCTACCCCAGCTTTATTGTGTTTATTGGATAGTTATCATTAAAAAGACGCCAATAATTTAATTTTTTTTCTAATGATGTACTCGGAAAGAGTTATTCCTTGACGTGGTCTTAGTTATATAGAGACAGATTTTAGTATATGAAAGTCTGGGATAAGGCCATCTTATTTCTTTTATACATGATTTTATTCATTTTTCCTAGACGGCATACTAGGGAGTTTCAAATTAATAAGGTATGTATGGGTGGTATCATGGTGGTATGGGACGCTAGCGATTCCTCGTATATATTATCTTATGGGATAATTTGGGCTCAAGATTATTGCTTTGCTTACATCACTTAGCATGTTGACCTCAGCATTCAAAGACAATCTCATTTTCTAAATTCACTAGAAGTTATAGTGTGGGCAGTCTCTAGATAAACTTCTTTATCTATAGCGTGCATGTATCGATGAGTATAATCTCATCGGCATTTTCATTTGTTGAAATCTCTTTCTTTAGAGTTCAACAAGTTTATCTTGTTGTGTTCGGATTAAGGAAATTTGGATTTTTCCTTTGTTGGCATTTCTTTCTCTAGTTCTGTACTTTAGGTGATTTTTCCTTTGTTGGCATTTCTTTCTCTAGTTCTGTACTTTAGGTGATTTATACAGTCAACCCGATGGTTTACGGATGGACATATGTGACTCGTCGAGACGTTGATGACTCTCTATGTTGATATGGGTAACTCGGGACATCAACAATTCCATGTGGAGATGTGGGTAAGTCGGGGCGCCAATGAATCCCTCGTTCCTGCTGTTATAATGCCATGTTTTCCTACTTTATTCCGAATGGTTTACAACAAGGAAATTACTTTGAGTATGATATCCTATGATCATCCCCACAATCTGATGGGCAAACAGAGCGTATGAATCATATTGTAGAGGATATGCTTCGTGCATATGTCTAGAAAAGCATCAAATTGAAAAAAAAATATTCCAATGATGGAATTTGCCTATAGCAATTTTAAATATACGGCTATTGGTTTTAGTCCGTTCATGCTTATGTATGGGTATCAACCCAGGGTGCCTATTGATGTCGGTCTTAAGTACATTGAGCTTGATGCATCGAGGGATTTCTTGCGTGATATGCAAGAAATGCTGATCGAAGCTCGGGATTCTATCAAGAGTGCTCAAGATAGGGCACGGTTCTATGTTGATAAAGGATGCCCAACTTGGTCTTTTTGAGCCAGGAGAGTTGGTTTATTTAAATGTTCTTAAAGATTATGAGACTTTGTCAATAGGAAAATGCTCGAATTTATCTCCTAGATATTGTGGTCTATAAGTTTGATTTATATATCGGATTGGCACGGTTGCGTATGAACTTAAACTACCTCCACATGCTAGAGTTCATCCAGTCTTTCATATTAATAGATTGAAAGGGAAACTGGGAGGTGAGGATAACATAGTTACTCCTCAAGAACTGGTTGAAGTCAAAGAATTATCCTATGTTCCACATGAAGCTATACTAGGAGGCTAACACACATTAGGCTTGTGAGCATGGGAGCATGGGAGCAAGCTCTAGTGGAGCATGGGTTAGGACTAACCTTAAGGGTTAAGGTTAGGGTCAGGCATCCAAAGGTCACACATGGAAAATGGAGAGTCAAGAGTCACTTGAGGGCCCTCCTATATAATAGGGGCATGGGGCACACTCAAGGCAGGCTTGGAGGCTTAGGCTATGGTCTCTTGATGTTATCTTGAGGCTAGGTTATGTTATGCCCTCTTGTGTAGAGGATCATAACTACTCACCTTCTATTTCACACTATAGCTACATGCTTGGATTGGAGTTACACCTCTTGATGGTATGGGACATCAAGGTAAAGGTATGATGTACTTCTTTATAATTCATGTGTGCATCCCTTTGGCTCGGGGGTGGTTGGGGGGTGGATGAGTTTATGCCTGATTTATGCATGTTTATGCATAACAATTATCTAGAGAGATCTTAGGGTTTTAACAATTGTCTCTCAGGTTTTTAAGATAGTCCGCAATAGGGTTTCCCTGGTAAGGGGTATCCATAGCTATTGGTTCTACCCTTGGTGGAGGAGGTGTCTCAGAGGGTGAGACCTCTTGCCACTCTTGGATTCCCTCAGTTGCTCTTATGTTGGGGAGAGAGGGACAATCTTCAAGGTCATTATTTGAGGTTCCTCCTCTAATTGAGCTTGACATTCCCTGACAAACTCCTGGATAGCCTTGAACCTTTATTTCTCTTCAATGATTTTCGGATATTCAGCCAACTTTCAAAGTAGCTGATTGGGATCTATTCACCCTCTAGCTAGAGGGACTGAGGGTAGCATCTTCTCCTCATCAAATGAGAAAGATGATACTTTAGTGGTTGTCCCATCATCAGATCCACTCTTATGATCACGCGGATATCCCCTTTGCCTATCTTTGTGGCTTTTTTCTTTCATGAGCACCTTGTTGTGCATGCTTGTTTAGGGATTTCCTTAGGGGATACAATCCTGGCATGTTTTGGGATCCCCTGATTTTGCGAGTTTGATGCCTCAACAGTGGCAGTGTTGTGAGGTGATGAGCAGCAATCAGTCTTTGCCTCTACAACTCCTCTCTATAGACCCCCCCCCCCAACCCTTAGAACATATGAGGGGAACACCCTAAGACTCTTTGTTGAACCCCAAAACAACCATGACCAACCCTTATTGAACAAACATGAACCTCCCAAGAAGATTTCACACTGATTTTTATTCCAAATAAGTAGATATGGTATAATGCTACCTATTGGATAACTGAACACCCAACTGACAAGCACACCACTAACACACTTGAATGGGACAAAAACATAACTCTAAGCCTCACATTAAAACCCTCATGAGAATAATGTCCAACCAATCCATCACCATAGTCATCCCAAGGAAGATAAACACTGTTGATATATAATAAGAAACTTGATTTTATACAAAGAATCACTGTTGGTCATAACTATGAGGTAGATACATGGCTTTGTTTAGTGAAAAATACAATTAACACAAAGTCAATTACTATCCACATCTTCTTCCTCCACTATTTCTACATCGGTTACCCAATCTGGAAGATTTTGAGCAATACGAACATTACCCAACCATGTTGGTTATTGGAGTAGAACAAACCACTCATAACTAGTGCAGAAAGAACCTACAATGTTGAGTGGAAAACCCATAGTGGTTTTGTAGCCATGGTTTGAGTACAAGAGAGAGAATCATGATGTAATAATCTTTTGACCACCCCCACACACGTAATACAACATATAACACTTTGATTGTTACAAGTTGTGAGTGTTCAATGAGATGTGACTCTATCTTATGTTATTTACCTTTCTCTCCTTGAGATTGACCTTACCCTATCAAGTCAAAAACCAGTTCTTATGATGCCCATAGGTGGATATACCAAGAGAGTGCACTCACACAACACTCCACACTTTACACACACACACACACACTCTGGGATAGAGTGAAGCTTTACAAGGTTTTGAATTGAATAGGCACAACCACAAGACACAATCTTATCAACACACCACATCCATAATCATTTCAAAGAGCATCATCCCAAACACACTCTCACATCACACATGCACAATGAGATAACCTCGCGTGAGATCAAACAAAGATGATCTTCAATGCTCTAGATAGGCAAATCAAGATAGGCCAACCACAAGAACCACCAGCACTTATACTTCTACCTTGAGCTTGATTTTCTCTTGAACCTTCTTTAAGCTCCACCACCTTTGATTATATAGCCTAGTGTGAACAGCCTCCAAAGCGTGCGAATAGCCTCCAAAGCGTGTGAATAGCCCCAACCTTCACAAACCATCAAATAATAGTATCTTCTTGTTAAGAATCCCCGGCAGCAAACACCAATAAGGATATGATGGGAAGCAGACAACTAGCGCTGAACCTATACTGCAAGAAATGCTCATCTCTCAAGCAGAACCCAGCAATCTTCTCAAGCATGTTAACAGGTTCAAACTCGTCAAAATTTTCTCAACAGAGTTCATTCAGTGAAAAAGACGGCAGCATTTCCTCCATTTCTCACGGAAAGAACTCCCTAAATTTTTTCTTTAGCTCTCAGACTAGCTACTACTTCTCTCTTGTGAGTTGGGGCTCTCAGAGCAGCAGCATCTTCCCCGAATCCAAGCACACAAGCCCCCGACCTCAGGATCCACACCACTTATTTATAGTTTTTCCAGCTTTGAGCACCTTCGAAGGTCACTGCGTTTTCCACCCCTTCTATCTCCGATGCCGACGGTGCCAGTTCTTCACGTGCTTCCCTTGCGTCTTCAGTCGGATGCATCACCACCCTCATGCTCTACTCTAACCATGCACCTTCTATTTCAGTGGGGCCGCTTCTTCTCGACGATCTGGAAACTCCCCTGGTGACCAACGCCTGCGTAGACTCGACGTCACCTCCAACGTGGTGAAGATGATATTTAAGGTTAACAAAAACCTTCAAATGCCTTAATGCCTTTGTATAATGGCTTAAATTCATACCGTATTACGATTATTAATTAACTAAAGGCTATGCCTTAATGCCACCCACACCTTAGTTATCTCACCAACCCTTATCTCATAGAAAAAACCTCACCAAATACATCATCATCTTATAAACTATGATGTATACCCATATGATGCATAATGCTATAAATATACAAAATGCCAAAATGCATTTCAAGGCACAATCCCCTCTACTCTAAACAACCATGTTGTAGCACCTACCCTAAGTGCAAACCAACCATCATTGTTTGACATACAAACACCAGAGTTCTATACAAATATACATTTTTTTTTCTAGCCTCAGCGTGAGTTGTGGCTGTTCTTCTACTTTGCATTTTGGTAACTGCATTTAGAGGCACCATATGGATGAAACCATCTCATACGCTCAACAAGATAATGCTAATGCCATGTTTAGCCTCATGTGCCTTCCCCGTCGTGCTTGTTCTGACGGGACAATCCTTGTAAATATGGTCTATTCTCCACACCCTGTTGTGCATAAGGGAGTTTAGGTGGAGGTACTCATCATAGGAGTACTGGCCATCCCTTTTTGGACATGACACTCATCTATTCAATGAGTTCCTACACAATGATAACATTGCATAGGTATTATTCAAGTCCCCCATGAGGTTGGGATTGCTAGGTACACTAGGTATATATGTTCTCCCTCCATCACATAGTGACTTAGGATTTGAGAGGGTGGACTATTTGACTCGAAGGGCTCAAATGTGGTATCGTTAGCAGCTTCTCCCTCCTCACCTTCTTAAAAGATCTCTATTAGGGTCAACTAGTGAACATGGATGATTTGAGCTAATGGCGGCTATGGTTGTAGAACTGGGGGTGGTAAGGGAACTTCGGGCACCCTAAGAGTTCCTCTCGAAGCTGCTTCATGTCCCAGTTGAGGTGCATTGTGTAGTGCTAGTGCGGAAACGCCAGTGACTATCTAAGGTTTGGAGGCAAGGCTTGAATAGGAAGCACAATAGAGAGTAGGTTAGAGTCTCAAGTGTGGACACTCCATGCTAGTATGGTTAGCTTGAGAAATTGGGCACCATACTAGTTATCTCTTTGGGTAAAGATGGGGCTGGCTATCTTGATCCCAGTGCTAGGTCATTTGTTGCATTAAGGTAGCTACTAGCCAGCTGCTCCTCCTGTTGTCTTGAAGAGGACTGGGCTTTCCCTTGTCCTTCGGATCTTCTGCTAGTATTTTTGAAGGACGCCTCAGACGTGCCCACATGAAATTTTCGCGAACGATTTCCCTTGAAGTTTTCCTCAAAGTCCATGGCTTTCTTGTAGCATTGCTCAAAGGAAGTGTGGGATAGGGTGTACATGGAGTTGTGCAAGGATACATCTTCGAGGCCCTCTAGGAACCTCTCGATCAACCTTTCATCATATAACTTATCTCTATCGTTAAGAATGGAGATATCTCACCCAGTTGCTATAATCCTAAATGGACTCTCCATACTTCTACCTTACATTGTGTAATTGTTCGATTGGGCTTGATCGAGTTCCTTTTCGTCGTGATAATCCAAACCTTAAAGCCTCTTTCAAGGCTTCAAAGGTGGAATTATCTTCTACCTTCAGTGATAGAAACCACTATCTCATTTTTCCATCTAGGATGAGGCCAAAAGCACTCACCTTAACTTGATTGTCTACATGGCCGAATGCCTCACAAATCTAATTGAACATTTTCAGATGTGGTATGGGATTTCGAGTCCCATCAAAATTGGTGATGAATTTAGAAATGTGGGCAGGTTTAATTCTCTCTTATCTTGGCCCCTACATGCCAGACTGAACTGATGCGGGTGGTGTTATTCCTCGAGCTACCCCCCTCCCTATTTCCATGGCTATCCTCAACGTTTTTGGAGTCAGTCCTACCATGGTTGGTGTTGGTGTGGGTTGGGGCATGATAAGCGGGAGAGTTGGATTGGGTGGATTATATAGGTGCTAAGCGTGGATAGAACTGTTTTGGGCAAGCTCTCTCTCTTTGATAGGAGGACTCTAGACCCTGGTGAGTGGGCTCTTGACCTAGGTTTGGCATGGACCTATGGTCTTGGTATGAGTCAGCCATCCTAGTAGTTGGTATAGCTCACCAGATTACTGGATTAGTCTAGACTAGGTTACTCTCGCTTTGCCCTATCTCTTGTCTAGGGTCTAGCGGTGGCATGGCAGCTCTCTCTCGGGGGGTTCACTAAAAGTAAACCCTCTATATCACATGTGTTCAAGGCCTATTTTAAAAATACCTTATCTGTGAATTTTTCATAAATAAAACATACCCTTTTTCTAGTCAACCAATGAATGCCCCCTTTAAATGGTACCCTTTTGTATGTAAAAAATGTGTAAAAAAGGGATTTTAAAAATCCCTTCTGTTGAACCCACATGCTATGCTTACATATTTGTGAGTGACCCCCCGAGAGCTCTCTCGAGCTGGCATTCCATGTCCCTTTCCCCTCGGATGTGGATCGTCTGATTGTGCATTTCCCAGGGTAACATTTTTTAGTCTAGCGGTGGCAAGACTTATTTGCAAATGCAAAGGAAATTCAGGTTCTCACTCAAGGGTCAGTGGTATGTCTGTGCGCAATGGGCTGCCAACCCTCCTACTTAAAGGTTAGGGGTAGTGCGTCCTTTGCTAGGGTGTTCTTCATTTTCACAGGTGCTAGATATCTAGGACTAACACCATTTGACTCCATGTTGTGTTGACCGAAGAGTCTGATCTCACAAGCGATTGAGCATAAGAAGGCTCCATGTCGTCGAATAGAGGGTTGTTTCACACCATATCTCTGAACGTAGGTGTATGAATGTGGAGAGTGATAGTGCTAGATCACCCTTTGAATAGGTTGTTTTTAAAATTATTTTTATTATTTTTTTAAGGTATGATCGTATGTTAAAGAAGGTATGGGCGTGGACTCGTGTGCACTTGAAAAGGAATGGACATGCACTGATAAGTGTACGATTGTTCGCTTAAGGGAAGGAATGGACATATGCTTTAGAAGGAACGGGAGTGGATTGAGAGAGAACAGGCATACACTTTAGTCGGTATATGGGCATACACTTTCTAGGGTTGGTAGGTCTCCTAAATGCACCAGAATGACATGTTTCCTAATAGCTACCCTCTGATATTCTCCTTACTATACAACTGTACCCTCTTTATACCTTCTTTCAATGATCTTTATGCTCCTTTTAATGCACTTTATTCCTTTTTAATGCTCCCTACTCTCATTGATGAGGCAGATTTGGGAGGATCTGGCCATAGGAGGACTGAACGGTTGTGGCTAAGAAGTGCACGACCGTGCATCTAAGAAGTGAATGGCCATTCACTTCTCAGATACACTAGACGAAACTAAATGCGCCAAGTTTCCCTCCTAAGATCTATGTGATTTGGCCCTTTCATAATGTTTTTTAATGGTTTTCTTTTTGTGGATGGCCTAGGCTAGCCTCGGGCTATCCAATGGTGCCTATAATACTTGATTAAACCTAATTTCCAAGATTAAGCTACTTATGTAGTTTTTAGGAAACAAGAAATTAATGAACTTCAAGAGAGAGATTAGGTACTTACTTGTAGCTCCCACTTTCGATGAAGACTTCCAAGATTCTCATGCTCCATTAAGCTCCATTTGTTGAAGGAAAACAAGATCAAATCAAACAAACATGCATATCAAAACATACTCCTACTAGAGGATTTGCATTCCAATCGAGAAAATCAAGACTTTAGCAAGTGATAGGATGTTGAGGATGCTAAGCTAAATGCATTCCCTACACAATGGCACCAAAGATATTCAAAAAATTGAACATGCTTCCTTGCACAAAGAGAGGATGAGGATAATAGAAAGAATACCATGCAAGGGTCAGTTCGGATTAGCCAACCTTAATGAGGGTTAAATCCCCTATGTGAAGATGCTATGGGCTCACTCCACCACCACTTATGTCACTCAAGTGGAGATTCCACAAGCTAGGTAAAGAGAAAAGAGAAAGGGATCTATGGAGAGCTGAACCCTTACTCCATGCCTTCATGTGTGCATGCGTGAAGATGAGGATATGGAGAAGAAGAAGCAAGCCAAGAAGCCATCACCTACATGCACACCCCAACAATCAAGTAAGGAAGCATAAACTTACACAAGCCTACCACCATAGTCACAAGAGAGTGAGAGAGAGAGATAAGTAAAACTCTTCATATTTCATTAGTCACTTTTATACACAAGCTCTTTTTTTACAATGACCAGGCCACCCATTTAACAATTGGGGGCCAAAATGGATTTCCTAGCTCTATGTATACCTAGGATTATTCTTATGGCCGGCATTACACAAGTCATATGCTCAGTAATCCTATACATCTTTTATGTGAAGTGCTTACTGCGGTTACATAAAAATGAGTCACATGAATCGTAACACAAAAAAAAGTTACATGAAGCGTAACCACGCTTGAAAGTAATGTTAACCAATGTAACTCATTTTTATATTAGAGCAGTTTCATTAAAATGAGTTACATGATGCATAACCACGCTTGAAAGTAATGTTAACCATTGTGGTTAACTTCAAGATGTTATGCATGATAATGCTAATGATGATATGGTTTCTCATGATTAGAGTGTTCTATGTAATGATGCAGATACATATAATAATGCTTTTAAAAATGGCTTTGACCATGGATGATGGTTCAGTATATGTGATGATTCCATTTCCCATGATGTTACTCTAATTACTTATGATGGTCCACTAGATGAGGCTCCCATTGAGCCATATGATATTGATGATCTTTCTTATAAGGATGATATAGTTACGGACATTCATGATCCAATTTGTGATAATGGAACTATAAGAAAAATGTGGGCTTTGAGTGGCTCCGAACATCAACTTCATGTGTAAAAAATTCCAAAAAGTGATGATGTTTAGAGTGATGTTTTGTGCACATCACATAACATCACTTTTGCTTATGTGACGATGATATGGTTATGGATAGTCATAATCAGATTTGTGATAATGGTACTAAAAGAAAAAGGGGGGCCTAGCATTGCTGCCAAACCTCACCTTTATGTGTAAAAAATTCTAAAAAGCAGCGACATTTAAAGTGATGTTTTCTGCACATCGCAAAATGTTACTTTTATGACTCAATGATGGGTTACACAAAACATTACTTTTTATGATGTTGATGTGTTTGGGAGAAGCTGCCTCTATAGCCCATCTAAAGCACACCATTATGAGAAGGAACTCTCACCTACTACATCATAACCTAGCATAGACACCAAATGAAGGCACCAATACACGTAGCTAACTTCCCTTGGTCTCCAACTGACACATGCGGACATCTCAACACCCTCCCAACCTCCCTATTTGATCCATCTACCTACCAAGGATCCCCCACATGTAGATCCTGGCGACATTACTTCAAATATTCACCTTCAAATAGCTACAATCGAGGAGAAATTGAGTAGGATCAAGTATCTAATAGAGATTCTTCTAAGAGAACCTAGGGGTCTCACCACCTCACCAATTCTCCAAGACTTCTACACTCCCTCTACTCTTCTCTCACACTGCCACTGGCCTCTTCTTTGCAAACCTTTAACAACTACAGGTACACCAACCTATGGCTTTCAACAAAACAAACCAACCTGCAGGACTCACACTCCACTGAAGTCCCTCTGGTTGCTTCTCACCTCAACACCATATTGGGGAATATGGGAATTTTTCACAAGTTTGGGATACGTGGTCAAAAGTTTGGATTAACCATAACTTGAACACCACTAATCCAAAATGAGCGCTTTATAGCTCTTTAGATTCCATTTTTTAAGCGCTTTCCAACGATAGGTCATATGATAGGGTTTTGAGAAACTTACAAACATGTTATCCATGTCCCCTTTTTTAAGTATTCAAAAATGAGAATTGGGAAATTCCCAAATTCACTAATATGGTGTTCCTCTCGTTGAAGATCCACCACACCATAAACCACGCTCTGATAAATTGCCCCATTATCCCTCTTCTACACCATCTCACCACCTTAATTCCTTTGAGAGAGAAATATCGCCACCAGTCTCCTTCTTTCCAGAATTTAGTGTCCACTTCCCTTGTTGCCCATGCACTTTCTATTTTCAATTGCGCATCTGGGCATATCCACTCGACCATGCAACGGTAATATTCACTAAGGTTTCAAACATACAAAACAAGCTTATTTCTTGTCGAGGGTTTGTGATAGGCACATCCTTTGAGCATATATCTTAAGCACAAAAAAAACCTTTCATAGTTTGCAAAACCCCCCTTGGTTGGAGCATTTATGCTCAACCACTTATTTGGCAAAATATATTACAAACTCTACAGCTAGCTTGTAATGGGCTAGGACACCCATGCGTATGTCGAGGAAGATATGGATGGGCTGGAAAGGAATTATCTATGTGAAATGGAATTCAAGATTGGATCTCATTGGTTGACTAGCTGGTCTTCAACGGAGAGTCCAGATGAAATTTTTGTAAAACAATGGACTTGATATTTTGGAGTATTATGATCAGTAATACTATGGTTTCATTAAAAGATTGCTTTAAAGACAATCGAATCTGTGAAAGAGGCAATTTCATATTGGGTGTGTAAGTGGTGTGACTACCTTGAATTTTGCTTGAAGCTCCGGCTAGGGGGCCGGGTAACTCTTTTCCTTGGTACTCGAGACAAAACATAACCAAATTTTTATATAAAGGGATCTCACCAATACAGTGGTTGGGCGGTTGGCTAATCCATGGGCTGGTTGGGGTTAGGCTGGATCGATGGATTCCTGCGATACAGTCAGATATGTCAAGTTACACTAGCTAGAGTAGGTCCCTGGAAGATTCTTGTTCTGTGTGAAAGAATCAGTGACTGTGCCTCGCCTAAGCGAGGAAAAAGCGGTGATTCTATAAACCAAGTGCAAGTCTCTTCCTCGATCTGGCCATGTGACCTACGAGTTTGGTCAAATCAGATTGGATAGTTAAGGCCTTGACCCATTGATAAATTTCCCATTAAGATGATTTTCCTGGTGGTCTCCCGTGCCTTCCAGGTGAGGGAAGTTTTTCTGGGTTCAGTTTCGGAGGACCCGCCGGGCTAGTCTCTTGTCTGGATATTCGTGGGCGAGGCCCCGAGTGGGAAGCCCTGCCTCACGTGAGAGGTTGATGCTGCTTCCGCCACTAGTGCCCCAGAGGGGGTGGGGGTCTCACAGCTAGTATCAGAGCATTGTTAAAGGCTTAAGAAGGAAAAAAGAATTTTATCAGAGATTTATAATAAAAAACTCATAAAGAGAATTTACATATTGTTTTTTTCATTCCTTAAGCTTCATTAATGAAGACTTTTAATTGATGAATCGGATTTTATAGATGGAAGTTCCATGTTTATCTGGTGTTCTCAATCTCATTCCATCTCAGGATATGACTACTTTTTCCTTTGAGCATATCATCCTCTCTTCCGACGTCTCGAAGGAACAGAGCAAGGCTCGCAAATCGTTTTGAGGAATTATATTTTCCTGACCTAGCGTAGAGACATCAACATAAGTGGTATGCAGGAGGGCAGTATGTCCACGCCTCTTGCAGCCAGTGCCTGATGCTGAGGGAAAATATCTCTTTGACCATGATCCTGTTGAAGCTAAAGGTGGTTCATGGTGTGATCCTGTACTGCCCCAGGCCTCTTGATTTCAGGCTTTCTTGCCATATTTATAGACTTCTTAGCTATTTTATTCCGAGAAGAAAGATTGTAGCACGTAAGGGAATAATTGTATCACGGTATATTAGTAGCCTAGTATCTCCGTCGCATGCATTTTTGCCGCGGAGGTTTTGACTTTCTGGAACTAGGATGCTCTATGTACATATTGCAACCTTTATATAAATAAAGAAATGTTTTGTGGAAAATTTCTAGGTGTATAAGTGATTTATCTATTAGATGGCGAGTTGAAGAAATAAGATCTATCCCTCG
This sequence comes from Cibotium barometz, assembly GCF_041138505.1. NCBI lineage: Eukaryota > Viridiplantae > Streptophyta > Polypodiopsida > Cyatheales > Cibotiaceae > Cibotium > Cibotium barometz. The sequence continues at coordinate 44,863,725 of NC_141081.1, read as the reverse complement.
GACGTATGTCGTAGATCTCCAATAAGATCGATTATCTTATTTAAGTAATTATTTTTCTTAAGTCTTAGGATCTCAATGACGAAATCAAATAGAAATTTAATGATGTATCATTTTCTGGTAGATTCATGAGATGCGCAAACCGTGACTGCTAGCCTCTCATAGATCAGGAAGAGCTTAACCCCGATGTTCGCAAAGCCCTTGATAGAACTCAGCTAGGTCCCTTCAAGGGCGAAGAAGAAAACTTGGGCGAGGCTATGGAGAAGTGGATCGAAGCAATGGAAGAATACTTCGATGTCATCGGATACAACGAGAGGAGTAAAATGGCTCTTGCAAGGCTGAAGATAGTAGAAACAGCCAAAGTGGCATGGAGAAACCACTGCGAGACCAACCATCTGGATTGGAACACCCAAACACGGATTGATCTCAAGGCTTATGTAAGGAAGAGATTCTCTCCTCCTGGCTTTTTGGAAACCAAGATGAATGAATTCTTGGAGTTAACCAAGGGGAGCAGAACTATTGAAGAGTATCATGCATTCGCTCTCCTCCTCAAATACTCGCCACCGCTAGATGAAGAACACCTGATGGCCAGGTTCATTCGGGGAATGAACGAACCCTTGGATACCCTAGTAAAGAATGCCAAGCCTTCAATGGGGCTGAAGCAGTGAGGATGGCAAAGGACTTCGCCAAGGCCTTTGTTGTGAAGATCCCACCAAAGCCAGCTCCCTCGTCCTTCAAAAGGTTCCATAAATCGGGAAGTTCTTCCAACCTTTCCCCTCCAAAGAGACACCAAGGTCCCAATCAGAACCAGGAGACGAGAAATTTCAGGAATGAAGGAAGACCTTTTCTTTGAAGCTCTTTTCCAGGAACCGCGGCTCTTTCTAGAATGCAGAAGGAAGAGCTTCGGAGCGTAGCTTGACATATCTGACTAGAATGTAGAGGAAAGAGCTTCGGAGCGTAGCTTAACGTATCTGACTATATGGCAGGAATCCATCGATCTAGCCTAACCCCAATCGGCCCATGGGTTAGCCAACCGCCCAACCACTGTATTGATTGGACCCCTTTATATAAAAATTTGGTTATGTTTTGTCTCGGGTAGCAAGGAAAAGAGTTCCTAGGCCCCCTAGTAGCTGGCGCTTCAAGAAAAATTCAAGGTAGTCACACCACTTACACACCCAATATGAAATTGCCTTTTTTACAAATTTGATTGTCTTTAAAGCAATCTTTTAATGAAACCATAGTATTACTGATCATAATCCTTCAAAATATCTAGTCCATTGTTTTACAAAAATATCATCCCGACTCTCCGTTAAAGACCAACTAGTCAACCAACGAGATCCAATCTTGAATTCCAGTTCACAGAGATAATTCCTTTCCATTCCATCCATATCATCCTCGACATACGCATGGGTGTCCTAGTAGCAACCGCGAGCCCATGCATCACCTGGTCAGAACCCTCTATAATCCTACTTAGGTGTCCTAGCTCTTCACTCAGAGACCGCTTCGTCGCTCCTTGCCCATCGTACCGAAAGCGCACCATTGTAACCATACTAAGGCTAGTCAAGACCTCGGCAGGCTTTGCCGAAGCGACATCCTTTGACCACTCCCCACCAGCTCTGTTGCAACGAACTTCTCCTTAGTTAAACATAAGCCAAATGCTTCCTCCAGCATTCTGGCGACGTAAAACAGTCCTTTTCAAAACAGAGTTTCTATGCAAGTAAGAATTTTTCTGTTTTGAGTTTGATTCCACAAAACCCTTTTTCTCGAAAACCCGACTTTCTTAATGAAAATCACGAATCTCATGTCAAGGTAATCCACCCATCAATTTCAATGAATTTCCAGTTCATTTCTCTCGATGATATCAGGTCTAGAAAACTTCTCTAATTCGACCGGTAGTCTATTCTTCGTAAAACGAAGATTTGGAATTGGTCACGATGTTTTGCTTGATTTAGATTCGAGAGATGGGCAAGTAATACTGACTCGCCATTCTCATGGTCATGGTCTAACAAAAAATTATTCGGTTTACTTCTAGCTTTGATTCCTAAGGATTTTTCTTCTAATAAATTAACGATGACTTCCAACTATAAGGAAAGATCCAATTTTATAAAAATTCATTCTTTTTTACCACAATAGATTTAAAAATAGTTCTATTAAAAAATAATCGGATTTTATAAAAATAACTCTTTTTCCAATACTCCATTGTGAATATGCATCATTTTACTGATTAATCCAAGTAGAAATATCTTAAAATATTGTTTCCATCAATTTGTTCTTCAACATTAGGATACCATAAATTCCTACGTGAAATTATGGTGAAAACTTATCTTTTACATCTAAATTAATTTACGCATTTTCTACTTAAAATAAAGTGAAAATTCCTCTTTTAAATAAATAAAATATCCATAATTTGGAATATGCCAAAGATTTCTCTTTTAGAATTTAAATGTTTACATCTAGAATATCATGGGAATTCCTCTTTTTACATCTAAATTTTTATGCATGAAAATAAATATATCAAAATTTATCTTTTCTCTTAATTAAATAATTATACATAAATACAAAAAATTATTTTCCATAAATATGATAAACATAATTCTTTTAGCATAAAAGATCGAAATCGAGAATATGATAGGAATTCCTTTTTTTTCTTATTAAATATATACATAAAAATAAGATTTATAATTTTTTAGAAAATTTACCATGCTGCAATTACCGAGAATATTCAATTTTCTCTTTTAAAATGAATCCTTGTAATGAAAATATGATAGAAACTCCTCTTTTAGACTAAAATTAAATTATGCATACATAGCATAATCATGATTAATTCTCTTGATTAAACAAAAATAACCATTCCTCATTTCTAAAAATGTTAGCATAACCCTCTTTCAATTAAGAATGAGTTGATATGATTTTTCTTACTCATAATCAAACTAAAAAGAATTTACCATCATTTTTACTAGATTAAAAATCATGAAAATATCTAACCTCTTTCTCTAGCTTATCAAGCTTAGAGTTTAGATTAAAATAAAGAGATTATCATTGAGAATCAACCTTCTACCAAGGATCTAGCCATAAGAATGACTAATGTTTCCAAAAGAGAGATTTTCTTAAAGAAAATATTATTATTAAGCATAGAGATTAACCTTAATCTAATTAAACATTATGAATCTTTGGAAAGCTTGATTTGAAGAAAAATCCATTGATTTGAAATCTTCTCAAGCTTTAGAGGGGTTTAGAAGAAGAAAATCATTGAGAGAATTGAAAAAAAAACCATTAAATTAGGTTTATCTTTGAATATGGCTTTATTCTTTGGCTAGAAGTGAAGCCCCCAAGCAAGTCCTTGGCCACCAAGAGGGGGAGGATAATCTCCAAGAGAGGATGGAGAATAGAGAAGCTCCCAAGAGAAGAGTCAAATTAGAGGGATAATAGAAATATATTAATTTAGAGATAATACTAGCATGGTATTACTCAAGGATGAAAATACAAAGGAATGAGGGTCTATTTATAGGTGAGGGAGGCCACTAACCAAGTTTAATTGGGTTCTAGAGCCTTCAAGCTTCAATTTTACCCAATTTGGACAAGATTTGGATCAGTTTGGCTCCCTTTTTGTTCCAATTTGCACCAGGAGAGAGGAGAGATGAAATATCTTGATTTTTTTGAATTAAAAAAGCCAAACAATGATGATAAAAAAGGCACCTACCTCAAGTGGCTTTCCCTCCTTATACTGAGATGACCACACTAGGAAAGTGTGGGTTTATTTCGTGAAGGAGAAAAGTGAGGTGTTTGCTCACTTTCAGAGATTTAAAGCCTTGGTCAAGAAGGAAAAAGGCATGCAAATAAAATGCCTAAGATCAGATGGTAGGGGAGAATATTTCTCCAATGAGTTCAGCGATTTCCTCAGAAAGCAAGGAATCAAGAGGTAGTTTATATGTAAGTACACTCCACAACATAATGGTGTTGGAGAAAGGAAAAACAGGCACATTGCAGAAAGGGCATGTGCCTTGATGGCTGAAAAGAATATGCCACATTACTTTTGGGCAAAAGCAGTAGCAACTGCTGTGTACATTATGAACAGGACAGTCACTGCAGTTGTTCATGATATGAATCTTAAACAAAAGTGTACACGCATAAGACCAGATGTGTCTCATTTGAAAGTGTTTGGGTGTATTGTATATGTACATGTTCCTCATGAAGTGAGAACAAAGTTGGATCCAAAGGTAGAGAAATGCATCTTCAATGGTTATGCTATGGAGAAAAAAGTTTATAGGTGCTATAACCCTACCACTCGTGAGATGCGAGTAAGCAGAGATGTTGTCTTCGATGCGAGTAAGGAGAGATGTTTTCTTCGATGAGATGAGTAGCTGGTATGCACCAGTAGTGAAGGCAATAGAAGAAGTGATCCAGGTGTATGCAAGTCTATGAGGGTTAGATACCGTGTTGACAAGTTGAGATATGATGGATATACAGCCCATCATTATGCTTACATGGTAAAAGCAATATAGGAGGTTGAGCCCACTTGCTTTGAGCAGGCAATTGGAAATAAGAAATGGGAAGATGCCATGGACGAGGAGATGGCAGCGTTGGATGCAAATGCAACATGGGAGTTAGTGCCTTTCAAAGAGGGCAATTGGATGTAAGTGGGTGTATAAATTCAAGCACGATGCTGATGGTTCAGTGAGTAGGTACAAGCGGCAAGATTGGTTGCCAAGGGCTATGCGCGCAGACTTATGGCACAGACTATGAGAAGACATTCAGCCCAGTTGCAAGAATGACAACTATGAGAGCTGTCATTGCTATGGCTGTAGTAAAGGGTTGGTCTTTACATCAAATGGATGCAAAGAATGCTTTCTTGCATGGTGATTTTCAAGAAGAAGTGTACATGATGCAGCCACCAAGTTATGAGAGTGATGCACATCCAGATTTTGTGTGCAAGTTATGGAAAGCCTTGTATGGCTTGAAGCAGGATCCTAGAGCATGGTCAAACAAGATCGGGGAGTATCTTGTTACCATTGGATTTCAAATACCCAATGCAAATTTTTCACTATATGTGAAAAAGACACATAGAGGGATCATGCTATTAGTCATCTATGTGGATGACTTGATTATCATATCACTAGTGATAGTGATAGTGATAATCACATGTATGTTTGCATCACTAGTGATAGTGATGCAGACATACATGATGTCAGGATGCTTTTGAAGCAAAAGTTTGAGATGAAGGATTTGGGTGAGCTACGGTATTTCTTGGGCATAGATGTGGTGAGATCATCTCATGGCATTTTGCTATTACAGAGGCAATATGGCTTGGACATGTTGTCCAAGTATGGTATGACAGGTTGTAAGCCTATTTCAGTGCCATTGGAGTAGAACACAAAGCTTTCCGTAGATAGAGCTGAGCTTTTAGAGGACCCCACTACATACAAGCGCATAGTGAGGACGATTCCATCTTTTTGATTTTTCTTAACAAATTTTTTTAATGAGATAAAAATCTAAACTATCCTCCACCTAAATAAACCAGATAGAAGGTAACTATCACTGATATAATTTAATCATCTGAGCAATTCAACGCTTTTTTCCTAATCAAGATTAGGCACAGCCGTTGGTCCACTCAATCGAGAAATTTATTAGGGAATTAACTATCTACTCGGATCCTAGCGTAATCCTAAGATTTTTCAGTTTGATTATTAAAACTCCACTGATTCCAGCCTAACCCCATCCGGCCCATGGGTTAGCCACTACCCCCACTGGAATCGGTAGATCCAAACAAGTACTCACCCACCCTTAATTGAATTGCCTTTCTTAACTTTAGCTTTAGAAAATAGATACGCACACACTCCTCTTTAAAATATTAATATAAAAAAATCCATTGACAATACAAATACGATCACAGATTTCATAATTCAAAATTTCATAACTCAAAATTTCCATTCAATCCTTTGTTTGACAAAAATAGTACCACTGTGGACTCTCCGTTGGGACCAGCTGGTCAGCAATGAGATCCAGTAATAGATTACAATAATCATTTTGTCACCATACATATATATCTTCCACGACATACGCATGGGTGTCCTCGGCACCGCGAGCCTGTGCATCACCTGGTCAGAACCCTCCAGGATCCTCCTTAGGTGTCCTGGCACTTCACTCAGGGACCGCTTCGTCGGCCCTCGTCCATCGTACCGGAAGCGCACCATTTTAACCATACCGAGGCTAGTCAAGACCTCGAAAAGTATTGCCGCGTGAGCTATCCCTCAAACACTCCCCGCCAACTATTGCAACCGAACTTCCCTTAGATAAACATATATGCCAAATGCTCCCTCCAGCATTCTGGCGTAAGACAGTCCTTTAAGAAAACAAGGTTTCTATGCAAGTTTTTAGTTTTGATTTTGTTTGAATACCATGAATAAATCTTAAATTCGTATCCCAATACTTCTAGATCCAGGTCTGAATTCCAAACAGAATTCCTCGAATTCTGTTAACTTGATTCTCAGATCAAAATCAAAAGTCTTAACTAGTTTCAGATTCGGGGTGTTTTGAGTCCATTTTTCCTGAACTGAGCACATCGTCATTGAGACGAAGGAATTAGGTCTTGGTCAATAGTCAGAATCAGAGTTTGGGTCTGGAAAGGTTCTTTCTAAACCATCTTTCTCAAAAGGTACTATTTCAATTTCTCTTTTTCTAAATTTCGTTCGATGAATATTTGCTTATAGATTTCTAAAAAATGAATTTCTTGTGAGGAATAAAATAATCATTTATCTCAATCTCCGACTTCGATAGTTTAATTGAATTTTCTCATTACCATCTTAGTGAATATGAAACGGTAGCATTTCTTCTCACAGATTATCTACTTATTCATTTTTCTAATTTTTGTGAAAATTAAATAGAGGATTAAGGAGAACCCTTATTTAATTATAAAGATTCTATATGCATCTAATTATGCATAAAATCTGGATAAAAGTCACACTTTTATCATCATAAAAAATCATTTATGATGAAAATCACTCTTTTAATTAAAAAAAATATCTTTTATGCCCCCATTTATGCATAAAAACCATTTATGATGAAAATCACACTTTTAATATAAAAATCATTTATGATGAAAATCACACTTTTAATATAAAAAATTATCTTTTATGCACCCATTTATGCATAAAAACCATTTATGATGAAAATCACACTTTTAATATAAAAAAATATCTTTTATGCACCTATTTATGCATAAAAACCATTTATGATAAAAATCACACTTTTAATATAAAAAATATCTTTTATGCACCCATTTATGCATAAAAACCATTTATGATGAAAATCACTCTTTTAATATAAAAAATTTCTTTTATGCATAAAAATCATTTATGATGAAAGTAACACTTTTATAATTAAAAAATTTATCTTTTATGCATACTTTTATGCATAAAAATTAAATATGATAAAAGTAACACTTTTATAATAAAAAAATAATCTTTTATGCATACTTTTATGCATGAAAATCAAATATGATAAAAGTAACACTTTTATAATAATAAAAAAATCTTTTATGCATACTTTTATGCATGAAAATCAAATATGATAAAAGTAACACTTTTATAATAAAAAAATAATCTTTTATGTATACTTTTATGCATAAAAATTAAATATGATAAAAGTAACACTTTTATAATAAAAAATAATCTTTTATGCATACTTTTATGCATGAAAATCAAATATGATAAAAGTAACACTTTTATATTTAAAAAATATTTTATGCATACTTTTATGCATAAAAATCAATAATAATGGAAGTAATACTTTTATAATAAAATTAAATTTCTTTTATACAAATAATCAAAATGCATCTTCTATGCATGAAAATGATACTTTAGAATATAGAAACCATAAGGATTACTCTTTTAGAATCATAAAAGATAATACTTATTTCCAGATTTTTAAAAAATTTTGCCATAACGTCCTTTGTATGGCTGACCATTTTTTAATTTTTAAGTCTCTAAATTTAATTAGAAATGCATCAAGAGTATTTAAATCATTCTAAAGTAACATTTTTCTACTTATTTAAGAGAAACATTATGAAAAACTTGATTTTATTCATTAATCATTCATCTAAGATAAATAATGGTTGGATTTACTAGAGAAGAGAGGGGAATGCCTTTTGCAATGAGGCATAACATCATTTGCAATGTAGAGAAGACAAAAATCATAAAAAACCTTAAAAAAACCATGAAATGAATGAAAAAGAGAAGAATCTCCAACTTACTAATGAATTTGAGAGCTTTCCTTTGGCTTGATGGTTTGAGGGTTCAACTCTTGTTTGTGACAAGAGTGGCCACCAATCTTTTGAAAGAGGGAAGGTCAAAAACTAATGAATTATGAGTAAAATTCACTGTTTTTGGCACTTGGGAGAGACAGGGTAATAGTGCAAAACACTATTGAGTTTCAACAAAGGGGAGGGCTTCTATTTATAGAAAAAAGTGAGCTTCTAACCAAGCCAACTGATTCTAAAATTTTCCAGGTCAGTTTGGTCAATTTTTGACCATTTTTAGGTCAGTTTTGCTCACTTTTTGGATCTAGTTGAAACAGGAGAGAGAAGAGATAAAAATATCTCATTATTTGGGAGTTTAAAACTCATTCAAGCATGTGAAATAGGCACCTCCTTCATGAGGGGAATTCCCCCATGCAGAGGTGTCAAAAATGCATCATTACTTCTAAATATCTCCCTTTTTTAACTATTAACCTTGTCCTTAGCCAACTCTTCATCTTATGTGAGTATTTACTCATTTTTGGGGGAATTCTTTTATTCTTCTATTTATCTCCTCCCTACATTTGGATGATTCTTATTGGTCCATAGGAACCTTAATTTAAAATTTCCAAAAAAAATCTTCACCCCCAGGATAATGCCTCTTGAACAGATTATACTTAATTTCTAATGCACCTTCTGAAAATCTTTTTGAACTTCTGTTTCAGGGGAACTTATTTTAATAAGATGAGATATTTTTCTATCCAAAAATATTTATAAACTGAATTACCACTCTCTAGAAGATTTTCTCTCTCTAGGCCAAAATTGGCAGAAACGAGATCTCTGAAGAGGGATTTGATTACAGGGGAAGATGCTGGACATCTTGAGAGGCTGGGGAGGAATCTTACATAGCCTATCTTTCAAGAGCACATTTTCTTTGTTTAGAGCTTGGTTGGCATCCTGCAGCTTCCAGACCTCAGCCACCCAACAACTCTCTACGCTCTTTCCTTGCACACCACCTAGCAGAATCTTCATGTTTTCCTGCGGCCAATTCTACATCAGCCTTCACCACGCGAGTTCTACTTGTAGCCTGGTGGCCTCTTCTTTTGCTTCACACAGCTTCCACTTCCATTGCAGTCTAGTCTTATGGGTTTGCCATAACCTTTCTACAACTAGACGCGCCTCCTCTATTTGCTTCTAGAGTGTCATCTTATACTCTGTCCAATGTCTAGGCCTTTCTCTTCTAAGTTGAGCCTCATTCTCTAGACAGTGATGCATCTCTAATTCTAGCGCATTCAGCTCATTTAATTGTGTCTATTTCAAACTTGGTTCTCCTCTCTAGCCTTTATTTGTATTCCTCTGCTTGTGTCTTGGCCTTGTCTCTGTCCTCCATGGCTTCTCTCAAGATATGGCGTCCTGCAATTCCTGGTGTAATTCTTGATTTCTTTCTACTAGATTTTTAGCCTCCCTCTCCCTTCCACACATTGGCCTTTAGGGCTTGCACCAGGTTCTGGTCCTCGTCTTCTACTTGCTTGTTCTTTTTGTAAGTACTTGGTTTGGGGGACCCCTTTGCAGACAGCTTCCCCTTTTAAGCTTCTTCTTCTTTCTTTTTCTATTGTTCCTCTTTCTCTCTTCCTCCTCCTTCTATTGTTCCTCTTTCTCTCTTCCTTCTCTTTTCTTCTTTCCCCTTTTTCATTTTCTCTTTTTCCAGGTTTGCCCATTGGGTGGCTTCCTTCTTTTGTCTTTTTCTTTCTTCTTTTGCTTTCTGTCTGGGTTAGGTAGCAACTCTTTGTCTACTTTGAGCTTTCTTTTCTTTTACTGGCCTTCTAGGTAATTTTTTTCCACTCTTCTTCATCATCCATGTCATCTTTGAAAGAGGTAAAGGTCACTCTGGTGGGTTTTGAGGATCCTCTAGCTTCACGGTGTGGTTGTTCCACATGGGATTCACCGGATCCATATACCTGGCAGCTTGAGTGATAGCCCTTAGGTGTGCATGCACCACCGTGGGCTATTTTTCCTTGGCCCATGTGGCTGCTCTTTTTGCAAAGTTTTCCTTGTATATGGTGGACCAATTGATTTTTTCTCCTTCTTCTGCTACCCTGAGCAGCATGTAGTTCTTGTTTGACATGTATTCTAGTTTCCCCATGAACAGTACATTCTGCAAAAAGAAAACAAATTTCTCTTGCCTGGTCTCATCTGCCACATCCTTAATAACTTGATGCATGCTTCTTGTTTTGGGAATCTCCTCCTCCACAGGCTGGGCTTCATGCTCGTGTCCAATGCTCCGTCCATTGGAAACCCTAGTGCATGGTGCATTGTAAGCTCCAAGAAATTGGTTGATGAGTTTGTCCCCAACCTCGGGGTTTTGAAGATCCTCCCAGTGGCGATTAAGCAGCTTTTCAAAGCTGCACTTCCTCGCACACTCCTGGTGTTCTTTTTTCCTCATATCGAGAATCATCGTTGGCATGCAAAGGCTTTTCTCTGCCCTCTTGTCTAGCCTTACACTCTTGCTGACCTTCTACATGGCTTTGTTTCTGAGAGAGCGTTGCACATTGAGAGAGCTATGTGCAACAAAGCAAAGTTTGAGTATACACATTTTGGTTCCTTGTACTCTTTTTTGCGATGCTTTTTCCTTTTTCCTTCCTTTCTTAGGGCATTGTCATTTTCGACATCCCACTTCTCAATGTGATTTGACTCTTTATTGGTGTAAATACATTAAATCTTGCTCATCATCTTCTTGACGTACCATTTTTTGCATGTGGAATTTTTAATATCATTGTGACAGTTTTCTTTCATATGGTTACTTATGCCAACATCGTTGTTGTAAGATTCCTCCCTCCAGCTTTTGAGGTGTACAGGTGTATTTCTAAAAATAATTTCTAGAAATTTCCTAATTTTTCCTGAGAATCCCATCGTTCACAAAATTTCCAATTCCGCCCGACAATTCTCTAATCCAATGAAAATTTATAATTTTAATGGATTTTTCTAATTTTTTGGGTCAAAAAATATATTTTTAAAGGAATTTGAATGGTCACGGGCACCCGAATGGACACACCACATGCCAAACACCAACCCCACATTTTTCCAAAATTAAAAATAACCTTTGTCTAATTTTCCACTAATTTTCAAGAATTTTTTAAAATTTTTAAATTACCCCGAACGCATTTAGAATACGAACAGTCAAAAATTTTCGGAATTCCAATGGTTTTCCCGGAATACGGAAAGCCAAAAGTTTTGGAAAAATGAAAAGACAAAAAAAAAATCGGAATGTGAAAGGTCAAAAGTTTCCGGAATACGGAAGGTCAAAAGTTTTTCTGGAATTCGGAAAGCCAAAAGGTTTGAAGAAAACGGAAAGCCAAAGGTTTTTCGGAAGGTGAAAAGCCAAGAATTTTCAAGAAGAAATTTCCAAAAAATTTTCAGGGATTTTTTTCTTCAAATCCCATATTTTTCAGGCTTTTTTCAAGCTTTTTTCTGAAATAAATTCAAAAGCTTTTTTTTTAATAAAAAACTCATTTTTAAAAAAAATGAAAAATAAGCTTTTTTAGCTGATAACCAATTTGATTTTTTTAGGGGGGGGCATTTTTTTCCGCCGGCTGCTGTGTGCGCAGCCCCCCCTCCCGTTGCCTGCGCTCCCTCCTCTCCTTCTTCTCCCCTCTTTCCTCTCCCTCTTCTTCCTTCCAATCTCTTTCTCCTCCCATCTCTGTTAATCAGAGATTAACTTTATCCTTTGATTAACTTTTTAATTAAACATATCTTAATCATAATTATCATTAATTATGATTAATGTTTTAAAAAAACATTTTAAAGAGATTTTCTCACGGAATAGAGAAGAAAAAATCAGATTTGAGAGGCGGAGAGAGTCTCACGCACATGGGAGAGCATCTCATGCATCAACACGCTGTCCCCTATACTGAATTTCAGTAGAAAATTGACAGAAATTTGATCGCATTCTCGCGGAAAAAACCCATAAAAATGTATAAAAATACATTTTTAATCATAAAAATGCTCAAAAAATTCCTAAAATATTAGGAAAAATTTCTAAAAACTCTAGAAATTCGGGGAATCTATTCTAACAAAAATATCCACCATAAACCATATGGTATTTTTGTAAAAAATTCCATTAATGCTTGATTTTAACCATAAAAAATAGGAAAAATAGCATTAACTCACGAAAAATAGCATTAACTCACGGAATTCCCCCGCGACGTCGATTCGTCCATTGAATTGTAGTAACACATGTTTCAATCACCAAATCAATGATCCACGTGCAATTCATCAACACAAATAAATAAAAAATAACATTTTATTAGTAAATATTAAAATTTACTAAAAAAATCAACAACAATTAAATAGAGATTGCTCTGATACCACTATTAAAACCCTAAGATCTCTCTAGATAATTGTTATGCATAAACATGCATAAATCAGGCATAAACTCAACCACCCAACCACCCCCGAGCCCAAGGGATGCACACATGAATAATAATGAAGTACATCATACCTCTACCTTGATGTCCCATACCATCAAGAGGTATAACTCCAATCCAATAGCATGTAGCTATAGTGTGAAATGGTAGATGAGTAGACATGAACCTCTACACAAGAGACCATAGCCCAAGCCTCCAAGCCTCTAAGCCCCTTTGAGTGTGCCCCATGCCCCTATTATATAGGAGGGCCCTCAAGTGACTCTTGACTTTCCATTTCCCATGTGTGACCCTTGGATGCCTGACCCTAACCTTAACCCTTAAGGTTAGTCCTAACCCATGCTCCACTAGACCTTGTTCCCATGCTCCCATGCTCACAAGCCTAATGTGGGTTAGCCTCCTAGTATATGCACACATAATGTGTATATAACATAGCACACATAATGTACATATAACAACTCTGGACTCTCTGTTGAGACCAGCAGCTCAGCACGAGATCCAGTAACAGATTACAATAATTTTCTCGTCATCATACACATATATATATCTTTCACGACATACACATGGGTGTCCTAAGCACCGCGAGCCCGTGCATCGCCTGGTCAGAACCCTCCAGGATCCTCCTTAGGTATCCTGGCACTTCACTCCGGCACCGCTTCATCGACCCTCGCCCATCGTATACCGGAAGCACATCATTTTACACCATACCCAGGCTGGTCAAGATGTGGGTAGGTTTTTGTCGCGTAAGCCGTCCTTTGAACACTCCTCGCCAGCTGTTGCAACCGAACTTCCCTTAGAAAACACATATACCAAATGCTCCCTCTAGCATTCTGGCGTAAGACAATCCTTTAAGAAAACACGGTTTCTATGCAAGTTTTTCGTTTTGATTTTCTTTTGAATACAATGAGTATATCTCAATTCCGTATCCCAAGACTTCTAGATCACAGGTCTGGATTCCCAATTAAAATTCCTGGAATTCTGAATTCTTGATCCTTAGTTCAAATTCAAAGGTCTCAACTTAGTTTCAGATTCGGTGGGTGATTTGAGTGTAGATTACTAAACTGGTCACATCGTCTTTTCTTGAAACTGACGAAGGAGTTACGTCTTGGTCATAGTCTGATTCAGGGTTTGAGTCTAGAAAGGTTCTCCCTGAACTATCTTTCTCGAAGGGTAATATTTCAATTACTACTTTACTGAATTTCATTCATTGAGTATTTTGCTTAACTGAATTCAAAACTAGTCACGAATTCCTATGAGGAATAAATTTATCATTTATCTAAAATTTCGACTTAGATAGTTTTTTTGAATTTCTCATTACCATCCTAGAGAGTATGAAATGGTATAGTTTTCCTTCACTGAGTATTTACTTATTCATTTTCCAATATTGATGGGATTTAAACATAGGATTAAAGAGAATTCTTATTTTGATATAAAAATTTTGTGTGCATCAATTTATGCATAATATCCAACTTCTATGAAAATAACATTTTTATATAAAAGAAAAATCCTTTTGTTCATCTATTTATGCATAAAAATTAATATTGGTGAAAGCAACACTTTTGGAATTTAAAAAAATCCTTTATGCATCATTTTATGCATAAAAATCAATATTGGTGGTGAAAGTAACACTTCTATGATAAAAAAATTTCTTTTATGCATAAAAATCAATATTGATGAAAGTAACACTTTTATAATAAAAAAATTCTTTTATGCATCTATTTATGCATAAAAATCAATATTGATGAAAGCAACACTTTTATAATAATAAAAATTATCCAATATACATCTTTCTATGTATAGAATTTAAATCTAATGAAAATTACTCTTTTATAATTAAAAAAATAATCATGCCTTTTCATCCAAAAAGTAGCGCTTTCTTGGAGAATGTGACTGACAACAGCAATAAAGAGGCTTGACCAAGTACGAAGCATATATTTTCTTTTGACGCAAGAGAGGGAGAACTTTGAATGTTCTCTTCATTCCTCGATCTTCTTCTTCTTGTCTTGCTCTTCTCATCATCGTGTCTTCTTCTTCTCTTTCTGTTCCTTTTTTCCAAAAATAGCTACAACACACCAATGCTTGAAAAAGGTTGTTTCCCAACACACCAATACATAAGATAGCCATTTTGAGCTATAAAAGAGAGAGCCAAAACAATCAAGCCAAAATTATCCTCGCAATTAGCTATGTGATCAAATAGCCATTTAAATCTATACAAGGGAGAGAAAGAAAAATCAAAGCACTAATTATGTGCCAAATGGCTATGATAGACATTTGGAGCTATACAAGGGAGAGCAAGGAGAATCAAAGCACCAATGTGCTTGAAATGGCTATGATAGCCATTTGGAGCCATACAAGGGAGAGCAAGGAGAATCAAAGCATCAATGCGCTTAAAATAGCTATGATAGCCATTTGGAGCGATATAAGGGAGAGAAAGGAGAATGAAAGCGCATATGCACGCTAAATGGCTATGATGTTAAAATGTAATGGGGGAAAAACTTCTCGGGAGGTCACCCATCTGAGTACTGTCACCAACAAACGAGTGCACTTAACTACAAGGTTCCACAAATTGATTTAGCCATCCAAACCCTATAATCTTAAAGTGTTAAAGGCCTCCAATCTATCTAATTTGAGGTAATCTTACAAGTAGGCACCCCTTTCCAACATCCCCTCTTGGTGCCAACTTGTCCACTTAAGAAAAATGCTGAAATTTGCTAATTTTAGTTATAACTACCGACAATGGGTTAGTTTTTGTTCACAAAACTGGTTTGAGCTATGAAAGAGAAAGCAAAAACAATCAAGCCAAAATTATGTTGGGCATGTCTTTTGAAAATTGAACCTTGAAAATTGATTCGTTGGGCACGTCTTTCGAGACCGTACACGTGTGAGGTGACGTACGGTTGAGGTTTAACGTTCAGTCAAAAATAGAAACTATTATTTTTTTTTCAAATCTAGTTTCTAGTGTTAATGGAGAGAGAGAGAGAGAGACTGAAGTTCTCTCTCTCTCTCTCTCTCTCTCTCTCTCTCTCTCTCTCTCACACACACACACACACACACACACATGCACCATCTCACAAATACATATATGCACATATACACAAGGCAAGACCTAGATGGCCATTTGTGGTCGTGAGGATAAGGAGGTTATGTAGAATTTGTGATCTCCTATGCATGCCAAAAGGCTCTACACACTCTCTCTCTCTCTCTCTCTCTCTCTCTATCTCTCTCTCTCTCTCTCTCTCTCTCACACACACACACACACACCCACACATAAAACCTTTTACAGTACATAAAAATGGGTGTGTTTTTGTGTTTATGTGAAAGAGTGCCATTTGCAGTGCATAAAGTATTCTAAAGCAACTCATGCACCCTTATGGAGCACATAAAGTATTCTTCTCTATCTACTTAGCCATTTTAGCACACACATGGTTATCTTTCACACACACACACAATCACACACATAGACACACCTACATCACTATAAGTTGGTGTGTGTGTGTGTATGTGTATAAGATAGCCATTTGGAGCTATAAGAATATTCTACACGAGCACAAGATACAAAGCAATGGTCCATAGCCATTTAGTGCACATACTACGTTCCAACATTGTTAAGGTCTAAATATCACGCCAAATGGCACTAGAATTCTATGTGTGTGTGTGTGTGTGTGTGTGTGTGTGTGTGTGTACATGCACACACACAAACATATACATACATACATACATACATACACACACACACACACACATGTGTGTGTGTGTGTGTGTATGTATGTGTGTGTGTGTGTGTGTGTGATACAAAAGAGTACTAAAATTCATCATACTTTCTTTCAAGTTTTCTTCTTTGCTAGAACATTTAGCACACAAAATAAACTTTCCCTCTCATCATCTTCATCATTCTTCTTCTCTATCCACTTAGCCTTCTTAGCAAACATGGCTATCTTTCACACACACACACCTACATCACTATAAGATTGTGTGTCTGGGTGGGTGTGTGTGTGTGTGTGTGTGTGTGTGTGTGTGTCTAGGTGTGTGTGTGTCTAGGTGGGTGGGTGGGTGTGTGTGTGTGTGTGTAAAAGATAGCCATTCGAAGCTATAAGAATATCCTAAAGCAACTCATGCACCCTTATGTGCACCAAATGGCTATCAAGAGGAAAGTGTTTTATTTATAACATTTACTTCCTTTTTTCTCTTCCCTTACATTCCAAAACTTAAGTTTTGAAAGTGATTTATTTCATTCAAAGTTCACATTTGTATGGATGCATGCATGTATACATGTGTGTGTGTGTGTGTGTGTGTGCGTGTGCGTGTGCGTGTGCATGTGCGTGTGTGTGCATGTGTGTGTGTGTTGAAATGGAAAAAGATATATGAAACTTGGGCTACCCTACAGCTCTTGGCCCATTGAACACTAGACCCCTAGCTTAAGGAGCTCATGACCTATCCATGTGCATGTGAGGGATTTATTGATGCAGTCGGTGGCCATGTTGACTATATTTTTTAACTTGCTCGCATTCCCTCAGCTGGAGTTTACTAAGCGTGCCCAAGTTCAATGCTGTCAATATCAAATACCTGTGTTCTTCTAGTGATGTGTGCCCATGTTCCGCGCCGTCAATTCCACATCTCTCACATCATAAATGCAATGTGGGGTATAGACATGAGGTACAAGGACTTTATGACAAGCTTCTAAATGTTCTTAAATGAAAGAATAGAACTTTTACATCTTGAAATTTAGTTGTTATTTATTTTATACACATTTTCTAGAGAGAGAAATTAGAAATTTGTGAATTTCTTACAAGGCCCTACAGATGACCTCCAAAATGTCCTAATGATCTCAGAAGGAGAGCTGGAAGGAGTTGTGTTTGGACTTTTCCTAGGCATCGATCGGGGGGACACTGAAGGAGAGGGAACCTTGGTGGAAGAAGCTTCTTCAATCATGCTTGAGAAAGAGGAACTCGCCAATCTTCGTAAACAAAATGAGCTTCTTCTTGATGAGTCCATAACAGGTACTGAGAGGGAGAATTACTTGAAAATGTTGGATGGTTTTCCTAACCTTTTTGAAAATAGCTACTCACAGATACGCCAAGTTACCTTAGTAGAGCACAAACTTGATCTCAAACCCCAAAGCAAGCCAACGGTGCAATGACTAAGGCGATTGGGAGTGGTGTAAGAAGAGGTTCTCAAGAAGGAGGTTACTAGCTTACTTAAAGCTGGTTTTATTTTTCTAGTAGAAAATTCAAAGTGGATTTCTCCAGTGGTGGTCACTCCTAAGAAGGGTGGAAAATGGCGTGTTTGTGTGGATTTTTGCCCTTTAAATGCATGTGCAAAGAGGTATTATTTTACTCTTTTAAGATGAGATCTTAGACCAAGTTGCAGGCCATGAATTGTATTCAGTGTGTGATGGATACTCTGGATACTTTAAAATTAGGATTTGTAAATAAGGAAGATCAAAGGAAGACCTCATTTGTTACACCTTGGAGAGTGTATGCCTATAGGGTGATGCCATTTGGCTTAATGAACGGTTCATGAGTCAGGTATTTGCACCTTACTTGGGAAAGTTTATAAGAGTCTTTTTGGATGTTTTTGCATTTATTCAAGCCATGTGGATCACTTGAAAAAGTTGAGGATGGCCTTGCAAAGTCTCGATGATGCAAAGGGTTGTCTCAATCCTAGAAAATGCCGCTTGGCACGAAAGAAGGTGGTTCTTTTGCAGCATGTTATCTCAGAGGAAGGCATAGAGATGGACCTTGAGAAGGTACAAGTAATTATGGACCTTCCACCACCTTCCAATGTAAGGGAGGTAAGGAGGATTTTGGGAAAAATAACGTATTATCAACACTTTGTTGACATGTTTTTTGAGAAGATGTATCCTATAAATTTGTTGACAAAGAATTTTTTTCCCTTCCAATGGGGACTAGAGCATAATCAAGCCTTTTGTTTGCTTAAGGAATGCATGAGTCAAGGTCCGATTATGCAGCCTACTATGTGGGGGGATGACTTTTATGTAAATCCAAGTGTCATCACATTAAATGGGTGTTATACTCTTGCAAAAGGGTGATCAAGGATGCATGAAACTAGTATATTATGCAAGTCAACAACTCATTGTGCCAAGGAGAGATATGGTGAAGTAGAGAAAGGAGGTTTGTCTTTGGTCTTTGTAGTGAAGAAGTTCAAGTCATACTTTTATGTAAATCCAAGTGTCATCACATTAAATGGGTGTTATACTCTTGCAAAAGGGTGATCAAGGATGCATGAAACTAGTATATTATGCAAGTCAACAACTCATTGTGCCAAGGAGAGATATGGTGAAGTAGAGAAAGGAGGTTTGTCTTTGGTCTTTGTAGTGAAGAAGTTCAAGTCATACTTATTGCCTCACCCTTTTTTCTTCCTTACATCTTAGCCTTCTTTACAATTCCTCGTTCGTAAACTCAATCCTACAATAAAGTTTGTAAAGTGGCTTTGTGAGCGTCAAGAATTCTCTTTCACTTTTATTACATAAAGTACCACTAGATCCTCTCTTGTAGATTTTCTTACAGGTAGGGAAGAAGAAGAAGAAGAAACTAAGACAAAGGAAGAAGCACGTGACGATTTGGAGACTCTACCAACTGCTTTGACTTTGCATTTTGATGGAGCCTTTAGCCCTTCCAAGCAATGTGGGGCTAGGGGGATGGTCTTATTTGATTCAGAAGGAAAAGAGGTATGGGCCAAGGGTAGGGAATTTCCAAAAGCCATATCCAATAATGTGGTTGAGTATAATGCCTTGATTTTTGGATTAAAAGATTGCCTAAAGGAGGGGGTGAAAGAGGTAGAGGTTAAAGGGGATTCTCAACTAGTCATAAAGCAAATAAAAGGAAAATACAAAGCAAGGAGTCTGAATCTGCAAGATTTATATAAAAGAGCAATGGAGTTAAAAGAAGTTTTTGAGTTTTGCAAATTTGTGCATATTCAAAGGAAGGATAATCAAAAGGCAGATGAATTGGCTACTAAAGCTTTGGCTTCTTTCAAGAAGCTACTCTTGCATTGATGAATACACGTTGGCTAGAGCTCAAAGATGTTCAACAATAATTGGATAAAGGATACTTCTCTCATGGATTAAGAAGAAAAGACTTACAAGGAAAGCTCGTCCTTACACAATCCTTGGAGACGTTCTATACAAGCAAGGTAAGGATAAGGTCCTTAGGAGGGTGGTGAGCTTGGAAGAATCTAAAATTATTATGGAATTATGTCATGAATGTTCAAGTCACTTTTCTTCAGCTAGCACTACTCGAGAGATCCTTAGCAACAAGTTATTATTGGCCTCCACTCAACAAAGATGCCCATGAATGGTGTCGAAGTTATAAGGTGTGTCAGGAATATGGATGCAAGCAATTGGTTCCTCAACCTTTAAATCCCATTCCAGCATATGGTCCATTTAAAAGATGGGGATTGGATTTTGTAGGCCCACTTCCTTTCTCCTCACATGGGAAGTACTATATATTGGTTGCCACACCGACTATGCAACTAGATGGGCAGAAGCAAAGGCCACGGTCAACAATAAGGCAATAACTGTGGCATCATTTCTCAAGGAGTACATATGTTCCCGATTTGGGTGCCCACATTGAAAATTCTTACAGATGGAGAGAGATCTTTTAGGAATGACTTGACTGAATCTTTGGTGCACAAATTAAAAATAAATCATGTCATGTCAACCCCCTATTATCCTCAGTGCAATGGTTTAGTTGGAAAAAACTAATGGTTTGCTTTCTCGATCCTTGTATAAGCTAGTGGATGCCATGAAAAGAAAGTGGGATGTGCATGTATCAAAGGTCCTATGGGCTTATAGAACCACTCATAATCTCTCTCTTGGTTTCACACCTTTTCAGCTAGTGTATGGAGTGGAGGCCATTTTGCCAATAGAATTGGAAATCACAAGCCTTCGCACATCTTTTGCATGATCAAGTAATGAAGAAGAAACTCATGCCCAATGCCTAGTACAACTGGAGACCTTGGATGAGAAGCGGCTTCAAGAACTTCAACATTTGGAGGGAGCACAACAATGGTGCAAGGCAAGGCATGATGCTCTTGCTACAAAGAAGAAGAAGTAGAAGCCAGAACTCAAGGAAGGAAGCTTGGTCTCATGAGATTTGATGGTCGTGTAGAGAAGAAACTAGTAGATAAGAAGCTTCTTCGATGCTGGGAGGGCCCCTTCAGGATAAAGAAAAATTTCAAAAACAACACCTATCTTTTGGAAGATGCAAAAATGGTCAAGAGGTTCTTGGACGTTCCAATGAATACCGGCTAAAGATATTTAACTCTTGGATACCATGGCCAACAGACCCCCAAGACAAGCTTGGGGATCTGCTGGGGGGGAAGATGTGACAACAAAAATTGATATCTTTTTTTCAAAATAAAAATAAGGTGGAAACTTGTGAGAGAATCTTGTAAGGCCCACAATGTGATGGAGAAGCTAGCCATGGAGACATGGCAATTGAGAAGCGTGATAGAGAAGCTAGCGGTGAGAGAGCTTTTGGGCGGCTAATCTCGTTGCGGCTTGTCAATCATTTAATGACTACTTTATCTCATGTAATAGTAGCAAATATGGGCTTGATACTAATTAGAATGATTAGTAGAATGATTGTGGATGCGATTATGAGTGGAGTGAATCATTGTAAATACCATGTGTATGAATTATAATTACCTTGGTATGGGAATAAAGTGGTTTGAGAGTGAAATATTATTGGATTGTATTGGGAAGATAGAAATGAGTCATGTATTTAGGGTGGGGAGAAGTGTGGGATCAAGAGGAATCCTTCTAGAAATCCTAAGTGGAATATGGAGGATGTTGACATGTGGAAAAGAGAGGGTCCCTATGGGCTCCATGTGAGAGGACTCTTGAACTGTTAAATTTTAAAAGATTCATGAGCATCTTTAGATGGGACACTTGTCAAAATGTGCCCAAAAGAACAATTGATGGTGGTGACCCGTGTCCTTATGCTACCAGGGGTGAAGGAATCTACTGGCTGGGAATGTAACACGGTGAGAGTTTCTCTATAAAAGAACCCTCTCTCCTCCCTCTCAAGGATCTAATTTTTTTGTTCTCCTCTTGTAGCTATGCCATAGCCTTGTATCCAGATCCTCCTATGCCTTTTCATCTCCCTTAAGCATTAGGCTCTCCTACTCTTGTAGTCTTCTCCAATTGGAAGCCTCTTTTGTTTCATGAATCAAGCTTTTGCTTCCTTTCTCTATCTTTTTCCTCTTCGCTTCAGATTTTAGTGTGTCCACATGAGTAGCTTGGTTCCATATCTATTATAAGAGGATCCTCTACTCCCTTGGGCAACCTCAACCCACCATGCATCTTGGAAGTTACTTCTCTAGTGAGGGAAATCGTTGCCTCTCCCCCCATAGTTTAGTGTGTCCACATGAGTAGCTTGCTTCCAGATCTATTATAAGAGGATCCTCTACTCCCTTGGGCTCAACCCACCATGCATCTTGGAAGCTACTTCTCTAGTGAGGGAAATCGTTGCCTCTCCCCACAGTTCCAGGTGAGTATAGAAAGTTTTGGTACTGTTCACTAAAACAGTCATAACTTTTGTGCTTGCTTCTCTGTTTTTTATAAAACTTATATAAAAATCTTTGTTTCTTCAAGATCTATCCATCGATGTTTTCAATACTCTATTTTGAGCAGCACAAAAAAATTTATGGCTGTCTGATCAAAGCAGAATGTGTATTTGGGATAGTTTTGACACTTGTCACTAAAACCGTCATAACTTTGTGCTCGCTTCTCCGATTTTTATATCAAAATCTTTGTTTTTATCCATTGACATTTTTGAGACTCTGTTTTGAGTAGCATAAAAAAAGTTATAGTTGTTTAATCAAAGTAGATTATTCACTTTGGGAAGTTTTATTGGTTTTTTTCCCTTTTTTCTTGAAAATGATGCGGCTCAACCATGCGACCCGTCCAAATGAGACATATCAATATACCCCTTTCACTTCAATTCACATTGTATTGACCCAAAAGATTTTCTTCCAGGAAAGACTTGCCCTCACTTTTGGAGCTGATCGCTTGGCCCAAATTAATGCTTCCGCAGAGCCCTTCCTATTTCCTCTTCTGGACTACAATCTCACCTTTGATGTCTACATATTTGTTTTGATCTAGGGAGATAGAGGGTGAGAGTCTATTCCTGTTGCTTTCTTTGGACAACGAGACCGCCTCCCCTTCTTCAACTTTTGGGGTTTGAGATGTGACCAAAGTTAAACCCCCAACTTTGTGTCATAGTATCTAGGAGTTCGTTATCCAATCCTGTCTGGATAGAAAGTCCACCACCACATTTTCTTTGTTGGCCGTGTGTTGGATGGTGAACTCAAACTCTTTCAGTAGAAGCATCTACCTTGCCATGTTCGCTACCAAAAAGGCTTTGTTCATGAGATAAATCACGGCTTGATAGTCCATGTGGAAAACAAACTCATTTCCCAAGAGGTAATGTCAGAACTTGTTCACATCATCATAAATCATTGAGAGAGATTTCCACCCTTGTGAGGGATTTTCTAGCATAACGATGAATGGGTTGCATATACCCCTCTTACTTCTCCTGCATTAGTGCACTACTCATTGCTTTGTCTGAATCATCTTACATACACATGAAACATTTCATTCCATTCTGGGGTGGTTATTATTGGTGCAATTGACACCATGCTCTTTAGCCATTGGAATTCCTTTTGACACTGTAGACTCCATACTTTGCATTTTTCTTAGTGAATGCATACAATGAGTGAGCCACATGAGCTAAATATTTTAAAAATCTAGCATGCCACTAACCTTAGCAAGGAACCTCTCTAGTTTCCTAATGTTCTAAGGAGCAGACAACCTGGATATGGCATTTGCTTTAGCAGGATCTATGGCCAATCCTTTTGACACTGTAGACTTCATACTTTGCATTTTTCTTAGTGAATGCATACAATGAGTTAGCCACATGAGCTAAAATTTTTAAAAATCTAGCATGCCACTAACCTTATCAAGGAACCTCTCTAGTTTCCTAATGTTCTATGGAGAAAACAACCTAGATATGGCCTTTGCTTTAGCAGGATCTACGGCCAATCCTTGGGCTGACACAATGTTTCCTAACAATTTTCTTGATCTCATTGTAAATGCACCCTTGGTTGGATTTAGCTTAAGCCTTGTATCTCTTCATCTTTGTAGACATTGCGTTATCTCCAAACACACTAAAGTCATCTACAAAAGCCTTCATGAAGTCTATCAGGTAGTCATAGAAGATCTCTTACACAATTCTTTGTGAAAAGTAGCAGGTGCATTTTTCAAGCCACACATCATGACAATCACCACAAAGACACCCCATTCATCAGTGATGAAGGTTGTTTTCTCTCTGGATTCTGGAGTTAGTTTTACCTGGTTGTACCCACCATTCAATCCATCCAAAAATGAATACATTTCCTTTCTAGCTACCTTATCTAGCAAAGAGAGTCCATAAACGGGAATGGAAAGGGATCCGAGGTAGTTGTGGCATTCAGCTTGTGATAGTCCACACAGATTCTGATCTTCATGTTCTTTTTGGGAACTACCACAATTGGGGATATTCAAGCAGCTTTCTCTACTGGTGCACAATGAGACCTACTCTTAGTAGTCTGTCAATTTCTTCTTTGACTTGTTTGGCAAAGTTGAGGTTCATTTTGTACCTCTATTGTTTGATTGGCATGGCTACTTCTCTTAAATTGATGCTATGCTAGAAGAATTTAGGGTCAATGCCCTCCATGTCCTTATAAAACTAAGTAAATACATCTTTGGTATTCTTTCAGTAAGGACACCAACTCTTGCTTGAATTATTCTTCCACGTCAAGACTAATCTTCACAGGATTTTCTTCTTTTTCATCTCCTATATTCACCTCTTGTAGTCTATCCGAGCTTACTTTCGCTTGTAGCATTTTTCTTCTAGTTCTCTTTTTGCTTCTACACGAAATCATGGACCTCTTTAATCTCTTCCTCTTACTCCACATTATGGGCCCATTCAATTGCTTGCAAGGCTTCCTCCTACATGGTTTTACTCAATTTTGTTCTGCTTCAGCCCTCTAGTTTTACGGAATCTGATTTTGTTTTCTTCATTTCTTTGGCTGCTTCTTCCACATTTTCATCTTTTGCTTCTCCATAGTGTCCCATCACTTCATCAACATGTAACATGTACAAGGGCACCAGGTCGGGATGTTCACAGAGTATTTTGTCTTCTTTATCATCATCAAAGCCTTTTGACACACTGAATGTCTCTGCATGAACTGGCCTTTGAGCAAGTGTTACTAACCCCTTTACATCGAAAAGATCAACATGAACTTTCCACTTATCCTTTTTAATAAAGATTCTATTTTTGCCCTAGTCCTACTTTACTTTACCATCTCTCAACCAAGGACTTCCCAATAACACCTGGTAAGACCCGATGTGGTTATTACCACCAAGTGTTACTAACCCCTTTACATCAGAAAGATCAACATGAACTTTCCACTTATCCTTTTTAATAAAGATTCTATTTTTGCCCTAGTCTTGCTTTATTTTACAATCTCTCAACCAAGGCCTTCCCAATAATACCTGGTAAGACCCGATGTGGTTTTCAGTGGGTTATTACCACCAAGTTGACCTTGAAGCCTACTTGTTTGATTTTCATTTGGATATTCTTGATAATTCCTTTAGGAACCACCATTCTATTATCTGCCATTCTTATATTGAATGGAATGGGATCCCATTTGAGACCCAATTCCACTGTAGTTTCCTCAGTAATGACATTTACTCTGCATCCACCATCCATACTGCATCATTGATGAGCACGTTGTTCAGTTGGATTGTGACTTTGGCCACTTCATCATCTCTAGATGCTGGGAGTTTCTCAACTTGCACTCTATTGCATTAAAGGGTTTCTTCTTCTTTTGAGTGCTTTAGTTCCTTGCTTAGTCCTTCAATGTCGCCCATCAATATTTTACCCTTGAATCTTGGAAATATGTTCAACACTTGTCTCAACAGAACCTATCTATCCAATAACATTGATACTACATTGGTTTGTAACCAATCACCATCCTTCTTCCTTTCTTTCCAAGCAAATTTCATTGTTGTGCTTTGCACGTATCTTGTGCAGATTTCCACTTGCTTCTTGGAGATCTGCGATGACTTCACATAAGCCACCCTCCTTCTGCTTGCCTTGCCTTCTTTCTATTTTCGTAGGGGTTTGGATCCTCACCTTCTCCTGTTGTTCCAAGTCCACAATTGCCTTCTTGTAGGCTTTGGATGAGTCCTGATTATCTAGCTGAGTGGTTACTACACCAGATTCATTTTCTTTTTCCCTTGTGGATGACCAAGATGTATTGAACCTCCATTTGTATTTCATCCATCTGCAGCATGTTGGCACTTGGTGGATTTTTCTTTTAGTTCCATTAATTCCACCTATCTTTCTTCATCATGTTTTTTCTTCATGGGACATTCCACCTTGGCTAACAACAGTAGCATATGAAGGTTGTAGAATCACCGGCAGGGCCTTGGCTTCTTCTTCCTAGGTAATTTCCACGGCTTCTGTTCCCATACCTTCACATCCGTGCATGTCTTCTTTCCACTCCTTCCATACTGTTCACCATGGGAGCTATATTTTTTAATTTGTACCTATAGTTCCATGTACTATGATTGTTATGTTAAAAACGGTACACGTTGGTGGCACTGTGCATTCCTCCTTGAGGTGGACTTCTTGTTTGCATTGAGATCAGAACATATTTTTACGGAATTATGAGATTTTTCTCTTTTTCATCTCTTGCATCAACTTCTTTACCTATAGCACAAGTTCTCCGGGCTTCATTTGTGCCCTCACAGTTTTCTTCTTTTTGTCCTTCCTTTTCTTTACTACCACTGGAGTGTCCTCTCTGAGGTGTTGCTTGAAGCATCCTCCTTAGTTTGTGATGCTTTTTTTGGGCTTTCTCTCTTGTCTTCTTTCTTGCCTTATTTTTTATTCCATTTTGGCCTGCTTGACGAGTTCCTCAAACTCCTCTTCAGTTTTCGCCTGCTTTGTGGTGCTGACTGTTGCATGGATACCTAGCTTAAAACCAATTTGCAACTATTTTCATTGAGGTTTGGTTTTATTCTGCCACTCTCCACCTCAAGCTCAATAGTTTTTTGGCATAGCCCTCTACTTTCAGGTCTTTTTGTCGGAGTTCTCTCATTTGCTCACAGAGTTGAGTTGCAAACTTTATCTTGCAAAATCTCACTAGAAAAGCAAGCATGACCTCTTCATAATTTTGAAAATGGTTGTCTTGGCATCTTGACACCCACTTCGCTTCGTGACTCTTTCTTTACAGGTGTTCATGAAAGAATCTCTACAGATTTTAGTGAGCTCTAGTTCTTTCACATCCCAAGGTTTGGCCACTTTCCAGTATTGCTCAAAACTCCTTACATGTAGATCTTCATCTTTCCCTTTCTCTCTTGAGAACACCGGGAAATTTTTGGCTAATGATGCCATGGCTCCCTTAAACCTTTTCCAGGGGTTTTGTTGTTGAGGTTGTTCTTCTTGGTTTTGTTGATCCACCCTTCTTAGGCTTTCTAGACCTAGATTGTGCACAGCCTCTAGCTCTTGGCACTCCTTTTCTTGGTCCAAATTATGCTTGAAATCTGACGCTCCCTCTTGCTTGTGTGGGGCTGTATAAGTTTTTGCACTATCTTCTTGATTGGAACGGTGCGAGACACTTGTAGCTACGAGTTTCCTAGAGGGTTTCTTGGAAGGAATTACTTCTCTCCATCCTCAAGCTCACAATCATGTGGAAGGCATGCCTGACTCCATTTTTGTGTTGTGTGATGGAACCACAGTGTCTTGCCGAGAAAAGCCTCTCCATACTATGGCTTCTCCGCGCAAACTTGTTTGAGGGATCTAGTTCTAGCAAGATTGATTTGAGCGGAACCAAAACTTTCACTTTTAGAGTTTCCTTTGCTTGAAGGTGTAGAATGCTACTGAGTAGAGACATTTTTGCTCCACCGCAATTTCCTAAAGAGGAAAGATTTTTGGCCCAGTTGCAATAGAGGTTTCCCTCTGTAATTTCCAAAAAAGGAAAGATTTTTGGCCTAGTTGTAGAGTAGAGGTTTCCCTTAGCAAGAAGTATTCTAGCGGAGTTGTGGTAGAGTTTCCCCAACAAGAAGTTTTCCAGCAAAGTTACAATAGAGTTTCCCAGCAGGAAGTTTTCCAGCATAGTTGTGGTAGAGTTCCCCAAAGCAGGAAGTTTTCCAATGTAGTTGCGATAGAGTTCCTAGCAGGATTGTGAGGTGTTACTTCCAAATTTTCCTCTCAATGAAATGGCAAGATAGAGGTCTGAAGTAACAAACTAGTTAGGCAATGCCGTTGGAGGCATATAGCCACCTGCCAAATCTTCTAGATTCAAACACCATCTCTATAGTGGTCATGGTGGGGACACGCAGAACACCGCTCCACTTTAGAACTCCACACACTCTCACTCTACCCTCACTCTGCTACACTTTGATATATAACTCTCTCACTCTCTGATATAATAAATAGGATAATAACAAAGTTGTCTTATGACCATACCTATACCTAGTGTACAAGCAAAGTGGAATGAAATATTCTATTCTAAGCATATCTATATATGGCATGTCTTTCTGTACATATACGAGATGTGGCTAAGCTGATGTTATGATCGAAGACCGCATTGCTTTTTGCCACTATACAAATGTGGTGTTGAAATGTTTTGCTTTGCAAATCAGCCAAATAATCTTTCAGGGACATTATTCCCTTTGCTTCTCCTTCCGCATATGAACATCTCATAAGATTGGCTTATCTTCCTCTATTTTTCACTTCATATCAAGTAACGTGGTTATTAAGTGATGCCAATACACATATTTGTTGAAGAACGTGCAGAATGCAAGTTCTCTGCATGGTACCCGTGCAGAATGCAAGTTCTCTGCATGGTACCTGTGCAAACTTCATAGCATTCTCTCCTTTAGCAATGGTTTGAAACAACTTGCCCTTTCTACAAAAATAGAGCAGCCATGCATTACACTCTAAAACTTTACTAAAACCAACTTGCACTTTTTGCATAGCAGATGAAACTTACTCATTTGTTGCTGCTTCTCATGCCAATCCTAGAACTCAAATACCACATCAAAGAAATCCTTTCCATTTGTAGGATTTTCAATGGCTGCGAATGTGTACCCCTTTTTCGTGAAAATCATCTCTGTTTCCTTCAAGTAATTTTGGTACACCTCCTCCTCATCTTCCATGCATTCCCCTTCCTTCGGCAATCCTCTCATTTTTGTTTGAATAATCTTCTTGAAGTCATCTTGTTCTTCTTACAAATCAAGATGGAAAAATGTAAGAAAACCTGAGTTAAAGAAGTAACATCTTTGAATTAAATGTTAGAGGCATGCACAAATATTACTGAAAAACAAATTGGGACAACAGTGCCATTGGGACACTGTACCAACTTGATTTGCCCACTTTTTTAAGCAACTATTGTGGTTGTCCACTTCTGTTCATTGTCTATTAGTTTCTCTAGCAGAGTATTCACATTTGCTAGACCAAAAAGTTACATCAGAAAAATATCATGGCCTGGTGTGTGTGGTACATGCACACGAGTCACCCTGATGAAAAAAACAGCAATTAATAGCTTCAGAGAGAATACTTGCATCATACAAGACATTGAACATCTGTATTGCAAAATGTTTGTATACCTATTGCGGAATATTTGTATACTTGCATACAAGACATTGAACATCTGTATTGCGGAATATTTGTATACCTATTGAGTTTTGTAAGGTTAATTAATAATAACTATGCCTCTTCTTCCTTTGTGAAAGAAATGACACGACACCAAACTTCAGGATACATATCCTTCAAATGTAACCATTCTATGTATCCAATACAACGAAGAAAATTATATTGGAGCTTTCAAGAAAGATAGAAAACATTTCAAACAAAGAAGTGTGAATTTAACTTCTTTCAATGGTATGAAGCCATGACACAAGTCTATGGCTTCCATCCCAAACCACTAAATTTTTATTGGGTAAGGTGAGCCCACTTCTTTGTTTCTTTGAGATTTTCATCAAACATATTCGATTGTTACCACCAAAACCCATTCCTCCATCTCAAGTCCTTAGGGTTATGTTCTATGGGAGCTTCCCCGAGAAAAGACTCAAAAATAATGAACTCTCCAATTGATGGCACATAACCGTGCCTATTGCAGCTCTCTTCAAGTTCCAACAGATGGTCATGTGTAGTTCGAATGGCTGGATTTATACAAAGCTTGTTCAATGGTATAGGTGGTAGTCTCACATCATGTAAGATTCCTCCCTCCATCTTTTGAGATGTAAAGATGTAAGAACCTTCCCTTCAATCTCTTGTAGTCATCCCCTATTTCAGAATGCAAGAAAACATTGTCTTCCTTTGTTTTTGGCCTAGAGAGAGAAAATATTCTAAAGAGAGGCAATATAGTTTTGAGATATTTTTAGATATTAAGTTATCCCTTTTATTTAAGATGAATTCCCCTAAAATAGAAGTTTAAAAAGAGTTTTCTAATGTGCATTAGAAATTAATTGAAATGTGCACTAGACACCTTAGCCTAAGGGTCCTCATTTTTAAAAAATTATGGATTAAGGTCCAAAGAGTGTTCTAAAGGGCCAATGGGGTTAATCCAAGCGTTGAAATGAGAAAAATACAAGAATAAAAAGAAAATCTCCCAAAAAGGAGTAAATTCGCACATAAGATGAAGAGTTGACTAGTACAAGTACTTAATAGTTAAAAAAATGAGGATTTATTAGTAAAACAATTAGAATTTTGACACCTCAGGAGCTCATGAAGGAGGTGCCTAGACTCCTCATGATTACTCCAATTTTTTAATTTTTAAAAAAAGAGATATTTCATCTCTCCTCTCACCTCTTTCAAACTAGATCAGAAAAGTGGGCCTAACTGGTCCAAAACTTGTCCAAATTGGATCAAACTGAAGTTGGAAGCCTCTAGATTCTAGTTTGACTTGGTTGGTGGCCTCCCTCACCTATAAATAGACCCCCAATCCTTTGTATTTTCATCTTAGAGTAATTCTATGCTAATGTAATTTTCAATTTAGTGTATTTCTATTATCCCTCTACCTTGCCTCTCCATTTTCTGAAGCTTTGGGGCTTCACTAAACCTCTTCTTCTCTTAAATATTACCCTTTTTCCTTGGTGGCTAAGCTTCTTCTTTGAAGGCTACACAATTCTAGCAAGGTAAAGAATAAAGCAAACCAAGGGTAAGCCTAAACAATGAAGTTTATGCTCTCTTTTTATTGTTTATCTTCTTCCCAACCTCCCTCATGCTTGGGAAGCATTTTATTTTATGGGTTTCCTCTAAAAACCATGATTTTATTGAATTATGATGAATTAATGTTTATGTTTAAGCTTAGGTTTATGCATAAACTAATCTTTATATTAAAAGTGAAATTTGAACCATTTTCAATTCATAGAAAATGCAGGGAAGTTATGGCAAAATTTTATTAGTAGAAAATGAAGGTTTATGCAAAAAACAAGTTTTATTCTAAAAGAGGAATTTTGAGTATTTTTATTTCATAGAAAATGCGGGGAAACTATGGCATAATTTTTATCATTAGAAAATAAATTTTATGCATAATTAATTTTTACGCTAATAGTGGAATTTTAAGCATTCTCATTTCATAGAAAATATGGGGAAGTTATGGTAAAATCTTTATCATCATTAGAAAATGAAATTTATGCATAAATAATTTTTATATTAAAAGTGGAATTTTGAGTATTATCATTTCATAGAAAATGTGGTGAAGTAATGGAAAATTTTATATCATTAGAGAATGAATTTATGCATTATTAATTCTAAGCTAAAAGTGGAGTTTTGTGCATTATTCATTTACCATAAAAATAAAGAAGGTTATGCACAAATTTTCTAGATTCATTCAATTTATGAGAATTATGAAAATTATTATGAATATAAATCATTTAGATAAAAATGAATTACTTTGGGTGCATAAATATTTTATGCTAAAAGAGCGATTTCCATGATATTTTATTTTGAGAAAATAGAGAAAAGAAGGTGAAAATATTCATAGGGGTGCATGGAGAAAACATAGATGAATTTTTAATCAGAAATAGGAATTATGGGTATAATTGATTTTGTAAATCCCATGAGGTCGTATGCATAAATCTTTTATTCAAAAAAAAAGAATATTGATCTTATTTTATTTTGGAAAATTTGAGAAAAGAATGTGAAAATATTCATAGGAATGCATCGAGAAAGCATGGATAAACTTTTAATCAGAAAGAGGAATCACAAACATAATATACTTTTGGAATACATCTAGATTCTCGATAAGTAGAATCTTGAGTACATTCTGAATGGGAAAAGGGATTTCCCAAAAAAAGACCAAAAACATGCTTAGTTGGATGAATGTAAATACTTGTGAGACTGACTTATTCCTAGATTCCATGGGAAAGGAATCTGGAATTCTTAAATGGATTGAGGATCCAAAAGGGAATGAAAAAGTTGCTTTTAATTAAGCCAAGTAATGGCCGAGACTTAGAAAGTTCTGAAAAGTAGAGTAGCTATACTTTTTACCTAGTTGATTGCAGAACAAAGATTCTGATAACTAGATCAAGGAAAGTTGATAATCAAACCTGATTCTCTCAAAGCGAAAAGAGAGCATCTTGTTTGTAGAGATTGGATTGATGTGGGGATTGATGGGTTGATGTGGATTGAGGTGTGAAATTATGTGGAGTGATGCGTGGAAGGATGTGGAATGTGTGGATTGATGTGGGTTGATGTGGATTGATGTGTGGTATGATGTGAAGTGATGTGGAGATTGATGGGGTAATGATGTGGGTTGATGTGGAGTAATGTGGAGTGATGTGGAAATGATGTGGGATGATGTGAAGGAATGTGGAAATGATGTGGGATGCTATGAATAAATGTGGGAATGATGTGGGATGATGTGAATGGATGTGAATGGATGTGGGATGATGTGAATGGATGTGAATTAATGTGGAATGATGTGAAAGGATGTGAATTGATGTAGAAGAATGTGGAATGATGAGAAATGATGTGGAATGATGAGGAATGATGTGAAAGGATGTGGAATGATGTGAAAAGATGGGAATTTTGTTTTGAAACTGTATTTGTATGTGAAATCTTTTTTTTAAAGACTATTTTATGTCAAGAATGTTGGGGAAGTATTTTGACTAGATATCTTGTGGAATGAGGTCATGGGGGAGAGTTAAAGGACGTCTCGTGTGGAAAGATCGGTCTAGGTCTTGACCAGCCTCGATTCGGTTAAAATGGTGAGCTTCCAATACGGTGGATGGGGGGCCAAGGAAGCAGCCTATACGTGAAGCACTAGGTCACCTATACGAAGGAACCTAGAGGGTGCTAACCATATGGTGCTCGGGCTCAGGGTCGCCCAGGATACCCACACGCGCATCAAAGAATAAAATGAGTTGGAGTTGTCTTCTGAACATGGGCATGGATCTAGTTGATTGGCCTTGCTGGTCTTCAACGGATGAATTCATGGCTCTTTTACATGGATCTTGTTGGTTTATCTAGCTGATCTTCAACGGAGAGTCCATATGGATTTTATGTGATGATACTCCTAGGTACTATGGGCTAGGGACTATTGAAAGGGCCCCTGAAGTGAGCAGATGGTGAGCGTTCTGGTTGCCAATGATGCCATAGGTACGTTGAGGGAGGAATGAATGGAATACTTGATTATATTCCTGAGTACTATGGGCTAGGAACTATTGAAAAGGCCCCTGATGAGTGAGTAGGTGGTGAGCGTTCTAGTTGCCAATGATGCTATAGGTACGCCGAGGAAGGAATGATTAGAAATTAGACTTGGAAGTGGAATACTAAGTGTTACAATGGACACACTGTGGTTTTATTGCAATGCTATTTTGGAAATAGTTGAGTCGAAGAAAAGGCAATTTCATATTGGGTGTGTAAGTGGTGTGTCTATTTAAGTTTTTCATGAGAGCTGGCTAGGGGTCCTGGGAACTCTTTTCCCTCGTACCCGCCGTGCCGAGACAAAACATAACCAAATTTTTATAATGGATCCTATCAATACAGTGGTTGGGAGGTTGGCTAACCCATGGGATTGGATGGGGTTAGGCTAGATTGATGGATTCCTATAATAAAATTCAATTCTGTTCAAGTTACGATAGTTGAAGGGAGTCATAGGATAATTCTTGTTCTATGGAAAAGAATCAACGGCTATGCCTATTTTGATGGGAAAAAAAGCGTTAGTCTCTATGAACCAAGTACAAGTTCTCCTTTGATTCGGCCATGTGACTTGCAGGTTCAGCCAGAATACAAAGGATAGTTAGGGCTCTTGAGACTACATTAGGAAATTTTCTCTGAGGAATCGCCTATGCTTTCTGGGCAAGGGAAGTTTTTTCCGAGTTTGGTTTTGGAAGAACCAAGGGATTACTCTCTTGTCCGGACATTCGTGGTGGGAGAGGCCCTGAGTGGGAAGCTCTGCCTTGCACATAAGGTTTCTACTTCCGCTGCTAGCACTCCAGAGTTCGATGCGCAGAGAGGGTAGGGATCTGACTGGTAATGAAAGATTGTAATTGTGTGTTGAAATTCATACGAATTGATATTCAGAATGAAAATTCATAAATTGGGAATTGGATTTTTAGATTAATGCATCGCAACTGTGTGGAATCCCTGACTTGCTCTTGAGGCCTAGATATGATGACCTTTGCCTTATAACATCAAGGACCGTATCTATTTGTATATACCGTGGGTATACTATAGCTCTTTACTGTGAATATATAAGAGTGAATCTAAGACCTTGAAGTTATAAGCAAAAATGCTATCCTAGATGATAATTTTTCGAATGCTGGTTGATATGATTTTAGAATTTTGGTTGAAAACTTTATGAACTGATTTGGATTCTGATTGAAGGATGATGATTTTTTGAATTTTGGTTGAAAGTAGATGTGTTGAATAAGTCATAATGATGATGAATGGAGAGAAATTCCAGTGAGACGATAGACGATCAAGACTTTTAGCAGTAGATCACTAAGAGATTAGTGGATCATGCTGACAGATTGCTCATAGCTTGACCTTTGGCCCAGTGGACCCAATTAAGGAATGACGATCAAGACTTTCAGCAGTAGATCACTAAGAGATTAGTGGATCATGCTGACAGATTGCTCATAGCTTGATCTTTGGCCCAGTGGACCCAATTAAGGAATGACAAATTGAGAAACTATATAACTGCAATTCCCATGAGGAATGTTCAGATGTTAATTGGAAATTATTGGTCGTCCGATGGACCATTATTGTGTTAAGGATATGAATGAACAATTTTTTGATAATGAGTTATGTATGTTTCTTCTTATAGAAGGGATCTTTATCCGATGATTCTGAGAGGGTTGACGAAACTTAAGGAACCCTAGAATCAGTTGGATCTAAAGTTTAATTCCTTTTTTATTTAAATTATAAATAAAGTGATCTTTTCACCTAAGCGTCTTGGTTAAGTTGGAAAAAGGGACTTAACAAAGAATTTTCGTATTGATAGGATCATGGATTGAGGTCATCATGGTAGAAATGTTAGCCCTCGACCCGATAAGGAAGAGCTCGACCCAAATGTTCACAAAAATCTACATAGATCTCAGCTTGGACCTTTCAAAGGTGAACGGGAGCATTTGGGAGAAACAGTAGAGAAGTGGATCAAAGCTATGGAGGAGTACTTTGATGTCACAGGTTACAACGAAAAGAGTAATGTGGCTCTTGCCAAGCTGAAGATCATAGAAACAGCCAGAGTAGCCTGGAGGAACCACTGTGAGACAAACTACTTGGATCCGAACACCCAGACGTGGTATGATCTCAAAGCATACCTTAGAAAGAGATTCTATCCTGCAGGCTTCTTGGAGACAAAGATGAACGAGTTCTTGGAGCTAACCCAGGGAAGCCGAACTATGGAGGAATATCACTAGGCGTTCGCTCTCCTCCTCAAATACTCGCCACCACTAGATGAAGAATAGATGATGGCTAGGTTCATTCAGGGAATGAACAAACCCTTGGATACCTTGGTGAAAAATGCTAAGCTAGTTTCTATGGCTGAAGTAGTGAGGATGGTGAAGGATTTTGCCAAGGTCTTTGTTGTCAAGGTTCCGCCCCCCCCCAAAGCCAACACCATCATCTTTTAAAAGATTTTTGACCTCGAAAAGTGACTCCCACCTTCCACCTCCCAAGAGACAACAAGGTCGTAGTAGTCAAACCCAGGATATGGGAAGTTACAAAATGGAAGGGCAGGTCTTTTCCTTGGAACACAATTCCCTCGAACTCAACTTCAGAAGTTCCACCCTTGAACAAAATGCTTTAACATCCAAGGATACGGTCATTGTAGTATGGATTGCCCAACTCCTTTATGTCCTATGTGTTACAGGTGAAATATCTTGCAAATGTGTGAAATGTGTTGGTGTGTAAATGCATCAATATCGAGAGAGAGAGAGAGAGAGAGAGAGAGAGAAATGTCCTATGTTTCAACCAAGCACACTTATTGGTGTTTTCCATGGATTTTGTATATGGAAGCGAATTTTATCGATATCTTAGAGTCTACATGTGAATTGTGTGTGTGTGAAAGAGAGAGTGAGAGAGAGCGAAAGAGAGTAGGGGACAAGAGGTGCCCATTGTCAGGCGTTTTTCTGAGAGGTTTTTATGGCTTGTGTACATACGTGTGCATGGCAGGTGTGAAGAGGTTGGTTTTGAAGGCGTTGCCAGGTGTACAATGTGGATGCTAGTGTGGATGCTTTTGTTTTGAGGCTCGTGCAGGCCTGTCCGAAAGTGGTCCACGAGAGGTTCGCTGGGGTTGATTTCAGCTATTTGGCAGCTTTCGGTGTGTACACGTCTCCAAAGAAAAGAGCGAGCACTAGTGGCTTTTGAAAGCGTGGAAAGCAACCATTGATGTGGCCAAGGTAGCAGGACATGAGTGTGAAAGCATCGGGGCAATTAAAGATTGCATTTGAAGAGGTGCATGAGCAATAAAGGATTAATGGGCCAAGGTGGCCTTTAGATTGGTATGAAATGGGAAGAAAGGGCGGCCATCTTATAGGCCTTTTAAAAAATATATATATAAAAACGTGGCCATAAGTGTGAAAGCCACTTGGAGGCTTGAGTGGCTGCCAACGGAAATTCTCGAAGCTTGGCGAAGAGGTGGCGAGTTGGCAGCCTGCAGCAGAAAAGGAAGAGGGCAGTCGCCATGTGGAATGGGGGGCCTCGTCATTCTCTGCAGAGAGCGGGTGATAGCAGATGGGGGAGGCTTCTCCAGCAGAGACAGGTGCAAGGAGTTGTCCTAGAGTGATCGTGGAGGGCCAGCGGAGAAGGTGAGGCCGCCTTGGGTTGACCAGAGGGGCTCTCGAGCGCAAAAGAAGAGAGAGACCACAAGGAAGCTACCTTGATATGGGTGGCCTGGCTGTTGGCAGGTGCGAAAGCAGTAGCTCGTGGGCTGGCGTGAAGAGTGCAGTGGTTGGCACAGAGCTACTGGCCACCTTTGAGGTGTTGGCACAACAGCAAGTGGGCGACTGGCGACTTGCAGAGAGGCTACCTAAAGCAAGGTAGGACTCATGGACGTGAGTGTCAACTACACAAAAGAAGAGAGAGCAGAGGGCGTAGCTGTTGACTGGAGGCGTCAGGGTGTGCAGGATGATACAATGAGGAAAGCTAAAGAAAAGTATTCGGAGGCATGGCCCATTCACGTGCAGTTTAGATGGGTCGATGCCTGGGTGAGTAGCAGAAAAAGAGCCTATGAGCCCAGATATAGCCAAGACTAGCCAATAAAATTTGTTTCAAGGGGCATTTCTATAGTGGTTTAACCAAAGCGTCCACCATGATCACCAGGTATTGGCGGCCAACCAACCTGTTTGGCCACCGCCCAAGTAGCCACCCAGGATTATCTTGTTTTGTAAAAAACTAGGGGTTAGGCTTTCTTTCTTTGTAACAACTTTGTAATGGCTTCTTTTTGCAAATGGGTAGTACCTGGATGGATGCAAGAAGCTAAGGGGATTATTTCCAAGTAAGTGGAAGAGACAGATAGACTATTGAATGGATAGTTGAGCTCACGAGTTCATGAGCTGAGTGATTTCTAGTGGATTGTACTATTGAGAGTCTAAGCTAATATTGAAGAATGTCTCATGTATTGGTCTCTGACTTTGTCTCTATTCTTTGCACTACATAGTTCTTTCTATTTCGTGTCCACTATTTTGTATTAATTGCATTCCTATCTGGACGTTAACTCCTATCCAAAATCATGAAGAGTATAGGAACTTGAACCTACATGTAGTCACGATGATGACGACTAACTCCCCAAGATTACGGAGGCCAGCATCTCATCAACATGCTAGTGTTGGCTTGTTGCATTGGGCATAGTAGCATTAGTCGAACCCTTCAAGAGCCAACTAGGTGATCTGGAACCACGTAAGTGCATGGACTGCACAAGGAATGGTGTGGACAATGCATGAAATCCCACTCCGGAGTGAGCATGCTGACACATATGTGGACAAGATAAGCTTGGTCAAGAAAAGGGAAGAAATTGAAGTAGGAAGGAGCCACTATACAATGAAAAGATGACTGAGAAAGGATGCAAAAGTGCTAACTCGAGCCCATTACGGCCCAAAGCAGTAGAAGTATCCTAGAAAAAAGAGGAAGGAAATCTAGAGCAAGTTTGGATAGGAGAACTGACAAGAGAAGGTCAGGATAAAGAAAGAGAAGCCAAGGGGGAAGAAGAAAAAGTGTTCTTGTAGAGGCTAGAGTATGCCCAGTGAGATAAAGTGAGGAGCAGCAACCCCCAAGAGGAATATGACCTGTGAGGATCTCAATAAGATGAAACTAAACATCCCATTGGATTAAATGCAGAATTTTGTGCCCAATTACAGGTAAAAGCTGCTCCATGCCATAGTGCCAAGTGAAATATTGGCACAAATTTCCTTGTAGGAAATGTAGAATCCGACAGAGTGCAGGAATGTGGAAAAAGTCTAGGAGGACTGTGACAACCATTCTCAAGGTGACCATAAAAATCAGAGAGAAGATAGTGTCAAGGGTCATCCTGGATGGAGGATCATGAGTAAATATAATATGAGAAAGCCTAGTGAAGAAGCTAGGAATTTTATATATGTAGCATGCTCTCCATTCTAGATCTAGATGGGTGATCATCAGAGAAGATTCCAACTAGTTGGAATCATCAGGGGAGAACAAATCGAGGTGACAGGATGAATGTTCACTGTCATGTTCATAGTATTGAAGATGACTGAGATTGCCGGGTGCATATCCCATGTTGGGAAGACCATGGCTCAGAAGTGGAAGAATAAAACACAACTGGAATATGGATAGGATTACAATTTGGAGAGGGAAAAAGAAGCTATGTATCTCGGTTGTAGGGAAAGACAAGTTAAATTTGGCTTGGAAGGGGTCGAAGATGATGAGGAAGACTAGATTCTGAAAGAAAATCTAGACTGACTGTCACTCTTCAAAGTAGACATTGAGCGGATGGTGCAAAGGTACTATCCAAAAGTCCTGGTGGCTCATCTTGAAGCTGATAAACAAAGAAAGTACAAAGGAAGATGAGGAAGACAATCAGGGCAGAATAGCAGAAATACTGACAGACCAAGAGAAGGCCATGGTTTCTCTCAAGTAGGAAGGAGACCAACTGAAGAGATGTAATATCAAGGTCCAGGAAGATGAGCTTGAGGAAGTAAACCTACGAGATGATCAAGAGCCTAGAACAGTTAGAGTTAGTGCAAAACTCAATCAAGATTTCAGAGGAAAACTATTGGAACTTTTGAGATCTTAAGGATGTGTTGCATGAAAGAAATTGATCTGAGATTTTATCAGCATAAGATCAATTTGAAGGAGGATGCAATTCCTATCAAGTGAGTAGGTATAAAATGAACCCTAAATATGCCAAGCATTTCAAAGAGGAGATAGATAAGCTATTGAGAGTGGGGTTGATCTACCTGATTGACTGAGAAAAATGGATATCATCCATAGTCATTGTCCTAAAGAAGAATGGGAAGCTCAGAGTTTGTATAGACTACCAAAAACTGAATGCCTCCACCATATTAGATCCATTTCCTCTACCATTCACATAGATTCTTTGCAGGATGCGATATCATTTCTAGATGGGTTCAGTGGGAACAACTAGGTGTGCATGGCTCAAGAGGATAAGGAGAAAAAGAAATTTGTAATAGAATGGGAGGCTTTCACCTCCAATGTAATGACTTTGGGTTGAAGAATGCTCTATCCACGTTCTAGAGGATGGTGCAAGAAATATCGTACGAATATTTAACCACCTTCATGAGGGTCTTTGTGGAAAATTTCAGTGTGTTTAGAAAGAAAGAAGACCACATAAAGTACATGATGATGTTTCTAGAGAAGAATAGAACAACCAGATTGAGCATGAATCCAACTAAGTGTGCCTTTGATGTCGCAAGGATCTCTATTGGGGAACATAGTGTTTGCAAAAGGACTGACATTAGATCAAACAAAGATCGAGATCATTGTAAAGCTATAGCAGTTGCCTAAGAACACCAAGGAGCTAGCTAGATTCGTGGGACTAATCAAATGGCACAATAGATTCATGAGGTTCTTGGCAAATGTGGCAATACCTCTATACAATCTAACCGTTCAGGGATGTAGAATATGTCTGCTCTGCTAAGAAGCCTATCAAGAGGCATTCCAAAATCTGAAGCGGATACTGTCATCCACACCAATTCTTCAACAGCCAAATTTTAATTTAGTGTTCCATGTATCTGTGGATGCTTCTCACTTTGCCATTGGAAGTGATTTGATGCAGAAGTCATGTGCAGTAAGGATGGTTTTGACCGGTCTATTATATAAGTAGAAGATTGTCAAAGCCAGAGAAGAATTATTCCACCACACAAAGAAGGAATCACCAGGGATAATCTACTTGTTTTAAAAATTCACGCATTATCTCTTAGTAGGTTATGTCTGTTGACCACAAAGAACTCAAAAGTCATGTGCAGGAAGGATGGTTTTGACCAGTCTATTATGTAAGTAGAAGATTGTCAAACCACAAAGAAGGAATCACCAGAGATAATCTACTTGTTTTAAAAATTCACGCATTATCTCTTAGTAGGTAATGTCTGTTGACCACAAAGAACTCTCGTATTTGGTGAACAAGCCAAACTTGGTAGAAAAATTAGTTAGATGGATACTGTTATTTACAAGAGTTTGAGTTCACCCCATCAAGCACACCCCAGGAAATAAACATTTAGTGGTAGATTTCCTATCGAGCTAGAGTCAGGAAAAACTCCAGATGGAGTGGGGAATGACTTCCCAGATGCTCATCTCTTCATCATAGATGGAGAGATACCTAAATGGTATGATATGTTGCAACTCCTCTTCTCTGACTAGTCTTTTCCAGAGTATATGTCCAAAGATTAGAGAAAAAAGCTGACTCTCCAGAGCAAGTTGTTCATGGTGGTGGTAGGACAACTGGAGAAGATGGGCATTGACCAGATTCTAATAAGGTGTGCTCTCTTGAGCATGAACAACAAGCTATGCTGCTAGAGGCACATCAAGTTATACATGGGGGCCACTTTTCCAAGGAGGTCACTGGATGAAAAGTGTTTTAAGAAGGACTGTGTGGCTGATAGCATTGAAAGATTCCCACAAGTTTGCAAAAGAGTGTGACATGCCAAAGGCTAGGGCAGCCAAATGATGCATATAGAATGCCTCACACCCCAATACTACCATTTGAGTGGTTCTAGAAATGGGGTTTAGAATTTGTTGGCCCATTCAAGCCAGTAGCTTGGAGAACATGGAATAGATACATAATAGTGGTCCACATATTACTGCACAAAGTGGGTAGAAGCTAAAGCTTTGAAAGATTGTAAGGCATCGTCAGTGGGGTAAAGTTTTTGTATGAAACTCTCATGACCAGATTCGGATACCCAATACTGATAGTAGTTAGCGATCAAGGGAGCCACTTCCTCAATGAAGTGATTAAGAAGCTGACACAACAACACATGATCATACATAAGAAATCAACAATCTACTACCCACAAGAA
Source organism: Cibotium barometz (assembly GCF_041138505.1). Taxonomy (NCBI): domain Eukaryota; kingdom Viridiplantae; phylum Streptophyta; class Polypodiopsida; order Cyatheales; family Cibotiaceae; genus Cibotium; species Cibotium barometz. The sequence goes on along the minus strand of NC_141081.1, from coordinate 44,822,042 downwards.
AATGGTAAGGCGAAATCCACTAACAAAATCTTGAAAGGAATTCTCATCAAGACAATGAATGAAATAGGAGATTAAGAACACAAAGCTACATTTTGCATTATGGGCATTTAGAACAGCTTATAAGAATGCAATGGGACTTACGCCATTTAGCGTGGTGTATGGACTAGAAGAAATAGTGCCCATTGAGTTCCTCACACATAAAGCCTCAAGATAGTCGTGGGCAGAAAGACTCTCTCCGAAAGAGTTAGAAGTCCACAGAACTGAGCAACTCCTCCAATTGTATGAAAAGAGACTATAGAATACATGGACAACCAAGATTGTGCAAAAAAGAAGAAATGTCCAAGTGGATAGAAACACAAAGTTAAAAATCTTCAAGGAAGGTGATGCAGTCCTACTATTCTCATCTAGAATGGGACCTCATCTAGGAAAGCTAAAGCTGAGATGGATAGGCCCTTCAGAATCGTCAAGAAAATTGGAACGGGAACGTTTGAACTGGCAAGGCTAGATGGTGAAAAGCTAAAGAAACTCGTGAATGGATATAGGCTGAAGCCTTATCATGGAAGGATTGTAGAACAGGAAGGGACCCAAGCAGGAGAAGCACGTCTAGCTCTGGAGAATCTCCAAGAAGCAAAATTTGAGTCCAGTTAGGATCACGAATTTGAAGTGGGACAGGATTCCGAAGGGAGAAAAAGTGAAAAAGAACAAAATATAAAAATAGAAACTGTCGGTGTAAATATGATCTCAATGTGCACAGAAAACGAGGAGTTAGTTGGCCACTACATGGAGGTGGCAAGAAAATTGATGTTGCCATGTGCCCCCAAAAAGGATACATGGATGAAAAGAGAAAGGTGTCACATCACCTTCGCCCCACTACAACCCAGCCCCATAAATGACCTTGCGGCTTGTGTATAGACAAAATTTGAAAGGGATAAGGGAGAATCATGGAAATTTCAAGAAATTATGGCCATACAAAGGGGAGGCATGCGCCAATAAACAATTGGAAAGTGTTGCACATTATTAATCAAATGCCTAATTTGCATGCTATTGCATAAATGGACTATTGCTTCCCAAGCACCCCATTGTGCTTTGCTAGCAATAGAGTCATCATGGTGGTCAATGACAAAAAGTTAACAATAACATACTGCAAGGAAGAAGATCCAACCCTAAAGGATTTCTATGATGCTGAACGTAAAAAGTTACAAGCCTCTTCCATGAAAGCCCCTCTATGATGCTGAACGTAAAAAGTTACAAGCCTCTTCCATGAAAGCCCCTCTACACAATGACCTACCATCTACATCAATGACCAACTCCGATAAACCATCTACTCCTTAAACCCTATCCTGACCGACAAAGTTTGCTCATAATCAATAGCTATTCCTAAAAAACTTCCCCCCACACAACCATCTATCTCTAATAAGGAACTCAGAGCAAAAGCCCTAGAGCCTATGCCTCTTCATCGACAAACGTCACCAAAGGAGAAAACCGCATGCTCGAAAGCCTCATTCATCGAATGCCACTCTGCAAGAGACTTAAACTTCATAGTCAAAAATACCCACGAGTCTCAAAGCTGCAACCTCAACACCAACCAATGTCAAGGAAGGCTCAAAAACTTCCACTTCCACCTAAAAGAAAAATCCACCATGATGACACAAATCAAGGTATCTTAATGGTTTCAAAATCTGGGTGGAGAAGTAGCTACTTGTAGCTTAAGGCTACTAAGAAGGTGCCAATCAAATTTGGGTGCCTCGATCATCAAAGCCTCTTCCTCAATGCAACCCTCAGAGGCCAAGGAAAAAGAAAAGTACTCCACAACACCATCCACAAAAGCCTATGCGAGTTCCTCAAAGAACTCTACCATGTCAAAAAGTGTGGGTACCAAAAAGATTCTTACAAGCACAAGGGTAATACCAAGATAATACCAAAGCTTGGATTCCCAAGTGAATCAAAAAGTCTCCTCAACCTGTTTAAAGAAAGAAACCTCAGCACCAAAGGCATCAGTCCCACCAGTTTATAATGTTCACAAAGATGGGTGCCTGTTCATGTGCTTCAACAACAAGGATACTATGGTGGTAATCCCATCATATGGTTGCCAAAATTGAACAACATGAAGAAAGCCTCACCACCACCGACTTCAACCCCAATAGATTCACCTAAAGTTCGATAAGAATGGAGGCCCAAGCAACACCAAGCACGTCACTCAACCACTCTCATGCATTCAGCACACCTACACAAGAGCTTGTGTGTTCAAACAACCCCAATGGTAACCAACCAACAGTCTTACCTACCGCCTCGACAACATTTGAGCCAAAAATTCAAGAATCAATTCCCACGTTGGAGACTTACGAACGCATCAAAGACAAATTCACGATGCTCTTTTCATTCCTCTAGATGTGAAGCATAAGTGCAGAAGCTACGTGGCATTCATAAGAACCTATTCTCTCAAAAAGGAGAGTAGCCACAAGAACTTGTTGCTCATAATGTGGTAGTAAAAAAATAAAAATAAAAAACACACAAACACAAAGGGAGTCACATATATGGCCTACCAAACAACTCCCAAGGATCTTCAATAGCCATTATATTATATTAAGCTTATAGCTTACTATTCTCTTTGGCTATGTTAATGTAGCCATTATATTCTATTAAGCTTATAGCTTACTATTCTCTTTGGCTATGTTAATGTAGCCATTATATTCTGTTAAGCTTATAGCTTACTATTCTCTTTGCCTATGTTAATGTAGTAGATGCTCCATGAGTACATATCCATACTCATGCATTGGAGGACATTTTTACCAAAGCCTCAGCACATCGACAACTTTTAGGTACATCTCTGGATGGGGGGGCCATGGTGGGCGAAAGCCTGGTCAATGGTACAACCCATTGCCTGGAATTTTCCTTCAAATTACAAACCTCTCCAAACAACGCTACCATCTTCACAAATCAATGATCTTCAATACTTAGTGAGGATATCTATATTAGTCTCGCACAACAAGAAGTCAACAAAATTCATTCAACCTCACCAACAAGTGGCTACTTCAACACAGAGCAATTCAATAAGAGTCTGTTTGACTCAATTCTTGTACTTCATGTATATCTGCTTCATAAGAGCACTTAAATATACATAAAAACATAAAAAGTACATGGAAAGAATCACTTAAAAAGTACATGGAAAGAAGCATGTAGTAGGAACAAGTCCTACTCAATAATATTTGACAAGAATCCTGCCACACAAAGGGACATCATCGAAGGCTAATTTCTTCAAATGATGAATGTCGCATCAATGAATCCAATGAGGAACTGAGAATCACCATCTTGTTTTCATGATTATGTCTATGCTCCTCTGGATCCTTCCCTCTTGTGTCTCCCATTATTAACATCTCTTAGCATCCCCACTCTAACACACATCACATGTAACCTTGCTTATGATTGCAAAAAACAAAGTGAGGAAATAATCCCCAAAAAATGCTCACAAACATATAAAAATGTAATCATTCATAATAAAAAACCCCACCCCGTTAGGAATTCCCTATAAACCACTAACCTTTTCATTCACACTAACCAGCTTTTCTTATTCCTTCCAGAGGGACAAAGACCATTGAGCATCAACAACATCAAAGCCATCGACAAAGCTTATCCATTCTCCCTACACAAAGGTCTTTAACGCAATCACGAGGATGTGATCGCCATCAGGAAGGGGGAGATGTTAACCTATTCCTAGGGTTAACAAGAGCTACCATGATTATTTTACATCAAGGAGTCACGGTAGATACACCAAAGGGGTCATACATTCAAGATATGAAGCAATGGTTTCTAAAGTTACAACTTGGATGGGCGCACGTAATGGTGTAACGAAGTATTTATGGAAATTCCTACTTTAAGAGTGTGTGGTAGCAAGTTAGGATGAAGTCCTAACTTTAAGTGATGTACTCCATGGATATATTATGAGAGTAGTCATTGTAATAGCATTAGGGCTCTTATGAGACTAAAGTGCCTGGTCCACCACAGTTTAAGTGAGTGTGAACACTTATGGCAATGTATATAAGTGAATATCTCTCATAATACAACAAACTCTCCCATTATGCAATTGATTCTTGCTCTTGCTAATCTCTCTCCCTAATTCATGCTAGTGAGTGTGTGAGTGAAGTGAGGTGAGAGGAGGGACGAGTACCTGTATTGAAACACAGCAGTGTGACAATGCTCGCGGGAGGTTCGGTGGAATTGCTTCTCAAAGAGTTGTAGAGCTTGGGGACCTCAAGGGTTATGAGCTCAGCCATTGGAAAGATTCTCATGACAATTGCGGTTCACCAGGTAAACTCTTGTTGGATGTGTTTCAAGGGGGGCTAGCGTGAGCCATAAGAGGATCATTATCATACGGTGTCGAATGATAGTGAGACTTTGCAAGTGGGTCCATTGGGCTTGTACCCCTCCACTCAAAGAGTTTCACCACCATCGGATGTCAGATGGATGGAACGGTCTGCTACCACCCTCCTATTTTTCACATAGTGCCCAAGGGGTTTCCTATGTAAAAAATAGTAGGTTTGGGTGGGGAATTATTATCATACGGCATCTGATGCAAGTGAAACTATGCAAGAAGTTCCATGGATTACTACCCCTCCACTTGCCAAGTTTTACCACCATCGAATACCAGATGGGTGGGACGTTATGCTGCCACCCGCTGCTATGTTTTTGCATAATGCCCAAGGGGTCCCCTATGCAAAACAAAGTGGGTTTGGGTGGGCCATCGTCATCATATGGCATCTGATGATGGTGAAACTTGGCAAGTGAGTCTATCGAGCTGCTCCCCTCCACTTTTGCAAAGTTTCACCACCATCGACGTCGGATGGGTGGGACAGTGTGCTGCCACCCACTATTTTTTGAATAGTGCCCAAGGGGTCCCCTATGTAAAAAATAGCGGGTTTGGGTGGGACTACTACCCCTCTACTTACAAATTCTCACACCATTGGATGTCAGATTGGCGGGACGGAATAACGAGTTTGGGTTGGGAATCATTATTGTATGATGTGCGTAGTGCCCAAGGTGTCTCCTATGCAAAAGATAACAGGTTTGGGTTGGGAATCATTATTGTATGATGTGTGTAGTGCCCAAGGTGTCTCCTATGCAAAAGATAGTGGGTTTGGGTGGCGCATCATTATTATATGACGTTGGATGTGGGTGAAACTTTGCGAATAGGTCCATGGGACTGCCTGCTGTTCCACTCACAATGTTTCACCACCATCAGACATTGGATGGGCGAGATGGTGTGCTGCCACCCGCTATTTTTTTGCATAGCACCGAAAGGGTCCCTATCAAAAAAATAGCGGGTTTAGGTGGGGCATCATTATCATACTAGGTTTGATGTAGGTGAAAATTTCAAGTTGATCCATGAGGCTACTATCCCTCCACTTACAAAGTTCCACCACCGTCAGATGTCGGATGGGCATGACTGTGTGCTGTGGTGTTTTTTTTTGCAACAAGCAATTTCAGGCGAGAAGTCTTACAAAATTTGTGAGTGGTTGAGATCGTAACACATGGGTGTGAGGTGAAAAAAAGAAAGAAAACCCTGCCTCTACAACCCTTCCACCTCGCAAATTTGGAATAACAACACGAACGGGGGCACCACCAGCCCACCGACTGGAACTCTTCTCACACTTCACCACCCAACCCGCGCCAGACAAACAGCAAAAACAAGGGCACCATAGACCAAAGCAAACACCCAGTAATATATTCCTAGATCAAAACATTATACAAGATTCTCTCGACACAGAAGCCTTACTCACACAACTTACAAACAAAACACTCAGGCCTGTCAGCTGAGGATACACCACATCCTTGATAACTCCTCTCGCCTGCCTGCTTTACCAACCACACCAGAAAGAACCCGGCCACTCTCACTTCAGAAGGCGCCCACACCAGCTAACCTTCAACTCTCTGCAGCCCATCTACTCTGCATACATGCCAGCCCCACAAAGGCATGGGGCTTTGTCTGTTCCGGAGAGATAACATTTTCTTCAAAAATAGTCTCCTCTAATTCTCTTAGCCCTCTTTTTTGCCGTTGGCCACTTCCACCCATAGAGTGGTCTTTCAAATGGTTCTGATCTTTGCATCTCCTTCTCTTTTCCTCTTCTAGTTGGCTTTGTTTCGAGAGGGTAGCTAATGTCATTTCTCTTTGAATGAGTCATGGCCTCCTCACCCAAATTCGCGAGTCATAATAGCCCACTGCTTTCTCGCCTACAGAGGTCTAAATCAGCTGCTGCTCTACTGACAGTTAAGAATAAGTATCCTATCCCAAGAATTGATGAGCTTCTGGACAGGCTAAATGGATCCCAGATCTTCACAAAGATAGATCTCAAATTCGGGTATTACCAGATCAGGATCAATGATCAAGATATACCAAAAACAGCCATCAATACTCGCTATGGGCATTATGAATTTACTGTCATGCCATTCGGAGGGATTAACTAATGCCCCAGCTACATTCAATTGCCTAATGCAGGACATCTAGGTTTCATAAAAACCTACATGTCTGTAAAGAAAAGCTTCTTTTGGCTTGGTCTGAAAAAGGATGTACTGAATCATGTACGTCAATGTCTGACATGCCAGAAAGTCAAAGCTGAAAGAGTAAAAATACCTGGGAAGTTACATCCGTTGGACATTCCCGAGATGAAGTGGGAATGTATCAGTATGGACTTTATTACTGGATTACCTTCAGTGCAATCAGGTTACAACTCCATTTTCGTGGTAGTTGACAGACTAACCAAAGTTGCCCATCTGATCCCAATAAAAGAAACCTACACTGCAATGGATGTGGCCAGAGTGTTCCTCAAAGAAATCTTCAGATTGCATGGCCTACCCAGGAGAATAGTAAGTGATCGAGATCCTAAATTTACTTCAAGGTTCTGGACTGCATTTTTCAAAGCAGTGGGAACTTTCTTGGATCTCAGCACAGCTTATCACCCCTAAGACCGATGGTCAAACTAAAAGGGTAAACCAAGTAATCGAAGATATACTTCGGTCATGCTGTGGTAGGGAACCCAAGAAGTGGCTAAGCTATCTGCAGACAGAAAGTTTGAAGAAGCAGATATGGTCTTCATTAGAGTACGGCCCAAAAGAAGTTCTCTATCTCTTGGGAAGTACAAGAAGTTATCCCCTAGATATTGTGGGCCATATCTGATTACAAAGAAAGTAGGTGACTTAGCCTACGAGCTTCTTCTACCTTCTCATCTCAAAGTTCATAATGTATTTCATGTAAGACTTCTAAAGAAATATGTGCCAAGCCCAAATCATGTACTTGATGATGAAATCCTAACCTCTTCAACCCAAGGGCAGATAGAACTCCAACCTGAAGAAATTCTTGATGTTCGAGAAAAGATTCTCAGGAATAGAATTCTTAGAGAAATATTGGTACAATGAAAGTTCTATCCTTTTGAAGATGCCACCTGGGCGAATGAACCCAATCTGTTTGGTGGGATTACCCCCAGTTTGCGAGATGAGGGCATCTCGCATTTTTCAAGTAGGAGATGTCCAACATCTTCCTTGTAATCAAATCCCTCTTCAGAAATTTAAAAGATCTTGTTTCTACCAGTTTTGGCCTAGAGAGAGAAAATCTTCTAGAGAGTGGTAATTCAATTTTTAAATATTTTTGGATGGAAAAATATCTCATCTTATTAAAATAAGTTTCCTTGAAATAGAAGTTCAAAAATATTTTCAGAAGGTGCATTAGAAATTAAGTATAATCTGTTCAAGAGTTTGTTCAAGAGGCATTATCCTGGGAGTCAAGATTTTTTTTAAATTTTAAATTAAGGTTCCTATGGACCAATAAGATTCATCCAAATGTAGGAAGGAGATAAATAGAAGAATAAAAATAAAATCCCCCAAAAATGAGTAAATACTCACATAAGATGAAGAGTTGACTAAGGACAAGGTTAATAGTTAAAAAAGAGAGATATTTAGAAGTAATGTACATTAATGACACCTCAGTATGGGTGAATTTTCCTCATGAAGGAGGTGCCTATTTCACATGTGTGGGAGAGTTTTAAACTCCCAAATAATGAGATATTTTTATCTCTCCTCTCTCTTGTTTCAACTAGATCCAAAAAGTGGACTAAACTGACCCAAAAATGGTCAAAAATTGACCAAACTGATCTGGAAAATTCTAGAATCAGTTGGCTTGGTTAGAAGCTCACTTTTTCCTATAAATAGAAGCCTTCCCTTCTATTAAAACTCAATAGTATTTTGCACTGTTACCCTGCTTCTCCCAAGTGCCAAAAATTGTGAATTTTACTCATAATTCATTAGTTTTTGACCTTCCCTCTTCTAAAAGATTGGTGGCCACTCTTGTTTCAAACAAGAGTAGAACCCTCAAACCATCAAGCCAAAGGAAAGCTCTCAAATTATCCATGTACGTTAAAGATTCTTCTCTTTTCTATTTCTTTTATGGTTTTTTTATGACTTTTGTCTTCTCTAAAATGAAATGATGTTATGCCTCATTGAAAAAAGACATTCCCCTCTCTTCTTTAGCAAATCCAACCATTCTTTATCCTAGATGAATGATTAATGGATAAAATCAAGTTTTTCATAATGTTTCTCTTAAATAAGTAGAAAATGTTTACCTTAGAATGATTTAAATACTCTTGGTGAACTTCTAATAATTGAAAAATGGTCAGCCATACAAAGGATGTTATGGTGAAATTTTTCAAAAATTGAAAAAAAGTATTACTTTCATTATTATTGATTCTTATGCATAAAAGTATGCATAAAAGAAATTTATTTTTATTATAAAAGTGTTACTTTTATCATTATTTATTCTTATGAATAAAAGTGTGCATAAAAGATTTTTTTTTTAATTATAAAAGTATTACTTTTATCATTATTGATTTTCAAGCATAAAAGTATGCATAAAAGAAATTTATTTTTATTATAAAAGTGTAACTTTTATCATTATTGATTCTTATGCATAAAAGATTATTTTTTTTAATTATAAAAGTGTTACTTTTATCATTATTGATTCTTATGCATAAAAGTATGCATGAAAGATTTTTTTTAATTATAAAAGTGTTACTTTTATCATTATTGATTCTTATGCATAAAAGATTATTTTTTTTATTATTATAAAAGTGTTACTTTTATCATTATTGATTTTCAAGCATAAAAGTATGCATAAAATAAATTTATTTTTATTATAAAAGTGTTACTTTTATCATTATTAATTTTTATGCATAAGAGGATGCATAAAAGAAATTTATTTTAATTATAAAAGTGTTACTTTTATCATTATTGATTTGTATGCATAAATAAATGCATAAAAGATTAAAAAAATTATATTAAAAGTTTAATTTTCATCATAAATGATTTTTATGCATGAATAGATGCATAAAAGAAATTCTTTTATATTAAAAGAGTGATTTTCATCATAAATGATTTTTATGCATAAAAGATATTTTTTTATATTAAAAGTGTGATTTTCATCATAAATGATTTTCATGCATAAACATATGCATAAAAGATAATTTTTTTATATTAAAAGTGTGATTTTCATCATAATGTTGGAATTAGGGTTGCAGGAAAGCACACAAAGCTTAGAGAAGAAGAAGCAAGAATGCACACAACACACAGTGTATTAGATTGTGTCAATGTACAAAAGATTAGTTAGCCCTAGTTGGATGGGCGTATATACAAGCCGGGAGAAAAAACCTCCTAAAGAGGGAAAAAGTGCCCCGGCGGTCCTAAGTGTGTTCACACACCACTGCCTATATATATATATGGCAACAAATCCCCCCTGGGAGTGATGGTGTGAACGAGAGCTGGCACTCATGTATAGGGGAGTGCCATGCCCAAAGTAGATCAGTCCACAAAGGGGAGCAAGCCCAAAGCTTTGCGGAAAGCTTCGAACTTCTCACGAGGAAGCGCCTTTGTGAAAAGATCGGCGAGGTTGTCCTGTGTTGGCACATAGGCCAAGCTGATCTCTCCTGCTGAGAGTCTCTCCGTGACATAGTGATAATGCACCTCAATGTGCTTTGTACGAGCATAAAAAACTGGGTTTCTCGCAACTGCCAATGCACTCTGACTGTCAGTGAAGATAGAGGTGGCAGACTCCTGTCCAACACCCAAGTCAGCCACCATAAGCCGTCTGAGCCACACACACTCAACCGTAGCTGTGAAAGCTGCCCTGTACTCAACTTCACAACTAGAAGTGGCCACAGTAGGTTGCTTCTTGCTCAACCAAGATATGCACGAGCTACCGAGCATGAAACAAAAACCACTTGTGGACACTCTTGTGTCATAGCAACCAGCCCAATCTGAGTCCGAAAAAGCATGTAAATCTGGCGGCAACGATCCCCCCTTGGGATAAAACAACCCAAGATGTATGGTGCCACTCAAGTAGCGAAAGATGCATTTAACTGCCTTCCAATGCTGAGACCCTGGGCTATGCATAAACTTGCTCACCTGTGAGACTGCAAACTGAATGTCCGGCCTCGTAATGCATACATAAATGAGGCAACCAACAGCTGTCTGATAGAGTGTGACATCAAAGTGATCTCTGGCATCATGAAGACTCAACTTCAAACCTGTCTCCATTGGAGTAGCAATAGGCTTGCAGTCTTCAAGGCCAAATCTCCGCAACAATGTCTCAATATACTTTGTCTGACACAAAGCAATACCTCCATCACACTGCTTAAATTGTATCCCCAAATAATGATGCAAATGCCCCAAATTTGACATCTCAAAAGAGGCATTCAAATCAGCCTTAAAATCAGCAATATGACTCTCATTTGGTCCTGTGAGCAGCATGTCATCGACATAGAGAGCAATGATTAGATGTACATCATCCACATGTTTAACATACAAAGTGCTTTCTGTTGGACTATTCTGAAAACCATGTGCAGTCAAATATGCATGTATCTTTTCATACCAAGCTCGTGGAGCTTGCTTTAAACCATATAAAGCCTTTTTCAACCTGCACACTTTGTTTTCCTGTCCTCTTTGAACAAAACCACGAGGCTGCGATACATACACCTCCTCATGCAAATCTCCATTCTCTCAAGAATGCATTCTTTATGTCCAACTGATGTACATTCCAACCATTATGAGCTGCCAATGCACAAATGCTACGAATGGTAGTCATACGACAAGTAGGAGCAAAGGTCTCATCAAAATCAATGCCCTTTTCTTGAGCATAACCCTTTGCAACAAGTCTAGCCTTATAGCGATCAACACTGCCATCTGGCTTTCGTTTCAACTTAAAAACCCACTTACATCCAATGGCCTTTTTACCAATAGGCAAATCACACAAAGACCATGTACCATTCTTCATTATAGCATCATATTCACTTTGCATTGCAGCCAACCAATTTTCTGAATTTTGTGCCTCATCAAATGAAAGAGGTTCTTCCTCTTCACACATACTAGACACAGCCAAAGCATAACAATCTGATGCATAAGAGGCATGCTGAAAACCTGAACGAGTACGACTAGTCATAGGTGCATCAATCTTACTATCACGCAAGGTTTGCACCAGCCATTTAGGCATATCTCTAGCCTGCTCATTTTCAGCCCTATCCTCATGAATTACATCCTGTAAATCTGCATCAGAAATAGGCTGATCTATGATGTCGTTTGAAATCTGCATAGGCTGAATATTTGCCTCATTAGGACTTACATTTGAATTCCCACCTGTAAAGAGAGGCAACAACGTATCAAATACATCCCGTGAGCTCACACCTGTCTCTTTGGTACATAATAACAAAGGCTGCACAGCATCTTCCACAAAAACAACATCTCGACTAATCAAGATACGCTTTGACTGCGGATGATACAATCTGTAACCCTTGCTCTCAGCACTATAACCAACAAAAATGCATTTGACAGCCTTATCATCCAATTTTCTGCGTTGTTGCACAGGCACTAAAGCATAGGCCAAGTAACCAAAGACACGCAAGTGACCAATAGAAGGCTTCCTGCCATGCCAAGCTTCGTATGGAGTAATAAACTGCAAGGCCTTAGTGGGACACCTGTTGAGTACATATGCAGCACACATGACAGCCTCAAGCCAAAATGCATGTGGCAAAGCTTGGCTCTTGACCATACATCGTGCCATCTCCATAAGTGACCTGTTTTTCCTCTCAGCAACACCATTTTGCTTAGGGGTATACGACACTGTACATTGGTGTTTTATCCCACGACCTGCCAAAAATGCATCAAACTCTTTAGACATGTACTCCCCCCCTCGATCAGAACGGAGGGTGCCCACAATACAATTGGATACATTTTCAACCATAAGAAAAAACTATTTGAAGCACAAAAACACTTCGGACTTTGCCTTTAGTGGATATACCCATGCATGCCTTGAGCAATCATCAATGAAAGTCACGAAGTACAAGTGTTTACCAAATGACGAAGTTTGCATAGGCCCACATACATCACTATGTACAAGCTGCAATTTGCGAGTAGCCCGCACAGAACCATCCTTTGGAAACGCAAAACGCTGCATTTTGCCCAAAATATAGCCTTCACAAACATGTTTCAATGGTGCCTCAAGAGGGGGCAATGAAGCAACCATATCAAATTTCTGCAGACGCAGCAAACTAGCAAAGTTCAGATGACCAAAACGAGCATGCCATAGTTTTGCATCTGAAATTGCCTTTTCATCAGAAACTGCATTTGCTGAATCTTCCACACACTTGTCATAAGAACTGAGCCTATACAACCCACGAAACAAGGTGCGAGATACAATAATCGTATCACCAAAAGTCAAATCATGAACAGTACATCTGTCATCCACAAATTTGACTACAAGTCCAAGTCTAGCAAGCGCAGAGACAGACAATAGATTCTTCTTTATCCGTGGCACATACAAAGCATCTGAAAGTGTGAAAGCGCTGCCATTTGCAACAGTAAGCATAATTTTTCCAATGCCCTTCACTGGGTAAGAAGCATTATTGGCACATGTGACAGTATTCCCATTAGGGACAGCCTCAAGAGAAGTGAACATATCACGATGCGAGGTAATGTGCTTTGTAGCACCACTGTCAAAATACCATACATGAGAGTCAACAGAAACTGCCAAACATGCATCATGTACAGATGTGTCATACTGGAAATACACGCTAAACGCCCATTCTGTATCCTGCACAACATTTGCAGAATCTGCATTTGTAGAAGCATCCGCTATTGTGGCTGCATTTGACTCTTTCTTCTTTGCCTCTTTAGCCTTTAGCTTAGGGCAATTCTTAATGACATGATCATTTGCCTTACAATAGTTACACCTGATCTTTTTCTTGCCTTTATTAAGAGCCTTCTCAGACTTATTGTTGCTACCTGTGGAAGGAGAAGAAGTTGCAGACCTACTAATAGGAGAAGAAACAGTGGAAGGGGCTGCCTTACCACTTCTTCTCTGCTACTGGGCAGCAATAAATGCTTGATCAACTGCACGCTGCCCGGCCCTGTTTTGCCTGGACTGCGCTTCTTGTAAGAGCATGTTGACTAAAGTATCATACTTGACAGCATCAGGTCTATCCTCATTAAGAAGTCTCCACGTGGAAGCAAAAGTCTGATATGTCTCAGGTAAAGCATCAAGAACAGTCTGCACAAGAGAATGATCAGGAATAATCTCACCTGTAGAAATCAACTGTTCTTTGAGATCTTTAATCTCAGCAAGAAAAACATTCATGTCATCATCTTCTTGCATAATCTTCAATTCTAGCTCTTTACGCAGGTAAGCGATTTTTGCCTCGTTACGACCTTCATACAAACCAGCTAGAATATCCCAAGCCTGTTTTGCTATTTTAGCTAAACGAATATGTGGGGTGATGTTACGTTTGACAGAAAGTGCAATCAAGGCATGAGCCTGTGCATCTTTACCATCCTAACGAGCTTGTTCAGCAGTGGGTAAAACAGCAGCAACAGTAGAGCTGCTAGAACCTACAACATCCTCAACAGATCCTACATCCACAGAACCTGGACGTACATCCATACCCTGCACAATGTTCCACACTCCTTTTGCAACCAAAACATGCTGCATCATGTATGCCCAAAGTGGGTGTAGTTGCTGTCTCCATCCAATTTGTCATCAGCAGATAACATGCGAAATACATCATTATTGTTATCAGCCATGGCCACTGACTGAAACTGATGCAAAAGCTACCTGTAATGAAGCAAAGATTGAATAGAAAACAATTCGTGCTATGTAGCACGGTCCACAATAGAGTACGTATGCCTGTTTTGCAGAAAACTGCACTGTCGAAATTTCTGCAGAAAATGACGAAAACACCTGTGCAGAACTTGAAATGCAAAAACGGAGCCCGAAACAACCTCAGATGCGAATTCTGAGAACGCAAAACCCTTCGAGCTGATTTGTAGAATATAGGGACCTGCAAGTGCTCGTGAAAGCTCACCTCAATCGAAGAACGTGAGTCGGAGGGTGCTGGCGGCGTAGCCCTGGGAGCCGATGCCTGCTCTGATACCAATTGTTGGAATTAGGGTTGCAGGAAAGCACACAAAGCTTGGAGAAGAAGAAGCAAGAATGCACACAACACACAGTGTATTAGATTGTGTCAATGTACAAAAGATTAGTTAGCCCTAGTTGGATGGGCATATATACAAGCCGGGGGAAAAAACCTCCTAAAGAGGGAAAAAGTGTCCCGGCGGTCCTAAGTGTGTTCACACACATCACTGCCTATATATATATATATGGCAACACATAAATGATTTGTATGCATAAACATATGCATAAAAGATATTTTTTAATCAAAAAGTGTGATTTTTATCATAAATGATTTTTATGCATAAACATATGCATAAAAGATTTTTTTTTATATTAAAAGTGTGATTTTCATCATAAATGATTTTTATGCATAAACATATGCATAAAAGATATTTTTTTATATTAAAAGTGTGATTTTCATCATAAATGATTTGTATGCATAAACATATGCATAAAAGAAATTCTTTTATATTAAAAGAGTGATTTTCATCATAAATGATTTGTATACATAAACATATGCATAAAAGAAATTCTTTCATGTTAAAAGAGTGATTTTCATCATAAATGATTTTTATGATGAGAAAAGTGTGACTTTCATCGGAATTGGATTTTATGCATAAATAGATGCATATAGAATCTTTATAATTAAATAAGGGTTCTCCTTAATCCTCTAATAATTTTTGTAAAATTTAGAAAAATGAATAAGCAGATAATATGTGAGGAAATTCTACCATTTCATATTCACTAAGATGGGAATGAGAAAATTCAAATAAACTATTGAAGTCGGAGATCGAGATAAATGATTATTTCATTCCTCCTAGGAATTCATGATTATTTTAGAAATCTGTAAGTAAATATTCAATGAACGAAATTTAGAAAAAGAGAAATTAAAATATTACCTTTCAAGAAAGATAGTGTAGGAAGAATCTTTTCAGACCCAAAACTCTGATTTAGACTATTGACCAACACCTAATTCCTTCGTCAGTTTCAATCAATGACGATGTGCCCAGTTCAGGAAAAATGCACTCAAAACACCCACCGAATCCGAAACTAAGTTAAGACTTTTGATTTTGATTTGAGGATCAAGCTAACAGAAATTGAGGAATTCTGTCTGGAATTCAGAACTGGATCTAGAAGTATTGGGATACGAATTTAAGATTATTCATGGTTTTCAAATAAAATCAAAATTGAAAACGTACATAGAAACCCTATTTTCTTAAAGGACTATCTTACACCAGAATGTTGGAGGGAGAATTTGGCATATATGTTTATCTAAGGGAAGTTTGGTTGCAACAGCTGCTGGCGGGGAGTGTTCGAGGGACAGCTCACGCGGCAAAAACCTACCCCGATCTTGACCAGCCTGGGTATGATGAAAAATGGTGTGCTTCTGGTACGATGGACGAGGGCCAACGAAGCAGTCCCTGAGTGAAGTACTAGGATACCTAAGGAGGATCCTAGAGGGTTCTGACCAGGCGATGCATGGGCTCGCGGTGCTTAGGACACCCATACGTATATCGAGGAAGATATATATATGTATGTTGACGAAGTGATTATTGTAATCTGTTTATTGGATCTCGTTTTGCTTACCAGCTGGTCCCAACGGAGAGTCCAGAGTGGTACTGTTTTTGTGAAACAAGGGATTGAATGGAAATTTTGAATTATGAAATCTGTGATCATATCTGTTTTGTCAATGGATTATTTTTATATTAAAGTTTTAAAGAGGAGTGTGTGCGTATCTGTTTTCTAAAGCTAAAGTTAAGAAAGGCATTTCAATTATGGGTGGGTGAGTACTTGTTTGGATCTACCAATTCCAGTGGGGCAGGGTGGTGGCTAACCCATGGGCCACCGGATGGGGTTAGGCTGGAATCAGTGGAGTTTTAATAATCAAACAGAGAAATCTTAGGATTACGCTAGGATTCAAGTAGCTCGTTAATTCCCTGATAAATTTCTCAATTGAGTGGATCAACGGCTATGCTTGATCTCTTGATTCGGAAAAACGCTTTGAAATTACTTAAATGATCAAATTATATCAACGATAGTTTCCTTCTATCTAGTTTATTTAGGTGAAGGACAGTTTAGAATTGATCTCGTTAGAAAAAAAAATCGTTAAGAAGCCTGTCATCCCACTGGCCGCATATCACCCATGATCTCACCAACCATGCCAGTGGTGTAAGTGTGGAGCCCATCCCCCAGGCGGGTCATCAGTGTCCACCGCCTCACTAGACGAGCTCGATATCTCAACAAAAGATGCAGGGGGGAAGAGAGCTTGAGCTCTTGCAAGCACACACACACTCACAAAACCCTAATAGAGGACACACAATGTGAGGCTGAAAATCTTCTTCTACTACACTCAACAAACAACACAACATATACAAGATAAGAGTACACATAATATGAAAGGTACTCAACCAATACATACACGGGTTCTCTATAGTGTGAACCCAACTAAATGAGCTGGCGCTATAACTAGTCTCTAGAATGGCTATCACATAGCCTGTCATCCCACTGGCCGCATATCACCCATGATCTCACCAACCATGCCAGTGGTGTAAGTGTGAGGCCTATCCCCCAGGCGGGTCATCAGTGTCCACCGCCTCACTAGACAAGCTCGATATCTCAACATTCCCCCTCGAGCTGAACTCCATCTCATGTACACCAAGTAAAGCCCTGATTCTACGGAGCTTCTCTGTACCCAATGCTTTGGTGAAGATGTCAGCTACCTGATCCTCTGTGCTGACATAAACAAGGTCAAGGTCTCCTGCCAAAACCTTCTCTCTGATGAAGTGGTAGTATACCTCTATATGCTTCGTACGAGCATGAAAGACTGGGTTCCTAGCCAACTATATACTGCTAATGTTGTCACAGAAAATGACAACTTGTCTATCCACCACTGATAGACCCAAATCTGTAAGTAGCTTTCTCAACCAAGCTACCTCACATGCTGCCATAGCAGCTCCTCTGTACTCGGCCTCTGTACTGGATAGAGCAACCGTAGGCTGCTTCTTGCTGCTCCAAGTCACAGCAGCACTCCCCAAAGAAAACATGAATCCACTGGTAGATCTTCTATCTGAGATACTACCAGCCCAATCAGCATCTGTGTACCCATGTACACATATCTCTGTCCCAGTCTCATAGAATAGTCCATAATGCAAAGTAGACCTCACATACCTCAGTATGCGTCTCAATGCATCCAAATGCGATTTCCTTGGAACCTGCATAAACTGACTCACCAACCCAACAGCATAGCTCAAATCTGGCCTGGTGATCGTCATGTATATCAAGCTTCCTACTATGCATCTATACATAGTAGGATCCTCCATAATCTCTCCTGAATCTGCACTCAACTTGCCATTCTGATCCAATGGCACTGAGATAGGCTTACAGCCTGTCATACCATACTTGGACAACATGTCCAAGCCATACTGTCTCTGCAATAATCCAATACCATGTGGTGACCTAATCACCTCAATGCCCAAGAAATATCTGAGCTCCCCTAGATCCTTCATCTCAAACTTCTGTCTAAGCAAGATCTTTACATCAAAGATCTCTGCATCATGGTCCCCCGTAATGATCAAGTCATCTACATAGATGACAACAAGCACAACCTCTCTATCACCATATCTAACATATAGCGAGAAATCTGCATTGGCTACATGAAAGCCAATAGTGACAAGATATTCAGAAATCTTGTCAGACCATGCTCTTGGTGCTTGCTTTAAGCCATACAAGGCTTTCTTCAACCTGCAAACATGCTCGGGGTGACTCACATCCTCATAACCAGGTGGCTGCAACATATACACCTCTTCTTTTGCAAATCCCCATGCAAGAATGCATTCTTTACATCCATCTGATGTAAAGACCATTGCTTTGACGTAGCCACTGCTATCACAACTCTCACTGTTGCCATCTTGGCAACTAGGCTGAAAGTTTCCTCATAATCAATGCCATATGTCTACGCCATATACCCTTTGGCTACCAACCTAGCCTTATACCTGTTTATGCTTCCATCACTGTTATGTTTTACTTTGTACACCCACTTGCATCCAATGGCTTTCTTGCCTTCAGGAAATTGCACTAAGTCCCAAGTTTCATTTCCATATAGTGCATTCATCTCCTCATCCATAGCTTTCTCCCAACACACATTTCCAACAGCCTCATCAATGCATGTGGGCTCAACAACCTGCACAACCTTTGCCATATATGCATAGTGATATGCCACATAACCATCATAGGTAAATCTCTGCACAGGATTTTTCACTCTCCCAGATCTTTGCAGCTTTTCATTCATGGCTTCCATAGCCTTCTTTACACCAGGTGTTCTCATAGCTGGGATCCCAAGCTCCTCATCAAGGCTCATATCTGAGCCACTAGACTCTCCATCAACATGAGAATGCCCTGCAGAAATGTCAGGCATACCAAGGGGCTCAACCACTTTCTCTTTTCCTTTACATGATGTACTAATCACATTTGCAGGACTGGAATTATGATGCAGCCTGCCACTCCATGGTCTATCAACAGACCCACTAGATGAGGACTCTCCTAGTCCACTCAAAGACGCTGCTCATCTCATCAAAGACAACATCCCTGCTTACCCTCAACTCACGCGTAGCAAGGTTATAACACCTGTATCCCTTTTGCTCAAGGGAATATCCAATAAACACACATTTTTCGGCTTTTGGATCCAGCTTAGTTCTCAGCTCATCTGGCACATGCACATATGCAATGCATCCAAAGACTTTCAGATGAGACAAATCTGGTTTTCTGCCAGTAAACCTCTCCTCTGGAGTTACATCATGTATGGCTGCAGTTGGAGTCCTGTTCATGATGTATACTGCTGTAGAAACATCCTCAGCCCAATAACTATGCGGCATATTCTTCTCTTCCATCAATGCTCGCGCAATCTCAGCAATGTGCCTATTTTTTCGCTCAGCAACTCCATTTTGTTGCGGAGTGTATCTGCATGTAAACTGTCTCCGAATACCATTCTTCTTCAAAAATTCAGAGAACTCATTGGAGAAGTATTCTCCCCCTCCATCTGACCTTAGGCACTAGACATATTTCCCTGTTTGCTTTTCAACCAAAACTCTGAAATTTTGAAAGTGAGTGAACACCTCACTCTTCTCTTTCATGAAATATACCCACACTTTCCTTGTGTGGTCATTAATGAAAGTCACATAATACCTGTAGCCTCCCATAGACATAGTCTTCGTAGGACCCCATACATTTGAATGCACAACATCTAGTGCATTTCTGCTCACATATCTGTTACGTGGAAACACATGCTTTGTTTGCTTCCCAAATTAGCATGCTTCACATATTCTCTGCATACCTTCCACTTTAAACTTTGACAGCCCTGTCACAATTCCTTTAGTCTGCATAGACTTCATTCTCTGCACATTCACATATCCAATTCTTTTATGCCAAATGTCTGTGTCTGCAACAATTCCTGAACCATTTGCAAACATCGCAGCACTCATTTCAGGCATGTCTACATTCAACATAAACATTCTGCCCACTCTCCAACCTGCACTTGTCTTTAAAGTCTTCAACATAACAACCATCAGGGTTAAACCGAACCTGCAAACCCTGCTCAATCATCTGGCCAACTAAAACTAGATTCTTTGTTATATTCGAAACGTGAAGTACATCTGCAAGGTACTTCACTTTGCCATCCTGCATAGACAATGGCACATCTCCAACATGGGCAATTGGATGAGCAGTGTCATCCCCTGTTTCCACAAAACCTGGTCTTTCCGGGTTTTTTATCTCCTTGAACCACTCCCCATGACTTGTCATGTGGTTTGAAGCACCTGAATCCACATACCACACATCATCTTTTTGTGCTGCTTCAACATTTTCAGACATGGCATTCACGACATTCTGCATAACAAATGCTGCATAACAAATGCTGCATAACAAACAACCTTTCATTATCCTCATTATTTCTGCTTGAGGATGCATAGTTGTTTTGCTACACTTTCCCATTTTGCATGTTAGCCTGCTTCTTATAACATTCTGCCTGCACATGTCCAGGCTTACCACAATAATAGCATTCAGTGCATCATTATACTGCCTTTGCCAATTTCCACGGCCTCTTTGACTCCTCCTGCCTCTAAATTTGCCTCTTCCACCTACATGTTGTTGTTGTTGTTGTTGTGTATTCTAGGACTGTTGTTGTTGCTGCTGCTTGCTGGCCATAATTCTGATTACCTATTCGGCCACCTCCTTGACCGCGTCCACGGCCTCCTCTACCTCGTCCTCTTCCTGAACTTGTGTAGAAGGCCTGTTGCTCTGAACTGTTTTTGCTTTATGAAGACTGTTGGTCTTCACCCAAGCTCTTCTCTTCTATAATCAGCATAGACACCAAATCTGTAAAGTTGGAAATATTTTCCCGAGTCTGAATAGACGTCTTGAACGCCTTGTATTGTGGCCCGAGACCACATAGACAGACTTCCACCTTATCATCATCATCTACTGACACAACAATAGATGCAAGGGATTCTACAATACCCTTTATCTTCAATGCATAGTCATTCACAGACATGCTCTTTTTTTCTACAGTATGAAGTTCATTCTTCAACTGTATCTTACGTGCCTTGGTATTTGTTTCATAGAGTTTAACCAAGGTGTCCCACGCCTCCTTGGGGGACTTGGCATCCTGAATGTGCCCAATCATGGTGTCCTGTATACTAATGGAGAGCCAATACATAACTTTCCTGGCTCCTTGGTTCCAATCTTTAAACTCTTTCACATCTGCAGCAGTCGGATTTATGTCCGGTATCTCCGGTGCCTCTTCATGCTCACCTTCTATGTAGTCCCAATAGCCCTTTCCCATCAAGAAATTCGTCAACCTGAACCTCCAAATATGGAAGTTATTCTTATCAAGCTTCTCAGTCACAATCTGGGTTATCCCATCATTTGACATTTGCCAAACACACAATTTTACCAGAAATAGCACTCTGGTTTGTCCTGCACAAACTGCTGTATTTTTTGCAGCGGTACTGTAGTACTCTCAAATGTCACGACCAGTGACTTCAATGTGCATACATACACCCAATGGTAACTGTTCACCTCTTTGCAGCACCCACAGTGTCTGCACAGTCAATCTGTCTTCCTGCAGTTCTTAAAACAGAGTTCTGCAGAGAATCGATGACTTACCCGCAGTGCTCGAAATCGCCTGCTTTCTGAAAAAACGGAGGTCCAGACGCGCCCGAAACACGTTTTTGTCCCAAAAAATTCTATCCGATAGGAATGTCCGATAGGACATTATAGTTGCCCTATAGCTTTACTCCCGCGAAGAAAGCTCCTCAATGAGAGATCGTTGCCGGTGCCTCCCGTAGAGCTCCGGACAAGGGTGTAGTCACCAACACAAATAGGGAAGAGTAGTTGAAGCTCTTACCCTCGTACCGCTTCCTGTGGTTCTCTTGCTTGCAGCTCAGCCCTTAGCACGAACCAGGCTCTGATACCATGAAAAGATGCAGGGGGAAGAGAGCTTGAGCTCTTGCAAGCACACACACACTCACAAAACCCTAATAGAGAACACACAAGGTGAGAGGCTGAAAATCTTCTTCAACTACACTCAACACTCAACACACCATATACAAGATAAGAGTACGCATAATATGAAAGGTACTCAACCAATACATACACGGGTTCTCTATAGTGTGAACCCAACTAAATGAGCTGGCGCTATAACTATGCCAGTCTCTAGAATGGCTGTCACACAGCCTGTCATCCCACTGGCCGCATATCACCCATGATCTCACCAACCATGCCAGTGGTGTAAGTGTGGGGCCTATCCCCCAGGCGGGTCATCAGTGTCCACCGCCTCACTAGACGAGCTCGATATCTCAACATGCTTTAACAAGCAGGAATGATGACGAAGAAGGTGATGATTATGATTCAGATCAAATCAGATTTAGGAGGCGAAATCAGATTCAGGAGGCGAAATCAGATTGACATAATCAATTATGGTTCTTGGAAGTCAAATACTGAATGATTACTCTGATCTTACAGAAAGCAGATTACTCTGAATCTACAGACTGCTCTAATTTTGCAGCAGACTACTCAGGACCTACAGGTGAAGCAGAATCAAAATCTGCAAGTGCAGCAAAATCACAATCTGTAGGTGCAGCAGAATCAGAATCTGCATATCCTTGGTGGAATTCCTCATTCAAAGTGCTACTTCACATTGGAGGTTGACGTGTTCCAAGTAAGCCATCGTTCAGATTTTGCATAATTCTGATTTTAGAAAGTTTTTAGCAATGTTTGAGCACCTATTTGTCATGAGTGGGGTGGATCTTGGTATAGCACCACAGCTCTCCATTCTAAGCATACATATGGGCTCTATTTGGTGTGGTGCATTGAATATGAGAGCTCACATAGCTATCTAATTTCTAACTTCAAATATGGGTCAAAAGAAGAAGAAGAAGTGCTCTATTTGTTTGAAGCATGAGCATTGCACGAAAGGAGTGTCCATACATTTGTGAGGAGTGTTGCATGGGAGATGATTGCAAGAAGTTTTGCATGATTGATCTATGCACAAAATTTCACAAAATCATCAAGCATTTTCATAAAGCATCATCATGTGAGAAGATGAAGAGAGCTAAAGAGAAGCTAGATGTATTTGAAGGAGTGTTGGAAGATGCATATGAGTATCATAGGGATCATGAGGGTAGAAGATGTAGATCTTGTTCTAGCAAGAATATTAGAATATAGGCATTGTAACCATTAGTCTTGGGCACAATATTGGATGGTTGAAATTAAGGTCGTGTGTAAAGGCTGTGTAAAGGCACCCCAAAGGGGTGGCCTCCTCCTATTTAAAGGATGGGAACTCTTCACAATTTAGAATATAGGCATTGTAACCATTAGTCTTGGGCACAATATTGGATGATTGAAATTAAGGTCATGTGAAGAGTTCCCATCCTTTAAATAGGAGGAGGCCACCCCTTTGGGGTGCCTTTACACACGACCTTAATTTCAACCATCCAATATTGTGCCCAAGACTAATGGTTACAATGCCTAATATATATTAGGCATTGTAACCATTAGTCTTGGGCACAATATTGGATGGTTGAAATTAAGGTCGTGTGTAAAGGCACCCCAAAGGGCTGGCCTGCTCCTATTTAAAGGATGGGAACTCTTCACAATTTGTGTGAGAGTAGAGCCCAATTGCATTTGTAAGCAATTTAATAAGCAGAGATTAAATTGCTTACAAATGCAATTGGGCTCTACTCTCACACAAATTGTGAAGAGTTCCCATCCTTTAAATAGGAGGAGGCCACCCCTTTGGGGTGCCTTTACACAACACGACCTTAATTTCAACCATCCAATATTGTGCCCAAGACTAATGGTTACAATGCCTATATTCTAATATTGTTAAGAATTTGTGGTGCTCATGCTAGGTGACACAAGTGGAGGAGAGAGAAGACACAAAGTCATACAAGAAATCTCTTGCTTATTAAATTGCTTACAAATGCAATTGGGCTCTACTCTCACACAAATTGTGAAGAGTTCCCATCCTTTGAATAGGAGGAGGCCACCCCTTTGGGGTGCCTTTACACACGACCTTAATTTCAACCATCCAATATTGTGCCCAAGACTAATGGTTACAATGCCTATATTCTAATACCCCCCTCAATACCAGCTATGAATGCTTGGAATGGGTGGTATTGCACATAGAATCCCCCCCTTAATCTATGGATGGAGATGCCTTTATAAATAGGTGTACAATGGTGTTCATGGTGATGTGATTTACTAGGGTTTACCAAATACCCTAGAGCTTCAAAGGTTAATAATGGCCTTTGAGTCTTTAGTTGTTGTCGATGACGATGTACACCTTAATGCGGGTGCACTCCACTCTTTATGCTTGCTCATTCATATTTTCACTTTGACCTTTCAAACAAGTGTTCAAGGGAATGGGTTTGGGAGGGTCTTACCACTTGTCTTAATGATTTGACAAGAGCAATGTCTACTCCACTAATACAATGAGAAGGTACAAGCTTATTTAGAGTGATTAAGGAGCTGATTTCATGGCTCACAATGACAAGAAACACTCTTCTTGACTCAGGAGTACATGGCTTATACATGTGCCAATGTCTCTTACATAAACAATGCCAAGAGAGCTCATGCAATGTCACTAAAAAAATGAAATAGAGGCATGTTAGGATGCATTGACCTCTTCTTAGGTTCAGCTTACATGCTAAACACAATGAGTTCACAGCGGAATAAGAATGCATTGAACCATTCATGGGTTGCACATGGCTTATGGGATGCCATTGCACCATACTTGCATGGAACAAGCTCAAGAAATAAGCGGAAGCTGAATAGAAGCACCCAAAATTGATGTGCTTACCAAAAACCTTCATAATAGAAGATTTGCTGATGAAGAAGCTGATGTAGAACTCCTCCTTAGTTGCAAAAACTTCCCGCTTTGATGGTTATGCCCACCGTTAGTGTTTAAAAACACTCTCCAAGCTAATAGTCACCACCGGGAGCTTTATTGCTTGAGTAAATTGTTGTTGAAGATGCCATTTTTAAAGATTTTTTATGAAGCCACCTCCCCTTAGAGCCAAGGGACTCCACTCCTCTTCAGTTGGGCCACCATTATAAGCTTGGTGAAGCTTTCGCTATGGCACCTCTGGACAGCAGCCTGCTCTTTTACTTGGCTCTCCTTCTGTGGTCCACCAAATGCCAAACCTTCTTAGAGGTAGCTTTAGCACATCATGGCGCCCCTACACGTAAGAGGGTTTGTCCCAATTGTGCCGTATGGACCGTACGACCACAAGGCAGCAGAAAAACGGGCTGATTTGGGGACATGGAAGAAATTGGCCACTCTAGGGGCTAATTAGAGGCATTGATGGGCCATGGAGCTTAGCAATGACCTAATCTACAAAACCCTAGAGCAAACCTCAAGCCAAAAATGCCTACAATGCGTGCTATGAGCCCTCCAATGAGCTGTGGTATGGGCTGGCTAGTTTGGAAGCTAGTGAAAAAAGCAAAAATGGCATTAAATGCCCAAATCTGGCCCAAATCTCTCACAGATTAGCTTGAAGTCGACCTATTCTACACCACAAGAGTAAACCTAAGCTCTAGATACCATGTTAAGAATTTTTGGTGCTCATGCTAGGTGACACAAGTGGAGGAGAGAGAAGACACAAAGTCATACAAGAAATCTCTTGCTTATTAAATTGCTTACAAATGCAATTGGGCTCTACTCTCACACAAATTGTGAAGAGTTCCCATCCTTTAAATAGGAGGAGGCCACTCCTTTGGGGTGCCTTTACACATGACCTTAATTTCAACCATCCAATATTGTGCCCAAGACTAATGGTTACAATGCCTATATTCTCATATATTAGAATATAGGCATTGTAACCATTAGTCTTGGGCACAATATTGGATGGTTGAAATTAAGGTCTATATTAGAATATAGGCATTGTAACCATTAGTCTTGGGCACAATATTGGATGGTTGAAATTAAGCTCGTGTGTAAAGGCACCCCAAAGGGGTGGCCTCCTCCTATTTAAAGGATGGGAACTCTTCACACGACCTTAATTTCAACCATCCAATATTGTGCCCAAGACTAATGGTTACAATGCCTATATTCTAATATGTGAAGAGTTCCCATCCTTTAAATAGGAGGAGGCCACCCCTTTGGGGTGCCTTTACACACAACCTTAATTTCAACCATCCAATATTCTAATATGTGAAGAGTTCCCATCCTTTAAATAGGAGGAGGCCACCCCTTTGGGGTGCCTTTACACATGACCTTAATTTCAACCATCCAATATTGTGCCCAAGACTAATGGTTACAATGCCTATATTCTAATAAAGAAGAGGGTGAAAAAGTTGGAGAAAGCATGTGAGAAATTGAGGGAGAAATATGAGGATGAATTTGAGGGTGAATCAAGTGATGATGAGATGAATGGTTTAGCTACCAAATGGAGATGCCGGTGATTGGAGTGAAGGGAGTACAAATGGGTAAGAGCCAAGAGAGCCAACAAAACCCAAAAGATACCCCTAGCCCAACATTAGAGCTAGCTCATAGAGTAGTTAAAGATTATCCATCAAAAGAAGTGATGAGAATGATGTCATGGTGTATTAGAGTTTGCATTTCTTGTGCAATTTGTGATGCATTGCAACATAGCAATAAATCCCAAAAAGATGATGTTTACTCGCATAATAAGCATGTTTGTGATGGAGATGGGATGGAAAGGATGGAGCCTAGAGGCATAATTGAGGATCTAGAGAGCCAAAGAAGCCAAATAGAGTCCCAAGATGGCCCTACACTCACATCTAACACTACCCACCATAATAAAATACTCAGAATGGATCAGATATGGAAGAAATTGAATCAGATTGAAAGAGAAGTAGTTAGGGGTTCTCAACAAAGTCAGGGGAATTTACAACTGCAAAGAGATCAGTCTTTGTATGATCACAATGAAGTTTATGGATCCAAAATCCAAGTTGATAGAAGAGAAGTGTTTATTCACTTTGTGTTTCATGGAAAAAATGATCAGAATACAGTAGAAGTTGCAGATTTGAAGAAAAACTCATTCAAATGTAGGTCAATTTTTCCTGTCAAGAGGGCAGAGCTTCAAACTATTTGGAAATCATGTTTTCCAGCCGTATGGGGATTATGTCATAGGAGCAATCAAATCAAATCAGAATTTTGTCAATAAAGTTTTTGCAAAGACAGGATTAAATCAGATTGTTGAGATTTTTAATCTGATTTTAAAGAATGATCACAAAATTCAGTTTCAGGTTTTGGGAGTGTTATTCCAATTCAGAATATCAGGGATATACAAACAGATTTCAAAAAATAAAATTTTTCAGATTTCAAGAATTCTGACTTATGCAAAAATTCAAAAACTTCAATCTGACATCATGTTGGGAGTGGTCTCTCTCAGATCAGATTAACAGGAGTATGTGATCAAATTTTGAAAAATTTGAATTTTCAAAAGACAGATGGATTTGCAATTTTAGGAGATTTTTTGATTTCAGATTTTCAGAAAAAGAGATTACAGATTTTCAAGTTGCAAAATCTGAAAAACAGATTTCAGAGAATCAGATTATTGCAGATTTTCAAATTTCAAAATCTGAACATCAGATTTTAGAGTTACAGGATGCAGATTTTCAGAATTCAGAATTTCAGATTTCAAATCAGAATTTTCAGAATGCAAATTTCCTGAAGCATATTTTTGATTTACTGAATCAATTTTTGAAGCCAAAGATGTATGCAATGGTTTCAATTAACCAACTTTTCATGATGATAATGATTCTAACTTGTTTGAAGTACATTGGAGTGCCATTTTTGGTACATGTTGAAGATGTTGGAGGATTTTCATCAAGATATGTTGCAAATGCTGAAGAGTCATGCAGATTCTTATGTCCTATTGCATGTCCTTGGAGTATGGATATCCTTATTTATCTATAGTTCTTCGTTTTTAGCTTGTATGAAGCCATATGGATGTATTCTAAATCTGCAGAAATCAGATTTTGCTAATCAGGGATTGATGGATTCAGGTCAAATTTTTGGGAAAAATTTAGCCACCAGGCTGTGCCAAAGTGTTAGGGCTTTCTTATGTAATTCTTAGACCTTAGTCAAAGGGCTTGGGGGTTATTTACATGTGGATGTACCCTTTGGGATCTGAACCGAGTAGTTATACCCTGACAGTTCCATCTTCTAGGGAATGCGCTGATTCTGATCGCTAATGAATGAAGGAGAAGTTTTGCTATGTCTTTGCTCAACATTTATCATGTCTTTCTTAATGTTTGTGCAATCATTATGCTGTCGTGATAAATTAGAGTCTGTGCTCTAAATGGTGTTGTTGAGTGAGTATTGTTAGTTAATGCCTTGTACAGAACCTTTTAGAGGCCATGTACACAATAACTATGCGTCCTCTCTAGCAGAAATAATGAAGATAATGAGAGGTTGTTTGTTATGTAACATGTAGTAAATGCTGTGTTTAGAAATGATGTAGTAGCATGTAAGGATGATGTATGGCATGTTGATTCAGGTTCTTCAAAACCACATGACAAGTCATTGTGAGTGGTTCAAGGAGATGAAGAGTCTTGAAAGACTAGGTTTTGTTAAAACAGGGGATGACACTGCTCATCCAATTTCCCATGTTGGATATGTGCCATTGTCTATGCAGGATGGTAAGGTGAAGTTCCTTGCAGATGTACTTCTGTTGAAATATGCAAGTGAATGGGTGTGTTCGAGAACAAGCCCATAGTAGCAAGAGACTATAAAAGAGAGTCTGTAATTAAGTGGGTAGCAGTGAAAAGGTGAGAGGAATCTACTGGATGAGAGAATCAAGGGTAGCATGAGTGAATATAGGGGTGCGGAAAGACTCTAGGAAAAGGTGTCCCCACAGATGTAGGGGAGGTGGCACAAATCAAGGAGAAATCTGCGGGATTAGATGCTTGGCATCTTGTGGATGTAAAACCTATAAATTGAGGCATTGGCCTAATGAGAAATTACTAGTTTTTGAGTATCCATGCCTACATTATCCTATTAGACTAATTGCTCACTAATCTCATCTTAATCATCATCTAATCACTTTTTGCTAATTATGTTGATTCTTGCATTTGATCCACCATAGCCCACTCTTTCTTGCATTTCAACTTGGTATCAGAGCCATAGCCTAGGAATCCATCCAATTTCTTAAGCATAACTACCCTACTAATCATGATTAGGAGTTAATCCATTTTTTAGCTCTTTTCAGCTATACTCTGCACCCCCAGCTGGTGGAGGGGCTTGATCTCCCTCCAGCCTTAACATTAGGCTAAAATCTCTTAGCCACATCTAGCCTTAACATTAGGGTACAACCCTTACACTTGAGACCAGCGCATCAACACGTCAAACCGCTGCCAGGATCTACAGAAAATTGCGAAGTTGTCGGTGCCTTATTTTTTGAGAAAAACTCCAAATTCTTCATCATGCCTTGAAAGTGGGAGCAACAGAGCTAGCCCAGAAGGTTTTTGGGTGTGCTGAACATGCTGGTGATCTTAGATTTGAGAAACTCGTCAAGGAGAAGTGGCATCAAGCTCTGCATCAAATCTGCAAAAAGTGACTTTGGGAAAACAGAGATTAAGCATTTAATGTTTGGTCAAATATTTTATTTTTTGGCTTGATTCTCTACTTTATTTTTTTGCTTGATCCTCTACTAACTGCTATTGATGCCCTTGAAAGTATCTGAGCTCATTTGAATTCTAAGGCACCAAATCTGACCTCCTCATACACTCTATTTTCTACACACAAAATAGGATTTTATTTCACTAATCAATGATTAATTAGCACTAATCACTACATTTTGGTGCAATTGATGGTTCGAATTTACCATTGGATATCTGATACATATCTCTATCACTTTAGATTGCAATTTGGAGATGGTTTGATATCCCAACCATTCAGTACCAAACAATACCCTTGGCTTTATGCAATTTTTTGGTGTATTCATGCTTGTAAATCTGTTGTATTCATGCTTGTAAATCATCATTTAACACCAGATTTGAGTTGTAAAAGGGTAGACACTACCCTTTAATCTTGAATTGGATCGAGGTAAGACTCCTTTCCATCATCATGAGCAGTGCACAAGAAATAGCTAAATTTAATGAGGAGCAGTTCCATACATGGCAAACAATGACCATGTATTTGCTCATGAGGAAAAATCTGTGGGGGCTAGTTGAGGGAAGAGATGAATGTCCAGAGGAGAATTGGGAGAATGAGTGGAAGAGTAGGAATGAGAAAGCATTCTACACCCGAAGGGGCCTCGCACGAGGAAGAGGCAGGGGAGGAGGAAGGACCTTCACTTGCCACAACTATGGGAAGTCGTGACACATGGCTAGAGACTACTACAACAAACCAAATGAAGAAGGATCGACATCGGCAAAGTTCATGGAGACTCCTAAGGAAGAGGAGTCAGGACATCTTTTCTAAGAGAGAAAGAGAGAGAAACCCCACAACCCAATGTAACCTGCCCCAATAGAGTAAAACCACCTCTAAGCCACCGATGATGTAGGCCATGTGGTAGATGTATTTGTGAGCACTTTAGTCAAGCTCATGGGAACTTGTAGTAGCCTTGGACACATAGAGAGAGAGTGTCAAGGATTATGAGTTAGGGACTTAAGGCACTGGTCGCGGGCTACCAAGTAAGAGGGAAACTTGGTATAGGGTCCAGGTGTGCTAGAGTTATTCACTTGAGAGGAGGTGTTGAAATATGCAAGTGAATGGGTGTGTGCGGGAACAAGCCCTATAGCAAGAGACTATAAAAGGGAGTCTGTAATTAAGTGGGTAGCAGTGAAAAGGTGAGAGGAATCTACTGGATGAGAGAATCAAGGGTAGCATGAGTGAATATATAGGGGTGTGGAAAGATTCTAGGAAAAGGTGCCCTCATATGTAGGGGAGGTGGCACAAATCAAGGAGAAATCAATGGGATTAGATGCTTGGCATCTTGTGGATGTAAAACCTATAAATTGAGGCATTGGCCTAATGAGAAATTGCTATTTTTTGAGTATCCATGCCTACATTATCCTATTAGATTAATTGCTCATCTAATCTCATCTTAATAATCATCTAATCACTTGCTAATTATATTGATTCTTGCATTTGATCCACCATAGCCCACTTTTGCTTGCATTTCAACTACTTCATGTCCTAAACATTACAAAGAATCTGGTTTCTATTGGCCAGATGATTAAGCACGGTTTGTAGGTGCGGTTTAACCCCGATGGTTGTTATGTAGAAGACTTTAAGGATAAGTGCAGGTTGGTTGAAAAAGGCAACAGAGTGGGCAGAATGTTTATATTAAATGTAAATATGCCTGAAGTGAGTGCTGCAAGTTTCAAGAGTTGTTGCAAATACAAACATTTGGCATAAGAAAATTGGGCATGTAAATGTGCAAAGAATGAAGTCTAGATGCAAGCTAAAGCAATTGTGACAGGGATGCCTAAGTTTAAGATTGAAGGTATGCAGAAAGTATGTAACGCATGCCAATTTGGAAAGAAAACAAAGCATGTATGTCCACATGACAGAAATGTGAACAGGAATGTACTAGATGTTGTGCATTCAGATGTATGGGGTCCTACAAAGACTATGTCTATGGGTGGTTGTAGGTACTATGTAACATTCATTAATGACCACATAAGGAAAGTGCGGGTTTATTTCATGAAGGAGAAGAGTGAAGTTTTCACTCATTTTTAGAATTTCAGAGTGATGGTTGAAAAGCAGATAAGGAAGCATTTGAAGTGCCTAAGGTCAGATGGAGGGGGAGAATACTTCTCCAACGAGTTCTCTAATTTTTTGCATAAGAATGGCATTCAGAGATAGTTTACATGTAGATACACTCCACAGCAAAATGGAGTTGTTGAGCGGAAAACAGGCACATTGCAGAGATAGCATAAGAAAAATGGAGTTGAGCGAAAAACAGGCACATTGCAGAGATAGCATGAGCATTGATGATGGTAAAGAAGAATATGCCACATAGCTATTTGGTTAAGGCTGTGTCTACAATAGTTTATATCATGAACAGAACTCCTACGGCAACCATACATGATGTAATGCCAGAGGAGAAGTTTACTGTGGCAAGAAACCTGATTTCTCTCACTTGAAAGTTTTTGGATGTATTACATATGTGCATGTGCCAGATGAGTTGCATACTAAGTTGGATCCAAAAGTAGAAAAATACATGTGTTTATTTGGTATTGCCTTGAGCAAAAGGAATATAGATGTTATAATCCTGCTACACGTGAATTAAGGGTAAGCTAGGATGTCATATTTAGTGAGATGAGTAGCTGGTATACTTCTGAAAAAGATATTGTTAGGGCTGATGTAAGTGGAAATATGGTTGCACAAAATGCAAGTCAACAATCATAGTCATCATTGAGTGAACCAAGAGAGTCCTCATGCAGCGATTCTGTTGATAGACCATGGAGTGGCAGGCTTCGTCATAATACCAATCCTGGAAATGTAGTTGGTACATCACATAAAGGCAAAGAGAAAGTGGTTGAGCCCCTTTGTATGCCTGATATCTCTGTAGGGCATTCTCTTGTTGATGGAGAGTCTATTCTAGCCAATGAGGACACCCGGTGTCAAGAAGGTTTTGGAAGCCATGTTCATGCAAAGTTACGAAGATATGGAAGAGTAAAAAAACATGTGCAAAGGTTGACTTATAATGGTTATGTGGCACATCACTATGCTTACGTGGCAAAAGTTGTGCAGACCGTTGTAGAGTCCACATGTTTTGATGAGGCTATTGGAAATGTGTATTGGGAGATGGATGCATTGTATGCAAAATGAGACTTGGGATTTGGTGCCATTGCCTATAGGCAAGAACGCTATTGGATGTAAGTGGGTATATAAGGTGAAACATAACAGTGATGGTAGCATAAGTAGGTACAAGGCGAGATTGGTAGCCAAGGATATGCACAGACACATGGGATTGATTATGAGGAGACATTTGCCCCAGGTGCAAAGATGGCAACTATGAGAGCTATGATTATGGTGGCTGCTAAAGGCTGGTTTTTACATCACATGGATGTAAAAAATGCATTCTTGCATGGTGACTTGCAAGAAGAAGTGTATACTGAACAGCCACCTAGTTTTGAGGATACAGGTCACATGGATGTAAAAAATGCATTCTTGCATGGTGACTTGCAAGAAGAAGTGTATATGGAACAGCCACCTAGTTTTGAGGATACAGGTCACCCAAAGTATGTATATAAGCTTTGTAGCGTGGCATGACAAGATTGTTGAGTATCTTGCCCCTATTAGTTTTCATATGGCAGATGCAGATCACTCTTTGTATGTGCGCAAGATGCAGATCACTCTTTGTATGTGCGCAAGAGTGATAAGGATATTGTGATCATCACCATCTATGTAGATGATCTTATTGTTGGGGGTGACAACTTGGAAGAGATTGAGCATATGAAAAGTCTTCCCAAAAGGAAGTTTAACATGAAGGATTTGGGAGATCTGTGCTACTTTTTGGGCATTAAGGTCATTCACACACCTGATGTTATTTGGCTGTCATATAGAAAGTATGTATTGGAAATGTTGTCCAAGAATGGGATGGCTGGTTGTAAGCCAATCTTGGTGCCATTAGATTAAAATGGCAAGCTTAATGCATATGCAGGTTATGTGTTGGAGGACCCCACTATGTGCAGGAAGATGGTGGGGAGTTTGATCTATGTCACGATCAACAGGCCAGATTTGAGCTACACTATTGGCTTAAAGAGCCAATTTATGCAAGTTCCGCGCAAACCACATCTTGAAAGTATGCGACGCACACTTCGATATTTAAGGGCCACTATTTATTCTGCATTGTTTTATGCAGCAGGTGTACCATTGGAGCTATATGGGTACACACATGCAGATTGGAAAGGTAACATCTTAGATAGGAGATCTGCTAGTGGATTTATGTTTTCATTGGAGAGTGCTACTGTGACATGGAGCAGCAAGAAGCAACCACAATTGACTCGTCGAGTATAGAGGCACAGTATAGAGGAGTTGTGGTGGCAGCGTGTGAGGTAGCTTGGTTACGCAAGCTACACTGATTTGGGGTTGCTTGTGGAGAGAAAGGTTGTCATGTATTATGACAATCTTAGCAGTATACAGTCGGCTCGAAACCCAAGGTGGATGAAACACATTGAGTTACATTACCACTTCATTAGGGAGAGAGTCCTAGCACAGGCAACATCGACTTGGCCTATGTCAGCACACACAATCAGGTTTCTAACATCTTCACGAAGGCCTTGGGAGCTAAGAAGCTCCGCAGATTTCAAGATATTCTTGGAGTTCATAAGCTGGAGTTGAGCTTGAGGGGAAGTGTTGAGATATCAAGCTCAACATGAGCTGACACTCACGAGGCGCCTGTGTGACCATTCAACATTTACATCAATGGCGGGTTTGGTGGCACCGACATATCTTCACCAGAGATTCTACAGCTGGACTACACTGTCCACCCCTACCCACTCCACTTATCGTGTTCACATAATGGACCGCATGTGTACACATAGTACTTTAGTACTTATGTTGTATTTTTCTTATCTTGTGTGAGAACTCTCTTTTTGTTGTGAAGAAGAAGAATAATAATTTTCAACCTCTCACCTTGTGTGTTCTCTTGTAGGATTTGTGTAAGTGTGTGTGTGCTTTTGCAAGAGCTCAAGCTCTCTTCTCCCTTGCATCTTTTCAATAGGGTCGAGACTAGATGATCGCGATTGGATGACCCTGATGTGCACGATTGAAGCCAGATGATTCAAACTAAAGATGATGAGATAGCGATCAAAAGATGATGATTTAAAAGCTAGAAAACTGATGGTGGGGACTCAATGTCTCGGGATGCAAATGGATGACCTTGATGTGTACGATCTAGAACCGGGTGATTTAGACTAAAGATGATGATGTGAACGCTAGCAATCAAAAAAGTGGATTTAGCCTTGAGTTTAATCAATTTATGATGTTGTGGCACCTAGATTACCAATTAAACCTCGAGTTATGATGGTGTGGCACCTGGATCGCCGATTCGGTCTCAATTTTGATAATTGATTTATGATGATGTGGTGCCTAGATCACTAAGTCGGCCTTGAATTTGGTTGTCAATTTATGATGATGTGGTGGCACCTAACTGATTGTAGAAGTGAGAGCAATGATTGAAGATGTTGAACCGTCAAGAAAGTGAGATTATCCACCAGAAGTCGGATCGCCGCCGCGATCCAAAAAATTTGTATATGGAGTGCCTGTGCCTTAATAACTTCTTGTTCCTAATGCTACACCTTGTAATGTAATGCCCTAGATATGCTTAATGCATTCATGGCATGCTGCGTAAGAGAGCTCAGTGGTGGGGGTCCATGGACTATCGCTTGTATAGCTTTTTTGTATGAGTTTACATTGATACTCTTTTACATATACAATTATCCATTTACCTTTATCTTGTATAGCTTTTTAGTATGAGTTTACATTGATACTCTTTTACATATATAATTATCCATTTATCTTTATCAATGAAAATGCATTAGAGAGTGCGTGTCATCTTGTCTTGTTAAGTGACTTAAGAGAAAATAGGAAAATCTATCAAACATAACATTGGATAGATATTAATCAACTATAAAATTTCAGAATTCATTCATGATACTTATGTGACGTGTTAAATTTCTTTGAAGCAATATCTTTGGAGTCAGACAAGTAAGAAATTGAATGTAGGGAAGGTGCAAGCACCAATGGTAGAGAGA
Organism: Cibotium barometz; assembly: GCF_041138505.1. Taxonomy (NCBI): domain Eukaryota; kingdom Viridiplantae; phylum Streptophyta; class Polypodiopsida; order Cyatheales; family Cibotiaceae; genus Cibotium; species Cibotium barometz. Next base: position 44,786,332 of record NC_141081.1, on the reverse strand, counting down.
GGGAGAGTATAGAAAAGAGTAGAGTAGAAGAGAAATCTCCTTTTGGGTGAGAGAACATCTTTATGTAAAGTGGGTGAGTATTGAGAGAGAGAGAGAGAGACAGGTAGGTATTAACGTCGGTATAATGCAACACGAGGGCATATACGACCAATGGTGGGACTTGAACTCGGGTGGATCATGGCCTTTATAGGGCCCTCACACTAGCCAATCTGCCCCACTTGTGGGTGGCAGAAAGGTAGTGTGAGCATTGAGAGAGAGAGTGCCAATGCCTTAAAAAAGATGCCAAATGTGCCACTTAGCAATATTCCAAGGATATATTTTCCAATAGTCACATTAGTGTCAGTAAGTGGCATAGCCTTGGAAGGAAGCGCTTACTTTGCAACGATAAAACTAGCATCGCAAAATGTGACACTTCATGTAAGGTGGTGTGCGACACTCTAAAAGGCAAAATTGAGCAGCCAAAGTGTATCATGGAGTGTTGCCTTAGTGTTGTATAGAAGGATGCTAGAAGTTAAACCCCAAGTGTCACTAATAAAGTCCCAAATTGCTGGAATGTGAAAGCCTATGAGCATGGCTTTCACATTTCCAGCAATTTGGATGAATAAATAAATCTCTACTAGGAAAGAAGAAGAGATTATAAAATAAGAAACCTCGATGGATGATGGATGAATAAATAAATCTCTACGATGGAAAGAATAAATAAATCTCTACTAGGAAAGAAGAAGAGATTATAAAATAAGAAACCTCGATGGATGATGGATGAATAAATAAATCTCTACTAGGAAAGAAGAAGAGATTATAAAATAAGAAACCTCTGAAAAGCGTTTGGACCCGTGGAGGAAAAAGTAAAAAACTTAATAAATTTACTATAGGCTTAGCCATGGGGCGACACTTCAATGTCCCATCGTTTTGTGGAAAATAATTATTCCACTTATTTAATACACTATGAATTATTATTTTTCGGACAACAAATAAACTTATATGTAAAGAGGCTCTGGGCAAGCAAATAATTGAGTGTATTAAATAAATAAATAATCGTTTGAAAGAGACGATCCGGCGAACGAAATAGAAGAAAAGGGCGAAAAAAAAAAGAAATGAGGGGCGGTACGAAGACAGGGACAAGGGAAGGGCGAGAGATTGAGCTGTGGGAAAAAAAAAAAAAAAGCATGGGATCATTTCGATGCTTTATTTTTGACGCGAAAGATATTGGTGGAGGTTAGGTTCTATCACAGCTGTATAGAGATAAGCTCTCCATGCAGAAAAAGCACAAACCCTAGGTAGTGTAAAGTATAGCAAGAAAGAGCGCAGAAACCCTAGTTTGTTGCATGTGTGTGTGTGTGTGTGTGTGTGTGTGTGAGAGTGAGAGAGCAATCTAGGCCGTGTGAGGTGCTGGGTCTTTTAATGGGATCCGCTGCCAAATCGCCCTCGCGGAGGTGGGTGCGCCGCACAGGCAAAAAAGCGAGCTCGTGATTCGCCATCCCTCCTTGCAGCGTTACTTGAGAGATTCCCCTCCCTTCTCTCATCACCCATTTTTAAAATAATATATTATCCTGCTGCACGTTAGAGTCTACTTGTGATTCGCCTGCGTTATTGCGTAGTACTCACACCACCGACACTCTGCCAGCCATCCTGAGTTCAGCAATCCTATCCTTATACGCCCTTGTCTTTTTGTCTCTCTATACACTATATCACAGAGGTGCAAAACAGGATTACTACCTCTCCCAATGGGTATTCAAAATCTGCATGCAGCAAATACGAATAACCACTTAAAACTAATTCTAGCTTCAACTAATTATAAACCCCCAACACTATAGCCAGGGCAATGCATGTAAATTGTGTGGGTGTAGATATTTTCCGCAATTTTGAAGAAATTTGCAAAATTCAAGGCATGTGGAATAAAGTTTTAGGAGCTGAAATAGCCATTTAAAACTAATAAAACTCTAGAAAAATATGTGTGTGTATATATATGTGTGTACCTGAAATTTGTGGACGTTGTCATGGGCATATAGCATAAAATGTTTGGGTTTTGGAATTGTGCCAGCTATTCTCGTTTGTTTGCTTGCTTGCTTAAAGGAGACATTATTCGTGTGAACGCTTGAGGGTACCTAAAAATGGGGCCCTTTTTTTGTTTTTGTTTTTTGGGGGGTGATATGCCCCTTTTCGTTGGGCCTTCAATGTATGGATTGAGGCCCCTCTCCTTCTCTCTCTCTCCCTCTCCATCTACAGTTACCACAGCCACCCACAACACATTCAGATGGATAGCTTAACTGAAGTCAGTTGTGTATTGTATTCACTTGGATGGTCCACTGACACGGAATTTCAACTACTTTTGATAGCAACTTTCCCACTAGCTCTGATAGCAACTCTTTCTTACTCAACCCCCATCATCTTCCAAGCTAAGACTTTATCATGAGGCCTTTCTCCTCTAATTTAACCTTATAAGTTATAGCTCATCATGTTGCTTTGCTTTATTGTGCGCTTGTTCATGACCTTCATTTTGCCACTGACGTGAAGCTACTTATATAGGCCCTCCAGAATTGAAAAATATTGGATGGCAATTTTGAAGCTCTTCTCATCATCTCATCAAATAATGTGTTCCAATAATCAATAGATATTGCACATCCTCTCTTTTTTTATAAAAAAATTGCAGCCTACATAACATGGCACTTTGGGACAGCTATGTCTTAGTCATAATATTTTCAAGAGATATGAATGTTAGACAAGTTGTTAACACCTACCATATGTTCAAGTTGGTGTACCCTACTTCCATTTTTTTCTTTTTGGTAAGTGTATTGTCTTAATCATACTATTTTCAAGAGAACGAATGTTAGAAAAGCTAAATCCCTTATCGGTGAAAGAAGATAGTCATACCATAATGAATGTTAGAAAAGTTAAACCTCTAAGTGGTGAAGAGGGGAGGAGGGGTGTGTGTATGGGGGGAGGGGGATATTCATACGATAATGAATGTTAGAAAAGCTAAACCTGTAAGTGGTAAAGAGGGGAGGAGGTGTGTGTGTGTGGTGGGGGTGGGGAGAGGCCCATGAGGGGATTGATCCTCACTAGGGGGCGGTGTTCATTCCGGCCCCCGCTAGTGCTACATCATGCAACGTCTGTTGTAAGGGGGCTTGCATGTAGACATGGGAACCAACTCTTGCAACGTCTTTAGTAAGGAGGAGGGGGGTTTGCATGTAGGCGTAGGAACACTCTTTTAAAAAAGAAAAAGAGAAAAAAGCTATAAGTCTTGGTTAAACCTCCCATAGGTCTTACTAGTGAAACTTCACAATATGAAGTTGGGGGTACCCTATGTGGAGCCACTATCAAAGATAGACTTTCAATTTCTATGTGGAGCGACTAACACTTCTTACCTTTTCATTGTTTTGTTTTGTGTTATCAAGTCCCACCACTTAGCATAAGCATAGAATCATTTCTTTGCAATTTTCATCATAATAGCTCCCTTCAAAGAAGAGTCAAAACCAACAAAATAATAATAATGCTAGGGGGTGACAAAATAATAATAATGCTAGGGGGTGTCCTTTGGTGTTCCAAATGCTATGATAGCTTGGGGCATTAGTTCCACATAACTTAACCAGCTTGAATGCTTCTCTTGGAGTATATTGAAGAGGTGGGCCTGCTTGGAGGGTCTTATTTTTCCACCAGCAGCCCATCATGCTCAAGGTCTGGCCCACATGATCACCCGTGACAAACGTCAGTTGGCTGCTCGAGTATGAGCACTACATCTCAACGAAATGCTTCGAGAAATTGACTCCAACATTTGGAGAAAAATAAAGAAAATGAATAAAAAGCAGGCCCTATAGCAAAAAGAATTGCATGCCCAGCAGCAACCCGAGGAGACCATGATAAAGCAAGGGAATGGCAGAAGGAGGCCAGGCATGCAAGGGTAGGTAATAACGAGAGAAGGCAGGGGAAGCCATGATATATATGGGGGGAGGTGAGAACGATAGAAACAAGTCATAGATTAGAGAGAGAGAGAGAGAGAGAGAGAGAGAGAGAGAGGGGGGGAAGGGGAAGGGGAAGGGGGTGTAAGAGGAGTTTGGATAGAGGTGAAATGGAGTGTGTGCTTGACATTGTCAGAGAATCAAGTGGCTTGCTATGTGCAAACCTGCCTGTGCTTCTCTTCATCACGCTTGTCCTCATCTTCCCTGTTTCCTCAATCACTCTCTCCCAGGTGATGACCAATGGCCTTTTGGCAGACCAGCTATCGACCCACATACAGCACCATCTCGCACAGGCAGGCATGCATTCCACCTCTTTCAACCGACTGTTTTACGTGCAGCTCTCTCAGACTGTCATAACTCAAGCCTTCTCTTTCCCGGTGATCATCACACTCTGGCTGCTAGCCAAGACGGCGATTTTCTATGTAACGGGCTGCAGCTACAATGGCAAGGAGGCGACGGTGATGGGATTCTTGAACGAGGGGCCGAGGGTGTGGAGCAGGCTGGCGGTGACGTATCTCTGCGGCTGTGTGATGGTGCTGGGGTTAACGGGGCTTGTCGTTGTGTGGCCTGTCGTCGCGGCGAAGGTGGTGGGAACGTTGGGGTCGATGTACTTGGAAGCGGCACTGCTGGCGGTGTATGCCGTCGTGTTGGCGCATATGCTGGTTGTTTTCAATCTTGGTAGCGTCGTATCGGGCGTCGAGGAGAGGTACTGCGGGGGGCGGGCTCTCCTCAAGGCCCTGGTGCTGCTGAAGCGGAGGAGGATGCAACCAGCGCTCCTCCTTTTTCTCATCGCCGGAATCGCCACCGCTGCGATCGAGTGCGCCTTCCAATACAGGGTGCTGGGAAGAAGCGGGCCCACAGCTATCTCGCCACCACCCTCTGGTTCGCTCCTCGAAGCGCCCCTCCTCGTCTTCACCTACTCTTTCCTGTGCCTCTTCGACACCATCATGAGCTTCGCCTTCTACCATGCCTGCCAATCAGCGGCCGAGACAGCATCCTATTGGCATCACCACCACGAGCTGGAGGAGGTGATGGAGGAGGAGGAGGAGGAGGAGGAGGATCACTTTTCCATCGCAGTGGAGATGGTGGAGCAGCAATGCAGGAAAATTATGTACACTACATTGTGACTTACGCACATGATGCAGAGAGAGCAGCTGATTTCTTCACGTTTTGCCGGCATTTCTCTCCATAGGCTCTCATGATCACGCTAATTTGTACATACTGCACCATCTTAACTACTCACTGCGCCAAGAGCAGCTATTGCCTTGGATCCTTGGTGAGAGCATCATTAATTGCTCGCTGGCTGAACCCGTCTGCATTCACCTCCATGACTAATCCTCCCCATTAAGCTTAGATTTTTTCAATGGAGCTCATTATAAGAGCCATTAGCGGCCTGTGATGATCACCCACCCCATTGTACATACATCATCTTGGCAAAGATCGCCGCTACCTTAGATCCTTTACCTCTGGACTTGCCAATGCAAACAGTAGCTTACCACATTCTCGACGAACCAATCAGTATTACTGCATTGGATCCTCGATGAGAGGATAATGTACATAATCTCTCTGGGTTTCTCCCGGCTTACGGCAGCGTTAACTCAATAAGCAATTTGTAGACAATCGCCATGCCCAAAAACCTGTCGCATTAAGGTAATTTCTTACGATCAAGCTTATATACTGATTGGAGCTTGATCTATTGTAGAATTAGAATCGATTGGAATTTAAGAACACTCAAATTACCAATTGAATCAATGCTTGTAATGATCAGCAACAATCGCATATACATGACTCGGTCGCTCCTACCAGAGCGTCAGGTCAGTGCATATTTATGTTCACGTCCATGGTTTTTTGGGTTCTGTGTTAATCCTCTAATGTGATTCCTCCGAATCAGTAAACTTTACAGGTGTCGATATGTTCTCCCTCGAGTCCTCGTAGTATAATCCACCCAAAAGTCACGCCCACAGTACAGAAATAACACGACCTCATAAAGAGAAGAAGTGAGGTGTGCCACGTGTACTTGTTAACTCAATAGTAAACAAACACAGCTAGTCCCAATAGAAAACTTGTGAGTTCATGTTTTCTACCATGTATCCCATCCAGACTGGCATGGTGGCCTCTAGTACATTATAAGAGGGCTCACATGATCTAGTGTAAGGGCTCACATGATCTAGTGTAGGTACAGGTGGTTGTCACCATACACACATTGTTAACTAAATAGTAAAACTGAGCTAGTTCCAATAGAAACTTGTGGAGAGTTCTCGTTTTCTATTGTGTCGCATCTAGATTGGCATGATGGCCATTGGCACATTATAAGAGGGCTCACATGATCTAGTGTATGTCCCTTGCTCAAGAGGTGTACTTTTAGGAAGACTTACATACAACGTGCATTCACAGGGTATTACAAAATATCTTTTTTTGTGAATTTTGACTTAATAAAATGACCCCTTTTTAAGAAAACTTACAGGTTTTTTTCCAAAATGATATTCAAAACCCTCTTATGTAAGTAGATTTCTTTAAATTTTTCTCAAAATCTTGGTTTAAAAAACCCCTCCTAATGATCGCATATAGTAGACTTAAATATTTTTCAGTGAGCCCCCCAAGGTCCCTTGTAAATAGAGATGGCTGTCACCATCATACACATATTGGATGCCATCAATGACTTGTGCAACATGCGTGGCAACCTTGTGATAAGTGCACCAACCTGTGATCAACCTTGTGATCCTCATCTCTAAATCAAGGACATTGGCTATTGGATGTCATGTGGACGGCTTGTTGTTTGGATCTCTCACCTTCATGTACCTGAAGATGTAAATAACAACTAGAGATCCAACTATTTAAGCTTTGTTGTTTCTAAATCATGCACATTACGGAGATCAAACATCATGATTTATCTTCAATGCCTCTTCAATGCATGGTCATCTTATAAATTACAACTTTGGAAGGTGTTTGTTCAAATTAGTTGAGTAGTTCACTTGTGGGGCTCCTCCCATAACTTGTCTACTACCTAGATTTGGTCGATATTTAGAAGAGTGATAATGCCTCTTCAATGCATGGTCATCTTATAAATTACAACTTTGGAAGGTGTTTGTTCAAATTAGTTGAGTAGTTCACTTGTGGGGCTCCTCCCACAACTTGTCTACTACCTAGATTTGGTCGATATTTAGAAGAGTGATAATGCTCTTGTGGTACTAAAAGTCTCCTCCCACAACTTGTCTACTACCTAGATTCAATAGATGTTTAGAACGGTGGTAATGCTTTTGTGGTACTAAAAGTCTCCTTGAAGTGTCTTTTCAAACTACATATACATATATATAATTAGCTAGGTAAAGTTTTAAAAGTCTCCTTAAAGTGTCTTTTCAAACTACATATACATATATATAATTAGCTAGGTAAAGCTTTGGATCACATATTTTGGGCAGAGGCTATTATAGTCACATTATTACATGTCTTGAATAGGTGCCTAACAAAGGTATTAAAGGACAAAACACCATTCCAAGAATAGTATAGTAGAAAATTGAGCGTTAAATCATAAGCTTTAAGTATTGGCTCTATTACGTATGCCTTTGTGCCATCTTAGAGAAGGACAAAATGTCTACCATTTTTAGGTATTGTCTCTATTATCTATATGCCTTTGTGCCATCTTAGAGAAGGACAAAATGTCTATCATTTTTAGGTATTCCTTCTCCTCAAGAAGGAGCTCTCCACCATCTTCTCCTCACCGTGATCTCATGGGTAAGATTTCCCCTCTCCATCTCCCTCTCCCTCTCCTTCTCCTTCCTTCTCCTCAAGAAGGAGCTCTCCACCATCTTCTCCTCACCGTGATCTCATGGGTAAGATTTCCCCTCTCCCTCTCCTTCTCTCTTCTTCTCCTTCCTTCTCCTCAAGAAGGAGCTCTCATCTTTCTCCTCCTCAAGGTGATCTCATGGTGGGTAAGATTTCTCCTCTCCCTTTCTCTCTCCTTCTCTACTTCACACACACACACACACACACCATGTATCAATAGCCATAGGAATAGGGCTTATCCATAGCCTTTCCTTCATGCTTAATGTCACATTTTGTCCTTGTATTTATGTGGTTTGGGTACCACTAACTTTGTATTTATGCCTTGTCTTCTACTTCTTCTTTGTGTGGTAGCCATTATCGGATCATCATAGACACACGCATTGTGGGCTTCTCTCTCTTGTGCAAGTACTCCAAAAAGGTATGCTTCCACAAATACCCTATCCCATATGTTTCTACTCACATAGATTATGGTTAAGAAGAATGAACATGTTTTTATAATAAAATTACTAAGCATTATACATAAGAGGATGTTCGGAATAAGATCTTATACATTATGCATGAGAGCCTATGTAAAAGCTCTTATGCATAAGACATTATGCACAAGCTTCTATATGTATAATGCATAAGAGCTTATACTTAATTGTGTATACATCATGCCTAAGTGTGTATGCATATTCCATTTTGCATAATGTATATTATGTATAAGAAAAAATACATAAGCTGTTAAGTATAGATCTCATGTATAATGTATAAAATTGCATGCATATTCTTATGTATAACATGTAAGAGCACATGCACAAAAGACTCTATGCATAATGCATATAAGAGGCCAAGACCAAGTCATAAGTGTCATGGCTTCAATCTTATGTGGGAGATAATATACATTAGCTCTTACAATTCCTTACATGTAAGAGCTTATACATTAGCTCTTGCATTACGCATAGCAGCTTATGCATTAGCTTTAATGCATTGACACCTAAGATCTAATTTATGTGTAAAAGCTCTTATGCATTGACACCTAAGATCTAATTTATGTGTAAAAGCTCTTATGCATTTAGCATTAGAGCTAGAGCTTATGCAACACCACGTAAAGTAGATGTTAACTACCACAGGAATCATTGTGATATAGATGCTTGGAATCATTTTTGGATACCGGGGTCATCACTCAGGAGGATCAGTGGATGCAAGGAATAGGGGACTTTGCCAACGAAGAGGTGAGAAATTAAATGGTATAAGTGGAATTGTAATTACATTAATGTAGGGTGTGTTCCTTTTTGATGCATGGATGTGAAGGGACACCAAGAAGATCTAGAATATGAGGAAGAGCATTGTGGGGACATTGAGGAGGAAGACCCACAGCCTAGGCCCATCCCCTTTACATTTTGTCATATATATTTTGCACAAGTAATGAATTTTTGAACAAAGGAGTTTCATAAATACATGTGCTTTTGTTTCCAAGTATCTTGTTTATTTGCAAGTATGTATCTACTTTATGTTGCGAATATGCTTGTATTGGGCACTCCGTTAATGAAAATTTTATGCATATTAGGATATGCACAAAATAAAAAATCAAAGATCTCTCCTTGTAGGCTGCATGTTGTAGGCACAGTTATGGCCACAGACACGGCTATATGCACGGCCATATGCGCGGCTAGTAACATGGCCATATGCACGATCGTTTGAATGGCCAACTAGCCACCACGTGTGTGGCTATACTCATGGTGGTAGGCATTAGGTCGTGCATCTGATCATGTAACTAGCGATGTTACAACTTCTAAATGTCTCTTTTTCTTTATTATGCTTGCGGCCATAGTTCTTATCCCTTGTGTCTATAGGAACTTTGTGAAAGTGTCGATTTTGATTGTTTATGCCCAAATTTCAGTTTGACACATTTCGTTATTGTGCAAGACATTTACTAGAGTAAATATGATATTTTTATGTTGTTCATGGATGCATGTTTATGTGATTAGTCATCACAAATAGTTACAGTATAATAGGTTTACAATACCATAGGAGGTGATTTTGTTAGAGATTATAGGTTTATAATAAAAGTGTAAAAGCTTTTTATAAGCACCACTTGGTAAATTGTTGTAGGTAATAATGTTTGGCATTTTATCCCAAATTGTGAGCAAGAAGCTAGATAAGAGTAACTTTCAAGAATGGAAGTTCAAGATAAGTGGGAGTTAATTTTAGGTGATAAAAAGGAGCCAGAGCTTTTGAAAGAAAATGTCACACCTCAATAAGCACAGACCTTTAAGACTTGGCATGAGAAATCTAGCGAATTGATGTATTGGTTTTGTCTATTAGCATGTCGAGCGCTATGATCGGACATATATTATATAGGAGATAGTGACACCTAAGGATACATGGAACAACTTGGTTAAGTTGTATAGAGCAAAACGTGCCAATGCAAGAAAGATGCAAATAAAGAAACACCTGAATAATGTGGAGAGAAATAAGATGAATATCAGTGATTATTTACTGAAAGTGAAAGGGCTAGTAGATGACCTCACCTCTATTGGAGCTCTAGTTGATATGACGGTGTGGGTCACTTTGAATAGACTTGGCAAAGACTGATCAATTTCTGACATCTATTCAAATTTAGGAAACCTTCCCAAACTTTGAAGACCTTATAGCTCATTGAGGAGATAAAATCATCTTCAGAAATATAATGGCAGCCTTCTACACAAACACAGGTAGGGATAGAGATATATCTTCATGTAGAGGCCAATGTGCATGCCATTTTGGAAACATAAATCATGTTAGCAATAACAAGAATATGTAATGCACAAAAATAGGTGGAAGAGGCCATTTTAAAGACAAAGGGATCCAAATAAGCTAAGGTGGATGGTAAAGAAATCAGAGCAGAAATAGCATGGAGTGTGCTATTTCCACTATGATAACATGGAGTGCTATTATTAAAGCAAACCAGGTCATATAGCAAAGGACTATTATAAAAAGAAGAATGACATCAAAAAAGGGAAGTTGCAAAAGAGAACTATGCATCTTCAAGCAAGCAAGGCAAAGAATGACATCAAAAGTGGGAAGTTAAAGCAACACAAGAAAACTATGCATCTTTAAGCAATCAAGCCGAAGATAGAAGTGAGCATCTTCTTGAAGACAAAGAAGTGATCAACATTTTGTCATGCAGCATATTCTTTGCTCCATGAATATAAATGTATGAAATCCTAAAGATGTACACATTATGTTGATTCAAGTGCTTCTAATCACCATGACCAGTCATGGTGGTGAGTGGTTGAGAGATATAAGAAAAATAGAAAAACCAAGTTAATATGTGGAAATAGGTGGAAATAAGAATGTGAAAATAGGTGATGATACTACATATCCTATTTCATATGTTGTTAAGGTGCCATCATCTATGTAGAATGATAAAAGAGAGTTCCTGGTTGATGTACTTTATGTTTCAAACATTGTAAAGAACTTAGTTTCTTTTCCCAGGGGGCTCACTTAAAAATAAGTAAAGTCCCTTATGAAGAAGCCGATAGTGGGGATCGATGAATATATAGTGATGATGATACCCATGATGTTGTAGTACTCATGAGATCATACCGAAGGTGGTACCGACACCATGGGTAGTTCTAAAGATTACATGCCATTTAATTCCTAAATGGCATCAAATATTAACGTTAATTTCTAACTTGGCTTATTTAAATGCCATGTAATCTAAAGATTAATATTTCACATGACCTAAGAATCACCATGGGTGTTTCACTACAAGTTTTTGGTCCTTTATTGATGGTTTTTTCTAGGAAAGATAGGATTCTTTTTGCTCCCATCCCCCATCATCATTGGTATAGTAAGTTTTTATCTCTTTTGTTTTGAAACACACTTAATAATGTATGTATAAATTACTAAATATGTTAAATATTCTTTCTTGAATGTGTGCAGAGAGAAATAGTGGAGCATGGGTATACTTAAGAAGAGTATGACTTTGCCTAGTACTTCCTTGTTCTCGACAAGATGGAGCGGGAAGGATATGAGCTCAATTGGGCCCACATCTTCCAACTATGTAAGTATATATATTGTCAAACATCAAACTTTTTGGTTTCCTAAATTTACGCATAAATTATGTATAAATTTGTTTATCTTTTTTGCATCTTTTTCTTTGTTATGTTAAATTATCTTGATAAAACTTATGGTTCTATTCATGTAGGGACCTTTAGAGGATCCACGAGAAGCAAGAGGAGGCAGCACTGATGTGATGATGAGTAGCAGTTACATAGGCCTTTTGTTTATACATGCTCATACTTTTTGTAAGAGATATGTTCATTATTTTTATAAGAGCACTAGATCTTCTCATTATGTTCTTTAAAATATAGCTTGCAAAATTCCCAAAGTATCAAGATTTTTCTAATTTTCCTAATATACTATTTGGAGTTCTATGAGGTTTTCTAATGTTAATGAGTTATTGCACCTTGAATACAAATATTTGTGCACTTTGTAGTTTTCTAAATTTGATGCATAATTTTTATTATCTTTTTTTCATCTTTGTCTTTAATGTATTTATATTTTTCAAGTGCTTGGCTAGATACTATGGGTAGAATGGGATAGGGGTTGGGGTAAATTATCCTAGTTTGTCCCATTCTTTCCAAAAAAAGAACCACTGTTAGTATATATAGGTTAGTATGATGGGTCATATATACATCTGTATTATATGCATCAAAAAAACCGTTGATGCCCAATGTATATATCGACATGCATAGCTTCAAAGAAAGCATCAACAAAGACGTCAATGTGACCGATGATTGTACTAATAGTCTTCTACCGACGGGGTCATACCGATAGTGAAAAGTAAGTAGTATTAAAGGTTACATGCCATTTAATTTCTAAATGGTATCAATTTCTAACTCGGCTTATTAACATTAAAGGTCATATCGATAGTGATACCATGCCAAGCAGGTAGTATTAAAGGTTACATGCAATTTAATTTCTAAATGGTATCAACTTCTACATTAACATCAATTTCTAACATGGCTTCTTTAAATGCAAAGATTTTTATGTCACATGCTCTAAGAATCACCATGGGCTAGTTTGAAACTACAAGCGCTTGGTCCCTTACCGGCGTTGTTTTTTTAAAGAAAGATTTTTTTTACTCCTAGCCCCCATCATTGGTATAGTAAGTTTTATTCTCTTTATTTTTGCAATATACTTAATAATGTACATGTATGAATTGCTAAATATGCTAAATATTCTTCCTTGAATATGTGTAGAGAGAAGTAGAGGGGCGTGGTTATACTCAAGAAGAGTATGACTCTACATGGTCTCACAGAACAACTACCTTGTTCGACCAAATGGAGCAAGAAGGACACAACCTCAATTGGGCCCACATCCTAACTATGCAAGTGTACAATATCGTCAAAAATAAACTTTTTAGTTTTCTAAATTTTACGTATAAATTATGTATAAATTTTTTTATCTTTTCTACATCTTTGTCTTTTTTATGTTAAATTATCTTAATAAAACTTATCGTTCTATTCATGCAGGAACCTCCGGAGGAGCCACAGGAAATGGGAGAAGGTATTGATGATCCGAGGAGTAGCTCTCTTACTACATATGCCTTTTTTTATATGTGCTCATAAAGTTTAAGCATACGCTTAATACATATGGCTTATGAATTAAGCTTTATGCATAAGCTTAATGCATATGGCATATGCATTAAGCTTTATATATAAATCCAATGCATAAGATGAATGTATAAGCTTTATGCATTAAGGTTTTAACGTATGGCTTTCCTAATATAGGGTATACTCCCTATTGAGAGTTTACATGTGCTTTACTAACATATATATTTGTTTAAACTTATAGATTAACTTTGCAACATAAACTCAACTTTACAAATGAAAAATCTTCTCTTCTTCTCAAGGTAAGATTCTGGCCTACTCCTATCCCCTCTATATAACAGACCCCAATCACATCTGTAGTGCCATCTTTCCAACATGTGGCAGCCTCACAATGCCACTCAGGTGGTAATAGTGCAAAGGCTTCTCATAACCATTGACAATCTAGTAGTGAGGGGTGGGTGCAGTGGATGCTTTGGAGAAGGTGAGTGGTCACCTTCACCTATGGCAACAAACAAGGTGCTCAGGGATGGTATGTTTTATTATTATACTCTTGAGATGAGGAGGGCGGGTCGTTTAGGGATGAGATGGGGTAAGGGTTTAAGATAACTTCCATCAAGTAGTCAATCAAACTTATAAAGATGCTTTCAAACCATGGGGGGAGAAAAAGGATAAAGACTTTATATATGTGGTGCAATGCATGCATAAGCAGTTCTCCCAAATCCAACACACATGCATTTTTTTGACCAATGGGTTAGGGATCATAGCATCATAAAGGTACTTAACAATAGGAGGTCTCACTCAAGGAGGTGCATTAGTAGAGAAGGAAAACAAATGCCCCCCGATTTCTTGACTAAGGAGTGGAAGAAGGCAAAGCAAGAAGTAAGGGAGGGTACTCAATACCCTCAACAAAAGGTGATACATGTAAGTTAGTTACAAAAGTATGGTGCGATAAAGTATGGTTCTAGAGGAAAGGTAACTTGGCTTGCATGATTTGTAATTTCTTCTTTCTTATGCATCACTAAGTTTAGTTCATTTCTCCTCATGAATTTTGTATCTTAAGCATGCTGTAATTTATTGTAGGAAAGGGTAGCAAGTTGTGCCCCAACTACTCACGGGATACTAGGTACCGAGACTTGGGAGTGGGTGAAATAAGAGGGAACCTTGCCGATGATTGCCAAAAACAAAGTGAGCAAAAAAAAAACAATAAAAATGACACATAAATATAAAAAATGCAATCATTCACAATAACCCTCCACCCCCTGTTAGGAATTCCCAATACACCACTAACATCTTCATTCATTAACTAGCTTTTCTTATTCCTTTCTGGAGCAACACAGACCATTGAATGTCATTCGACATCAAAGCCATCGACAAAGCTTGTTCATTCTCCCCACACAAAGGTCTTCAACGCGATCACGAAGGACACGATCGTCATCAAGAAGGGGGAAATGTTAATCCAATTCTAGGATTAACAAGAGCTACCGCCATTATCTTACATCAAGGAGTCACGATAGATACACCAAAGGGTCATACATTCAAGATATCAAGCAATAGTGTCCAAAGCTACAACTTGGACGGGCGCCCGTAATGGTGTGACGGAGTATTTATGGCAATTCTCGCTTCAAGAGCATGTGGTAGCAAGTTAGGATAAAATCCTGACGGAGTATTTATGGCAATTCCCGCTTCAAGAGCATGTGGTAGCATGTGGTAGCAAGTTAGGATAAAATCCTAAGTGATGTACTTCATGGTGGATATATTATGAGAGTAGTCATTGTAATAGCATTAGGCCTCTTATGGGCCTAAAGTGCCCGGCCGGCCATAATTTAAGTGAGTGTGAACACTTATGGCCATGTATATAAGTGAATTTTTCTCATAACACAAGACACTCTCCCATTGTGCAATTGAGTCTTGCTCTTGCTAATCTCTCTCCCTAATGCATGCTAGTGAGTGTGTGTGAGTGAAGTGAGGTGAGAGGAGGGATGAGGATCCATAGTGCAACACAGCGGTGTGACAACGCTCACGGGGGAGACGCGGTGGATCCATTGCATCAAACAATGAAATAGAATGCAATTTTTAGTGAATGTTAGCTCTCTTTAGTTTAAACATAGAACTAAGATCATTAATTTTAGTTTAATTGTGTGTTTTTTATTGAAATTGTTTGGATTAGAGTGTTAGCAAGCATTAGGAGTAGCTTAATCTTTCAATTTTTTTAAAAACTATCAAAAAATCCTTGAATTTGACTAATTTCTCTTAATGGACTTGTTTGTTATTTTTGTAAGAGCACAAGATCCACTCATTATTTTCTTTGTAATATAGAGAAAGAATCAATATAATGGTCGTTAAAGATGCTGGTGAGACTAATGAGTATACTGACGATTATATCGATGGTTTTATAATATAAGACCATCGATATAATCGTATTTCTTCACCACCCAATCGATGGTGAATAACAAGCCCTCGGTTGACCCGGATTCTCCGCGTTCCCTTTCCGACATGGAACACATTACATTTATTTGTATTTTCGAGGGAATCTGGCACATATTAACGAAACCATTTGCTTGGGGATGCTATCAAACAAAATCGAATAATAGGTGGCATTGCCTATCATCTAGAAAGAGAAAAGAACGAAGAAGGAGGCAAACCTCGGAATTCCAAACGATACATGCCATTGAATTTCTAAATGGAATCAATTTTTATATTGACATCAATTTCTAACTGTTAACCCTCTCTGACGACCTTTCAGATGTCGATGCTAATCACCACACCATCGTGAAATGTGATCAGCTACTTCCGACCTATAATCCAAATGCCAAATGAAATATTTTGATGCTCATGCAAGGCTAATATGACCCAAAGAATTCAACGTTAACATTTAATTGAAAATGATCCCTTAATGATGGTGTTTAAGGTTGAAAAAAGTGATTAGCAAACCACAAAGCTTAATGGATCAAATTGAGCATATGTGGGTAGGCATTGAATAGGGATTTTGCATAAGATTATTGTCCTTGATGAGGACCAATGTCCCAAGTAGGAGAATTAGCTCAAAACCTCTAGAAACCGACGGATTTGTGCCGTTTGTAGCTACTGCATTTTTGCATCTCCTTGCTTGTGTGATGCATCAAATGACTTAAGAGACTGGTGGGCTATGTAGTCCTTATACTAGGTGCTAACCAGCCCTAGAAGGGCTTGAGTCAATGTGGACCACAAGTGATCAATTGAGTGAAAGAACATCGATAAAAAATTACAAAAATCAAACAATTGCTACAAAATTGAATAAAAATCTTGGAGGTGTAGCTTAGAAATGAGGTCAACAAGATGTTTCTAATTTAAAATCAGTCACACAAAGTGCTACAAACCCATTAAGAAACATCCTTGAGGATTAAACCTCACTTCCAAACCCTACTCAACCATGTGTCCAACAAAAACCAAGTTCTTTGTAATATTTGGAACATGAATTACACCTTCCAAGTACTTCATTTTGTTACCCTATATAGACAAAGGCACTTTACAATGGGATGCATAGTATCATCACACACATGTTTCTACATAACCTAGTGTTTTCATTTTTTGCATGTCTCTAAGCCACTCACCACGATTGGTCATGTGGTTAGAGGCTCTAGAATCCACATACCACACATCTCTAGATCTTGACACATCTCCTGTTGTGGAACTAATCATATTCTACATCACAAATAGCTGCCCACTTTTATCTCATTGCCACCCTATTTAATGATGCATAATTGCCTTATTGAATAGCATTCTACTTTTTATAGTAGTCCTTTGCCATGGGCCTTGGTAGTAGTCTATGTTGTTTGCACTCTAATTTCTTTGCCACAACCATCTCGGCCCCTCTAGCTCCCCCTACTTCTAGAGTTGCCTTTTCTGCCTGTTTATGCATTTGAATCATGTTGTTTTTGTTGCCCATGATTTTTGTTTCCAAAATGGCCTCCTTCTCAGCCTCTAAATGATAATTTTTATCTGCCTCTACCTGTATCTTGTTGAGATGTCAAGCTCAACATATGAGCTGACACTTATGATATGCCTGGGTGACCATTTCTGCCACTTACATCACTGGTGTGTTTGGTAGGATACTGACATGATAAACCTTTGCCATTGATTCTATAGTTGGACTACACCAGCTACTAGTACACCATTGAGTTATGGCATACTTATCTTGCCAGCTCACTCACTTAGCGTGTTCACATTATGGACCGCATTCATGTACATATAGTACTTTAGTACTTATGTTGTATTTCCCTTATCTTTTGGTAGAATCCTTTTGTTGTGAAGAAGAAGAACAACAATTTACAACCTCTCACCTTGTGTGTTCTCTTCTAGGGTTTTGTGTGTGTGTGTGTGTGTGTGTGTGTGTGTGTGTGTGTGTGTGTGTGTGCATGTGCATGTGCATGTTTGCAAGAGCTCAAGCTCTCTTCCTCCCTACATCTTTTTATGGTCTCAGAGCCTAATTCGTGCTAAGAAGCTGAGAGGTAAGAAAGAGAAGCACAGGAAGCGATACGAGAGTAAGAGCTTCACCTACTCTTCCCCCTTTTTGTGTTGGCTACTACTACACCCTTGTAGGGAACTCTTTGGGAGGCACCGGCAACCAAATGAAACTCCAATTGAGGAACTGTCTTCGTGGAAGTGGAGTTGCAAGGCAACTTTATTATTCTTTGGAGAAAATATTTGCAGGCAAAAACATGTTTTGGGTGCGTCTTGACTTCCGTTTTTCAGTTCGCAAGCGTTCACGTGCAATGCAGGTAGGTTTTGATTCTTTGGAGAATTCTGTTGTTGGAACTATAGGAAGGACATTTGGTTATGTAGAAACTGTGTGTACTGCAAAGACGTCTTACAAGTGTTATTGGGTGTATGTATGCAAGTTGAGGTCACTGGTTATGACACTTTGAGTGCAATATGGTACCGCCTACAAAGAATATAACAGTTTGTGCAAATCAAGCAAGAGTGTTATTTTGGTGAGTTTGTATTGCAAAAATAGATGTTAAATGATGGAATTAACCATATTGTTGCAGAGAATCTTGATAAGAATAACTTCCATGCTTGGAGGTTTAGATTAATAAATTTTCTGATGGGAAAAGGCTATTGGGACTACATTGAAGGTGAACATGAGGAGCCACCAAAGATACCTGAGATTAATCCAACTGCTGTAGATGTAAAAGAATACAAGGATTGAAATCAAGGAGCAAGGAAAGGCAATATTGGCTTTCTATTAGCATATAGAACACCATGATTGGGCATATACAGGATGCCAAGTCACCCAAGGAGGCATGAGACACCTTGGTGAAGCTGTATGAAACTAACACCAAGGCAAAAAAGATTCCATTAGAGAATGAGCTTCATAATGTGGAGAAGAAAAACATGTATGTAAATGATTATGCCTTGAAGATCAAGGGCATTGTGGAATCCCTTACATCTATTGGTGTTTCTATTGATGAGATGATGATAAGGTGGACGTATGTCTACGTGGTCTTAGGCCACAATACAAGGCATTCAAGACATCTATTCAGACTCGGGAGAATATTCCCAACTTTACAGATTTGTTGTTGTTTCTTGTAAACCACATTTCCTTCAACCCTCTACAAAACACAGACTTTCTGACAAATGAACTAACAAATTTCTCACTCAAACACAATCAGAAATAACTCACACATGCCAAGTTACTCTGTGAATAGAAACTCCATTTCATCCTCAGAAATTCATATTACAGAAGTACATCAAAGAGGAAACACTTGACTGACAAATAACTTGACAAACAAACTGCCAAAAAACTGCCAACTTAAAAACATCGTTCTTCTTCCTCAGCGATTACATATGTGTCAACTTCTATGCCAAAATAACTATATATCCCCAAAAACTACTTCACACGACTTTCTAACTTCCAACCAGATTTTAAAGGACACTTCACACTACATCCGATTATGACAATTTAAAAGACTAAGGTTTTAGACAAAAAATATCATCCAATATTCAGCCCTTAAACACTTGGCACAGCTCGGGTGGCTTGAGCCGGTTTCACAATCCCTTGATCCGTAAACTAGACAAGCAAAGAATCTTGCAAAGATAAAACAAAATCAGCATAAACACCATCAAAACATCCTCCTCTTTGAAATTTTGCATATCCACCGCCGCTGACTTTCCATTTGAAACATAATGCTCTACTGATTTCTGACTCATCTGCTCTACTGATTTCTGACTAATCTGCTGCACTACTGACTTTTTGCTAATCTAACTTCCTATCCGTTCATTGAAATATTGCTTCCTCCGCATTTTAAAAATCAGACCATACTCCCTTGTCAAACAGAATGGAAAAAACCTGACTGTCAAATCACATAACACTTCCAGAACACTTAAAAATTTTGCATCAGAATTTTGCCTTGAATCTGATCTAATCCTCCACACCTATTTTGACATAATCAGATTTGTAAAACCTATTTCACATTCATCAAATATCTGCACTTGACATCCTCCAAGTTGAATACTATCAAAACAACCATTGTCAAATAAATCTATACCCAAATTTGCCAAATAGTCAACTTGATCACCAACTTTCTTCACAATGAAAACATTTTGAAAGTTAGACTGAACATTTCTCATCAACATCAGAGATTCAGATACTTCAAAACCAAAACTTTGACCCTTGACAACTTTTGTAACTTCCCTCATAAGAGTTTGACATTCCGTTTGAATCCTCTAGCGATCAAAATCAGTCTCAATCAACTTGTGTAGGTTTATTTGGCCATCTGCTATGAAAATGTGACACCAATATGCAAGAAACCTACTGAGATGTATACAAACCAAGTTTGCTCTGAAATCTGAAAATTCCATAAAAATTAGGAAAATAATCCACATATAATCCTCTGGAATCCTTTGAACCTATTTAGATGTGATCTGATCCACAAACCATAGAAATTGATCATTATGCACCCTGTAATGCAATCCTCTTTGACCAATTTGCAACTCCAAAAACTGTAACACATGAATATCTAAATTTTGACAATCTGCCATCATCTGTATTTTAGAATTTGTCATCCACATCTGACAATCCATTTTGCACAAATTCACCTCCAATATGTCATCAACTTGAAAGCACACATCATTCAACAAAAATATATTTGAATTGAGAACAACTTTTCCCACATCCATTTTAGAATGCACATCCATCAAACTTAAACTTAAAATTTCATCAGCCCGCATTTCAGGCATCATATGCTGATCCCCCAAGTGTGTCAAACCTACTTTGTACTCTTTAACAACTTGCTCTTGACAGTCCTCCTGCTCAATTTGATCCATAAGACCTGTATTTGATTCAGACCAAAAATCAATCCACTTGTTCAAATTCTTTGCAACTGAAACATCTCCTTGCTGAATATCAACCTGTGACATCAAAATATGTCCTTCAAAACATTCAAAATCAAAAATCTGATTTCCGTGATCATCGACAACATCAGACACAATGGTCTGACTTTTTGCTTGAATTCGCAAACCATCACAAAATCAGCATGTGTAAACTCCTGTAAGGTTTGTTCAGCACATTGGGTTTCTAAGTTCAAAATCTGTTTATGGGATTCATGTATCGATCCCGCAACATCTTCCAACTGCAAATTCTCCTGTTGTAAGATTCCTCCCCCAACCCCCTTTTTGATGTCTAGTATCTTCCCCTGTAATCAATCCCTCTTCAGAAATATAAAGACCTTGTTTCTAACTGTTTTAACCTAGAGAGAGAAAATATTCTAGAGAGAGAATATTCAGATTTTGAATATTTTTAGATAGAAAAATATCTCACCTTATTAAAATGAATTTCCCTAAAACAGAAATTCAGAAAGAATTTTCCAATGTGCAATTGGAATTAATTGGAAATAGGTATAAAGAACCTTAGTCTAAGGGTCTAGATTTTCAGAAATTTTTGGATTATGGTCCAATTAAGGTTCCTATGGGCCAATAGCATCAATCCATGTGTAGGGAGGAGATAAATCCTATTTGTAAAAGAAGATACCCAAAAATGAGTAAATGCTCACATAAGATGAAGAGTTGAAAATGTACAAGGTTTATTAGTAAAAAACTATGAGTAATATCAAAAAAATGAGATAAATTGAGAATCCAAAAATGAGTAAATGCTCACATAAGATGAAGAGTTGAAAATGTACAAGGTTTATTAGTAAAAAACTATGAGTAATATCAAAAAAATGAGATAAATTTAGTATCCAAAAATGAGTAAATGCTCACATAAGTTGAAGAGTTGAAAATGTACAAGGTTTATTAGTAAAAAACTATGAGCAATATTAAAAATATGAGATATTTTGGGTATAATCAGTCCATTTTGATACATATGTAAGGAAGGGGAGTTCTTTAAAGGAGGTGCATATTTCACATGCTTGAATGAGTTTTAAACTCAAAAATAATGTGATATTTTTATCTCTCCTCTCTCTTGAACCAAACCAAATCAAAATGGAACCAAACCGAATCAAAAAGTAACCAAACTAGGTCTAAATCTAGTCCAAATTCAACCAAACTGACTTGGAAAATTCTAGAATCAGTTTGTTTGGTTAGGAGCTCAATTTTTCCTATAAATAGAAGCCTCCCCTTATTGAAAAAAAGATAGTGTCTTATGCTTTGTTACTCTACTCCACCTAAGCCAAGAACTGTGAATTCTTTAATAATTCACTAGTTTTTGACACTTCTCTCTTTCTTCAATTCCCATTGGTGGCTCCATCAACATACTAAACCAATTGATTGGTTGGGAGCCTCTACCGTGAATAAAGAATCAAGCAAATTGTAAGGTAAGTATGGTGAATTTTGATCTTTTCTATAATTTCTCACAATGTTTCTCTCTTCTCAACCCCTCTCAAGCTTGAGAAGCTTAATTGGTATGGTTTTTGAATGCTATTGAAGTTAATTGATTAATGATAGTAAAGAATTACATAAATTTCCATTTATGTTTAATTCTAATGGTTTTTTCTCTCTCTCACTTAAGAAATAGTCATACTCATGACCCATTCTTAATCCAAAGGAAGCTTTTCATAAAGCTTTTCCTTAATCTAAGATTAATCTATGCTTAAGAATAAATTAATGGTTTTTTTATCTATGCTTTTAGTTTATGATTATATTTTTATTTAATTCATTAAGGGTTAATGATCCTATTAAGGATCATTCTAATCGTTCTCTTAAAGATAAGCCTTATCTTTTAAAATAATTGAGATTTATTAGTTATAGTAGCGGAGCTATGGTAAAATTTTATAAAAATTTACACATAAAATAATTTCATTCAAAGCATGAAAAGAGGATTTCCTACCATATTCTAAGAATTATCATCCTAGATTAATTTAAAGAATTTCATAGTAATCATGGAAAAATTGAATTTTTATATTATGCATAAAAGATAAATATTTTATTATAAAAGTGTTACTTTTAGCATAATTGAAATTCATGCATAGAGGTATGCATAAAAGATGAATATTTTATTATAAAAGTGTTACTTTTAGCATAATTAAATTTTATGCATAGAGGTATGCATAAGAGATGAATATTTTATTATAAAAGAGTTACTTTTAGCATAATTGAATTTCATGCATAGAGGTA
Organism: Cibotium barometz; assembly: GCF_041138505.1. Lineage (NCBI taxonomy): Eukaryota > Viridiplantae > Streptophyta > Polypodiopsida > Cyatheales > Cibotiaceae > Cibotium > Cibotium barometz. The sequence goes on along the minus strand of NC_141081.1, from coordinate 44,763,420 downwards.
TGCATAAGAGATGAATATTTTATTATAAAAGAGTTACTTTTAGCATAATTGAAATTCATGCATAGAGGTATGCATAAGAGATGAATATTTTATTATAAAAGAGTTACTTTTAGCATAATTGAATTTCATGCATAGAGGTATGCATAAGAGATGAATATTTTATTATAAAAGAGTTACTTTTAGCATAATTGAATTTCATGCATAGAGGTATGCATAAGAGATGAGTTAGGATGTGATAAGATGAGTTAGGATGTGATAAGATGAGTTAAGAAGTGATAGGATGTGTATGGGATGAGGTAAGAAGTGTATGTGATGGGATAAGATGTATATGGGTTGTGATAGGGTGAGAATATGGATGTAAATGTGGATGTGTATGTATGGATGTATGCATATAGATGTGAGTGTGAATGTGGATGTATGGATGTAAATGAGGATGTCGATGTAGATGCATGGATGGGATGTGGATGTATGCATGTAGATGTGAATGTAAGCATATAGATGTGGATGTATGGATGTGAATGTGCATGTAGATGTGGATGTGTGGATGAGGATGCATGAATGTGCATGTAGATGTGGATGTGAAAATAGATGCATGGATGTAGATGTGGATGTGGATATATGTATGGATGTGAATATATGATATGTGATGTGAAGGAATCTGAGGTGATGAGATGGAAAATGACGTGATGGGATGAGTACACATATAACTGGAATGTGGAATAAGCAATGTGGATTGATGAGGGATAATGTGGAATAAGCAATGTGGATTGATGAGGGATGCATGAATGTGCATGTAGATGTGGATGTGAAAATAGATGCATGGATGTAGATGTGGATGTGGATATATGTATGGATGTGAATATATGATATGTGATGTGAAGGAATCTGAAGTGATGAGATGGAAAATGACGTGATGGGATGAGTACACATATAACTGGAATGTGGAATAAGCAATGTGGATGTGAAAATAGATGCATGGATGTAGATGTGGATGTGGATATATGTATGGATGTGAATATATGATATGTGATGTGAAGGAATCTGAAGTGATGAGATGGAAAATGACGTGATGGGATGAGTACACATATAACTGGAATGTGGAATAAGCAATGTGGATTGATGAGGGATAATGTGGAAAAATGAGAGTTAATATAGAAACTGTATTTTGTGACTGTTTGTAAATGCTGTTTGTAAATGACTGTTTTATGTCAAGAATGCTGGGAAAGCATTTTGACCATCTTGTGATTAAGGTCGTGGAGACCTAACTGATAAAGTTGCAACTGCTGACGGAGAGTCAATGGAGGACGTCTCGCGTAGCAAGGTCGGCCGAGGTCTTGACCAGCCTCGGTGCGATTAAAATGGTAAGCTTCCGGTACGGTGGATGAGGGGCCAAGGAAGCGGCCTATGAGAGTGAAGCGCTAGGTCACCTAGAGGGTGCTGACCATACGGTGCTCAGGCTCTGGGTCGCCCAGGATACCCACGCGTGCGTCGAGGAAGATATTGGAATAAGGAGTAAGAGTTGTTTTCTGAAACCGGGCATGGATCTGGTTGACTGACCTTGCTGGTCCTCAACGGATGAGTCCATGGCTCTTTATATGGATCTGTTGATTGATCTTGCTGATCTTCAACGAGAGTCCATCTTGATAAGTGATTATATTGCCAAGTATTATGGGCTAGGAACTAGGAAACGGCCCCTGAGTGGACAAGTGGTGAGCGTCCTAGTTGCCAATGATGTCATAGATACTCTGATGAAGGAATGATGGGAAAATTAAGAATCAATCGGATAAATTGGAAGATGGTGATCAGTGATATTATGGTTTTATTAAAAGATTGTTTTAAAACTGGTTGAATCTATAAAAAGGCAATTTCATATTGGGGGTGTGTGAGTGGTGTGGCTAGTTTTATTTTTGCATGAACATCCGGCTAGGGGACCTGGGAACTCTTTTCCCTGGTACCCAGGACAAAAATCAAATTCTAAATTGGATCCCATCACTACAGTGGTTGGGCAGTTGGCTAACCCATGGGATCGGATGGGGTTAGGCTGGACTGATGGATCCGTAAATCGAGACTCAACTTTTGTTATTACGATAGATAAAATAAATCCCGGACAGTAATTGTTCTATGGATAGGAATCAACGGCTGTGCCTCTTGAATGGGGAAAAAAGCGTTGATCTCAATGATCCAAGTGCAAGTTTCTTCCTTGATCTAATCAAGTATCTTGAAGATGCAATTGGATCAGCTTGATCAGAAATGATCTTGACTACGTTAGAGTAAAAAGTTTTCCTGGTGGAATCACCCGTGCTTTCCGATAAAGGAAGTTTTTTCGGGTTCGGTTTTGGAACAACCGACGGATTAGTCTCTTTTCCGGATATCCGTGGGTGAGGCCCCGAATGTGGGACCCCTGTTCCGCGCGAGAAGTGCTACTTCCGCTGCCAGTATCCTGAATCTGTTGCTCGGTGGGAATAGGGATCTTACACTTGTGTAGATATGTTTGACAGAAATTCCACAGTCACTGCATGAGCATACTCTAGTGGTAGATTAGGGGTATCTAAGGGCTCTTTGAGGCTCTCTTGGCCAAGCTCCTTTTGCATCTCCTTCTCCACCATCTTTGGTACTCCCACTTGATGACTTTCAAAATCCATGCCAATCCAAATGTCATCATCATCACTTGACTCCCCTTCAAACACATCCGCATATGCATCTCTCAACTTCTCACATGCTTTTTGTAACTTCCCACTGCTTTTCCTACTGGAACATGACTTTTTCCTGTCTCCTTTATGATCAACTAACCATTCATATGCACTCTCCAAGACATCCTCAAAGTCATCTAACCTTCCCAATGCATTCTTCATTTCCTCCCAAGCTGATGCTGTATGCACTTTATGGATAATTTTATGAAACTTTGTGTATAGGTCAACCATACACCATTTCCTACATGCATCTCCCTTTGAGCACTCATCAATTGCACACAGACAATCCTCTACCTCATGCCGACTCATGCAAACCTCACATTTTTTCTTCTTCTTCTTACCCCCCATGACACACTCACATAATTAAAATACAACAATCATATTCAGTCCTCAAGAAAGATGCACCACACCAATCTGAGACCCATTAAATTTGCTAAACGGAGAGCGGATGCTGTACCGGGATCCTCAAAGTTCATTTAATTGGTTGCTTAAACTAATTGAAATATTTTAAGTTGATGATGCTTTAATCATTCTTGAAAGATTTGCCATAAAAAGTTACCCCCTTCAACGTTGTGCATGTTGAATAATAGTCACAATCTGGACTTCTTGTTGTGTTGCTATGGTGACTTCTAACCTGTCAATTTCTCCAAATCAGGTTGTTGCTGACAATTTCTCTGCTGTTTGCCAATCAATTTCTCCACAAATCAGACTGTCTGTGCAAATCAAATTCTGTTCGCAACTCAGATTCCATCTATAACTCAGATTTGTCATTCAGCATCTGACTTCCAAGAAATCGTAACTGCCAGTGTAACTACCATCGTAACTACTGCTCGGCGTCTTCTTGGCACTCATCCTTCTCACAGAAGAGAGCAAACTCGACCATGACATTGCATCACAACACCGTGAACACTCACAAATTTGACTGTTGTGCTGAGATTTGCATTGACAAATTAGAATCCATCTTCAAATCAAAATCTGCCTTCAAATCAGAATGTTTTTAGCACTCGCCTTCAAAAGAAGAAAATGAATTCGACCATGACGACTTGGCACAATCACCGTGATCGCCAGTGTTTCTTGTAAACCACATTTCCTTCAACCCTCTACAAAACACAGACTTTCTGACAAATGAACTGACAAATTTCTCACTCAAACACAATCAGAAATAACTCACACATGCCAAGTTACTCTGTGAATTCATATTACAGAAGTACATCAAAGAGGAAACACTTGACTGACAAATAACTTGACAAACAAATTGCCAAAAAACTGCCAACTGCTTAAAAACATCATTCTTCTTCCTCAGTGATTACATGTGTGTCAACTTCTACGCCAAAATAACTATATATTCCTAAAAACTACTTCACACGACTTTCTAACTTCTAACCAGATTTTAAAGGACACTTCACACTACATCCGATTATGACAATTTAAAATACTAAGGTTTTAGACAAAAAATATCATCCAATTTTCAGCCCTTCAACAATTGTCAATGCTCAACATTGAAGAAAAGAGTGTGGGTGAAAACTAGTCTTCCACAAAACAAAGCCAATTCAGAGCAACAGGCATTCTATACACAAGTGCAAGTAGAGGACGAGGTAGAGGCCGTGGCCGTGGCCAAGGTGGTGTGGCTGAACAGGTAATCAAAATTAGTCCCATGAATTAGAACAACAACACATAGGTGGAAGAGGCCAGTTCAGAGGCAGGTGGAGTCAAAGAGGTTGTGGAAATTGGCAAAGGTAGCAAAATGATACACGAGGCTATTTTTAGTGTGGCAAACATGGGCATGTGTAAGAAGATTGCTATAAGAAGCAAAATGACATGAGAAGTGAAAAAGTGCAGCAAAATAATTATGCGTCCTTTAGCTGAAGCAATGAGGACAATGAAAGGTTGTTTGTTATGTGGCATGTGCTTAATGCTATGTCTGAAAATGATGTATTTGCATGCAATGATGATGTATGGTATGTGGATTCATGTGCTTCGAACCACATGATCAGTCATGGCAAGTGGTTCAAGGATATGAAAAATCATGAAAAGCCAAGTTTTGTTGAAATAGGGGATGATATTATTCATCTAATTGCCCATGTTGTTGGTGTGCCATTGTCTATGTAGAATGATAAGGTGAAGTATCTTATAGATGTACTTCACGTTCCAAATATTACAAAGAATCTGGTTTCTGTTAGCCAGATGATTGAGCAAGGTTTGCAGGTGCCATTGTCTATGCAGAATGGTAAGGTGAAGTATCTTGCAGATGTACTTCATGTTCCAAATATTACAAAGAATCTGGTTTCTACTGGCCAAATAATTGCGCAGGGTTTGTAGGTGCGCTTTAACCCTGATGGTTGTTATGTCGAAGACTTTAACCCTGATGGTTGTTATGTCGAAGACTTTAAAGACAAGCAAGTGCAGGTTGGCTACAAAAGGCAATAGAGTGGGTAGGATGTTTACACTGGATGTAAATATGTCTGAAGTGAGAGCTACAATGTTTGCACAGGGTTCATGAGTTGTTGCAAATACATACATTTGGGATGAGAGAATTGGGCATGTAAATGTGCAAAGAATAAAGTCTATGCAGACTATAGAAATTGTGACAGGTCTGCCTAAGTTTAAAGTTGATGGTATGCAGAAAGTATGTGAAGCATATCAATTTGGAAAGCAGACAAAGCATGTGTTTCCACATGCTAGAAATGTGAGCAGGAATGTACTAGATGTGGTGCATTCATACGTATGTGATGCATTCATACGTATGTGGTCCTGTAAAAACTACATCTATGGGTGGCTGCAGGTATTATGTAACATTCATTAATGAATCACACGAGGAAAGTGTGGGTGTATTTCATGAAGGAGAAGAGTTATGTTTTCACTCATTTTTAGAATTTCAGAGTGATGGGGCTGAAAAGCAGACAGGAAAGCATATGAAGTGTGTAAGGTCAGATGGAGGGGGAGAGTATTTCTCCAATGAGTTCTCTAATTTTTTGCAGAAGAATAGCATTCAAAGACAGTTTACATGTAGATACACTTCACAACAAAATGGATTTTTTGAGCAAAAAAATAGGCACATTCTAGAGATAACATGAGTATTGACAGAGAAGAATATGCCACATAGCTATTGGACTGAAGCTATTTCTACAATAGTTTATACATGAACAAGACCCCTACTGCAGCCATACATGTGCAGCCATACATGATGTAACACCAGAGGAGATATTTAGGTAAGAAATCTAATTTGTCTCATATGAAAGTATTTGGATGTATTACCTATGTGCATATGCCAGATGAGTTGCATACGAAGATGGATCCAAAGGTAGAAAAATGTGTGTTTATTGGATATTCCCTTGAGAAAAATGGATATAGATGTTATAACCCTACTACACGTGAGTTGAGGGTAAGCAAAGATGTGTTTGATGAAATGAGTAGCTGGTATGCTACTGAAAAAGACGTCATTGGGCTTGATGTAACTGGAAATGTGATTGCACAGAATGAAAGTCAGCAATCATAGTCATTGAGTGGAGCAGGAGAGCCCTCTTGTGTTGGGTCTGTTGATAGACCATGGAGTGGCAGGCTACGTCAAAATACCAATCCTAAAAATACAGTTGGCACATCACGGAAAGGCAAAGAGAAGGTTTGTGAGCCTCTTGGTATGCCTGACATTTCTACAAAGCATTCTTATGTTGGTGGAGAGTCTAGTGGCTCTCAGAGCAAAGCCTTGATGATGAGCTTGGGATTCTAGATATTAGAACACCTAGTGTGAGAAAGGCAAGAGAAGCTACAAAAATACCAGATAGTGATTATAGACAACGCAAGTCAAGGAGATTTAGAAAACATGTTGATAGGTTGACATATGATGGTTATGTCGCTCATCATTATGCATATATGGCTAAAGTTGAGCAAGATGATGAACCCACATGTTTTGAAGAAGATTTTAGGAATTTAGATTAGGAGAAAGCCAAATGGATGAAGAAATGGCAACATTGGGGATGCAAATGAGACTTGGGATTTGGTGCCATTACTTGAGGACAATAAGGCTATTGGATGCAAGTGGGTGTACAAAATAATGCACAACTCAGATGGAAGTATTAGTAGGTGTAAAGAAATATTGGTTACCAAAGGTTATGCTCAAACTTATGGCATTGATTATGAGGAGATGTTGGCAACCGTGAGAGTTGTTATTACAGTGACTCCATCAAAAGGATGGGTTTTACAGCAAATGGATGTTAAGAATGTGTTCTTGCATGGTGATTTGCAAGAATAAGTGTATATGGATCAGCCACTAGGTTATGAAGATGTGGGTCACCCTAATTTTGTATGCAAGTTGCATAAAGCTTTATATGGCTTGAAACGGGCATCGAGAGCATAGCATGATAAGATAGCATAATATCTTATCACCATTGCCTTTCATGTGGTAGATGCTAATCATTCACTCTATGTGTAGAAGAGTGATGGGGGCCTTGTGGTCATCACAATCTATGTGGATGACTTGATTGTTGGGGGTGATAGTGGAGAGGAATTTGAGAGTGTGAAATGTCTCCTGCTAAGACCCTCTCTCTGATGAAGTGATAGTGGACCTCTATGTGAAAATGTCAGCACACAAAGTAGCAAGTAGCTGACATTTTCACGAAAGCCCTGGGAGGAGCACAGAAGCTTCACAGATTCCAGACTATACTTGGAGTCTTAGAGATTGAGCTTGAGGGGGAGTGTTGAGATGTCAAGATCAACACGAGCTGACACTTATGATATGCCTGGGTGATCGTTTTGCCACTTACATCACTGGCATGTTTGGTAGGATACTGACATGATAGATCTTTCACGAGTGATTCTACAACTAGACTACACCAGCTACTAGTCCACCATTGAGTTATGGCATACTTATCTTGTAATCTCACTCACTTAGTGTGTTCACATTATGGACCGCATGTATATAGTACTTTAGTAATCTCACTTAATGTGTTCACATTATGGACCGCATGTATATAGTACTTTAGTACTTATGTTGTATTTCCCTTATGCATCATGTGTATGTGCAATCATAGAATCTATCACACTGATAGAAAACCAATACAACACCTTTTTGGCTTTTTCATGCCAATGTGCTGTATATGCCTACACTTGTTGCTCTGCTGACAAGTCCAATTTTTTTCAGCAATCTCCAACTCCCTTTCGTCACCTGTGATGAACTCCCAATATCATTTTTCCATAAGAAAATTGGTCATCTTAAACTTCCATGCCTGGAATTTATTCTTATCTAGCTTCTCACTAACAATCTATGATAGACTATTAGACATCTTTACTTGTAGAGAAACTTTCTTTTTCCGAGAAAAATATCCTTCAATTAGTTAAAGAAAAAACTGCCACAAAGGGCTAGATACAACCACCACACGGTCTACATACAAACTCACCTCATTTAAGGGCAGGAGTGAAATGATCATGAGGGGAAGAGACACTTCTCCTCTAGCTAGCCGTACTATGAGGAGAAGGCTATCTCATACAGGGGGACGGGGGGGGGGGGGGGGGAACAACCACACAGGTGGCCTGTGGTGTAAAATGGGGTCTCCTCCTCTATCTGTGAGAAAAGGGACGGGTTTCAAAGTCGCAAGAAAGCTTCCCCCACTTCCACATGCAGTCGAAACCTCCCTATAACTTCCCCCACTAACCGTGAAGGGTGTGAATGATATCAAGCCATATGCTCCTAATGGTCTCACGACCCTCGATGGCCTCGCTCCATCTAGCATGCCAAATGTGCTAGGCTGCTATGCTACTCCAATCTCCCATCGCTGGCATGAGCCTAGCCCCACCAATCACTTGTATGTGAGTTTGTGATTGATATTGCCACAATACGATGGTGAGAGATCTAAAGGCCTAGTCCTCCCTCATCCTCCTCAATCATGAGCCACTCCAGCCTATGTGACCCAAGCGACAGTGCTTCATGTGATGATCCAAGTCGATACCCTGTCCATAGCAAACATGCAAAGAATCCTCTGCCAAATTTGCTGAGCCTTCAAGAAATCCCAAAGGCAATGTCTCTAAGTCTCCTGGGGGTGGCTACACCGAGGCAAGCCACTGGTCTACCACCAATTGCCAACCAAGTATTGACCGCTAAACTCCTATGTGCCATCAAGGAAAGAAAGAGGGTGATCTTTCTTAGTCAACAGTTGTCCCACATTCTCTTCTAGAAATCTAAAAGGAAACACTATAAGAGAGCCTAAGACCGCCAATGTGTTGTTGTTGCCAATGTGCCATTCTATCTTGGGCATCTGGGTACTGTGGCCTAGCCGCGTAGTATATGCAAAGAAGGGGACATCCAAAGTCTCCTCCCGATCCATTGGATCATGCCAAGTCCACTCTCCTGGATCCCATTACAGGCGCGTGAGAGGGCGGCACTTCCATATCCATAGCTGCCATAATCTCTCCTTGGCCACCTTGGTTGGTGCTAGATTAATATGCCATTCCTGTGCCTGAAAACCAATCACCCTCACCCTCTGCAAGGTGCAACCAATAAAATCCTCCAAAGGAAGCTCAAATCTCTCTATTCTGCAATGGGATCCAATAGAGAAAGTGAGCAAAACACTGTCCTCATCTACTCCATGGACCGCCACTAGGATATCGTGTCGGGTAAGCACGCCTAGCCACACTGGTGGGGGAGATGGGTCTGGGGGGGTCAGCCACACCTGAGGGATAGTTGAGTCAATGTCGATGCTGATCCTATCTCTGCCCCAGATCCCTTTTAAGCTTCTCTCCTGCACCTCCAGGGGTAACTGCCTATGTGGGCGATGCAATCTCCAAGAGAGCTGGTTGGTCCCATGCTCAAGGCACCCTAAGAAACATGTGGTTGATGTGGCCACTTGGTAAACAGATCAAGGGGTTCCAAACCAAAGGCTGCCGAAAAGGAAAAGCTCTAGCTAAATAACCCATCTGTCTACAAATGAAGAATTGGCCTAGAAAGCCAGAATACCCCACGCGTTGTTGTATGGGGTTGCCTTGGAGGCTAGGAATAAATATACAATGCGGTATAGACTTCAACGAGGTTACACATATGCGGAGGGATGGAATCCCCGCTGCCCTTGCAAGGGCCAAGGCAGTGGGAGGGGGGACTCGATCACTCTCACGATGGTACCACCAGTCTCATCGAGAGAAGAGGAAGGTACTTCTAAGGTGTTAAAACCCTAATATCTCTCTAGATAATTGTTATGCATAAGCATGCATAAATCAGGCATAAACTCAACCACCCGACCACCCCCCCGAGCTCAAGGGATGCACACATGAATTATAAATGAAATACATCATACCTCTATCTTGATGTCCCATACCATCAAGAGGTATAACTTCAATCCAATAGCATGAAGCTATAGTGTGAAATGGTAGGTGAGTAGATATGACCCTCTACACAAGAGAGCATTACATAACCTAGCCTCCAAGCCCCCAAGCCTTCCTTGAGTGTGCCCCATGCCCCTATTATATAGGAGGGCCCTCAAGTGACTCTTGACTCTCCATTTCCCATGTGTGACCCTTGGATGCCTGACCCTAACCTTAACCCTTAAGGTTAGTCCTAACCCATGCTCCACTAGAGCTTGTTCCCATTCTCCCATGCTCACAAGCCTAATGTGGGTTAGCCTCCTAGTATATGCACACATAATGTGCATATAACATACTTCCCCTCTCTCAAAACATTGCACTCTTTCAATGAAAAGAAGAAGAATTACGCTAAACAATCTCAACCGACTCCCAAGTCGAATCCTTTATTTCCCTATCTTTCCACCTAATTTTAACCTCACGGATTCGTCAAGTAGAAAGTTTTCTTTCCCTGAATTCAAGTACCTTATCAGGTTCATATGGAACATAGGATAAATATTCGACCTCAACGAGTTCTTGAGAAGTAACTGTGTAATCCTCACCTCCCAGTTTCCCTTTCAATCTATTGATATAAAAGACTGGATGAACTATAACATGTGGAGGTACTTTATAGTTCATACACGCAACCATGCCAATCCGATGTATAACTCGAAATTGACCACAATATCTAGGAGATAAATTTGAGCATTTTCCTTTTGACAAGTCTGAAAATCTTTAGGAACTTTTAAATAAACCAACGCTCCTGGTTCAAAAGACCGAGATGAGTGACCCCTATCAGCATAAAACCATGCTCTATCTTGAGCACTCCTCATAGAATCCCGAGCTTCGATCAGCATTTCCTGCATATCACGTAAGAAATCCCTCAATGCATCAAGCTCGATGTCCTTAAGACCATCATCAATAGGTTTCCTGGGTTAATACCCATACATAAGCATGAACGGACTAAAACCAATAGTTGTATGTTTAAAACTGTTATAGGCAAATTCCATCATTAGAATATATTTTTCCTAATTTGATGATTTTCTAGAGACATATGCACGAAGCATATACTCTCTAATCTGATTCATACGCTCTGTGTTCCCATTAGACTGTGGATGATCAAAGCAATTCACATTCAAAGTAACCTCCTCATTCTAAACCATTCGGAATAAAGTAGGAAAACATGGCATTATAATAGCAGAAACCAGGAATTCATCGACACCCCGACATACCCACATCTGCATATGGAATAATCGACGTCTCGAGTTACCCATATCCATATCAACATAGAGAGTCATCAGCATCTCGATGCATCACATATGTCCATTCGTAAATAATCGGGTTGACTATATAAATCACCTAAAGTACGGAACTAAAGAAAGAAATGCCAACAAAGGAAGAATCCAAATCTCCTTATCCGAACACAACAAGATAAATTTGTTTGAACTCTAAAGAAAGATATTTCAACAAGTGAAAATACCGACGAGATTACCCTCATCAAAACATGCAGGCTATAGATATAAAAGAAGTTTATCTAGAGAATGCCCACACTATTACTTCTAGTGAATTTAGAAAATGAGATTGTCTTTGAATGTTGAGTTCAACATGCTAAGTGATGTAAGCAAAGCAACAATCTTAAGCCCAAATTATCCCATAAGATAATATATGGGAGGGATCGCTAGCATCCTATATCACCATGATACCACCCATACATACCTTACCAATTTGAAACTCCCTAGTATGCCATCTAGGAGATATGAATAAAATCCTTTATAAAAGAAATAAGATGGCCTTATCCCAAACTTTCACATACTAAAACTTGTCTCTATATTCCTGAGACCACATCAAGGAATAACTCTTTCTGAGTACATCATTAGAAAAGAATTTTGAAATATTGGCGCCTTTCTAATGATAACTACCCAATGAACGCACTAAAGCTAGGGTAGAAAAATGACTCACCTAGATACATAAGCAACTAGGTATACAAGTTGGAATATGTACAAAAGTACAAGCAATATACTCCAAAATTAAGTGCAAAAAACAAAGGCAAATGCTACCTTCAAAGCACATGATATTATCCAAAAGATCAAAAGATCCTTATAAAATCATGGATAAAAGCATAGAAGCTCTCGAATCCAAGAAAACCATAGTTGATCATAAAAATCAATGCATACCATCTAATGGTCATTAATCATGCCAAAAGAAGCATTAAAATTAGTGGGGCCAACTCATCAATCCGGAGTATATGAATGTGGTGTCGTTCAAGCAAAACTCCAAAGTAAGCAAGTGAAACACATGTGTGTAGCACTCAATAAAAAACCCCTAGACACAAGTGATCTAGGCAAAACCTGATGAGTCCATATAAAACTTGGAAAACATCCAATAAAATCCACCAAAATAAACCGATCAACTGACCCATGATAGAATATGTCTTAGGCTTAAGAAATTAAGCACAAACCACACTTATCATGGAAAAGTGTCAAAGGTGAAACACACTTTGAACGCAGATTATAGCCATCAAAAGAAATTAAGGAACATGTCCAAAAAGAATGGCTAAACAATGGTAAAAAAATCATGAAAACATCATTTAGAATTAATCTAAACAGAAATAATACGAGGTACAATCGTATTAATAATATGTGAATAACCTGCATTTATCTAATGTCAGCACGAGAAAATGTACTTCAGCATTACATAACCCTCGAAAATATTAAATTCTTGAGAAAAAAAATTGTCATGATTTTTTCCTAATTTTTTCTAATTTTATAGCGCCTCAAAATACGATAATTTTGAATTACCCATCTTATGGCATTCCAAACCTATATTTTTCCAGAAAATTTCTAGCAAATAAATTTGCTAAAATACCAATTTTTAAGATTTCTAAAAATAATTTCTAAAAAAATTCCTAATTTTTCCTGAGAATCCCATCGTACACGAAATTTCCAATTCCACCCGACAATTCTCAAATCCAATGAAAATTTACAAGTTTAATAGATTTTTTAATTTTTTGGGTCATAAAATATATTTTTAAAGGAATGAATGGATACACCACATGCCAAACACCAGCCCTACATTTTTCAAAATTTTAAAATAACCTTTGTCTAATTTTTCACTAATTTTTAAGAATTTTTTAAAAATTATAATTAACCCCGAACGCATTTAGAATACGAACGGCCAAAAATTTTCAAAATTCCAATGGTTTTCCCAGAATATGGAAAGCCAAAAGTTTCGAGAAAATGAAAAGACAAAAAAAAATCGGAATGTGAAAGGTCAAAAGTATCCCGGAATACGGAAGGTCAATAGTTTTTCTGGAATTTGGAAGGTCAATAGTTTTCTCGGAATTTGGAAAGCCAAAAGGTTTCGGGAAAGTGGAAAGCCAAAGGTTTTAAGAGAAAAAATTTCAAAGAATTTTTTTTCTCAAATCTCATAAATTTCAAGCTTTTTTGAAAAAAATCCAATAGCTCTTTTTTTTGCTCATTTTTTTTAAATTAAAAAAACAATATTAACAAAGCTTTGTTTAAAGCTTATGAAATTTTTTTGGGAGGGGGGGGACGTTTTTCCACCGGCGGGCTGCTACGCAGCCCTCCCCAGGCATGTGTGCCAAAAGTCAAGAGAGGCAGAGATGGAGTTCTCTCCCCTCTCTTCTCCTTCTATTTCATTCTCTCTCCTCCCCCTCCTTCTCTGTAATATCAGAGAGGAGGATTAAAACTTGATTAAAGTTTTGATTTAATTAAACCACTCCTAATCATAATTATCAATTAATTATGATTAAAGCTTAATCAAATTTTTAAAAAATCCCTTTTAACACAACAGGAGGAAAATAGCCAAGAAATTTTAGAATTGAGAGGTGGAGAGGGTCCCACGCACACAGGAGAGCATTTCATGCATCAACATGCTATCCTCTACTGCATTTCAGTAGAAAATCAACAAAAATTTGAGCCCATACCCACGGAAAAACCCGTAAAAATGTATAAAAAATATATTTTTAACCATAAAAATGCTCAAAAATTCCTTAAAAATTAGAAAAAATTTCCTAAAAATTCTAGAAATTTAGGGAATCCATTCTACCAAAAATATCTACAGTAAAATATGTGGTATTTTTGTAAAAATTTCCATTATTGCTTATTTTAAACCATAAAAAATAGAAAAAAATAGCATTAAACTCACGAAATAGCATTAAACTCACGAAATTTCCCCGCAACGTCGATTCGTCCATTGAATTGTAGTAACATGCATGCCAATTGCCATATCGATGATCCACGTGTAAATCATCAACACAAATCAATAAAATAATATTTTTATTAATAAATATTAAAATTTACTTCAAAAAAAATCAACAACAATTAACTAGAGATTGCGTTGATACCACTATCAAAACCCTAAGATCTCGCTAGATAATTGTTATGCATAAGCATGCATAAATCAGGCATAAACTCAACCACCCGACCACCCCCAAGCTCAAGGGATGCACACATGAATTATAAATGAAATACATCATACCTCTACCTTGATGTCCCATACCATCAAGAGAGGTATAACTCCAATCCAATAGCATGAAGCTATAGTGTGAAATGGTAGGTGAGTAGATATGACCCTCTACACAAGAGAGCGTAACATAACCTAGCCTCAAAGCCCCCAAGCCTCCCTTGAGTGTGCCCCATGTCCCTATTATATAGGAAGGCCCTCAAGTGACTCTTGACTCTCCATTTCCCATGTGTGACCCTTGGATGCCTTACCCTAACCTTAACACTTAAGGTTAGTCCTAACCCATGCTCCACTACTACAGCTTGTTCTCATGCTCCCATGCTCATAAGCCTAATGTGGGCTAGCCTCCTAGTATATGCACACCTCCTAATGTGCATATTATATAAGGCCTAGGAAGCAAACTGTAAGATTCCTCCTCATCCTGAATATCAAATAAGCCTCTACTTCGATCCCTTGTAATCATTCTATGTTTCTGAATACAAGAAAATATCATTTTTCCTTGTTTTGCCTAGTGAGACAAAAAAAATCTAGAGAGTGGTAAATAAAAATTGGGATATTTTTGGATAAATAAATTCTTCAAATATCAAAAAAATATTTCCTTGAAATAAAAAATCAAAATAGACTTTCCAAGGTGCAATTGAAATTAATTAAAATTGATTCAGAAGTCCTTAGCCTAAGGGTCCAGATTTTTGAAAATTTTTTAATAAAAGTCCAATTAAGGTTCCTATGGACCAATAAGATTAAACCAAGTATTGGAACAAGATAAATCCAAAGAACAAAAGAAAATACCCAAAAATGAGTAAATGCCCACATAAGATGAAGAGTTGACCAAGTACTAGGTTTATTAGTTAAAAATTATGGTGTATTAATTAAAAAATGAGATATTTTGGAGTAATCATGCATTTTTGACACATGTGTAAGGAAAAGGGAGACTTTTAAGGAGGCGCCTATTTCACATGCTTAGATGAGTTTAAAACTCAAAAATAATTAGATATTTTTGTCTCTCCTCTCTCCTAAATCAAACCAAATCAAAAAGGGAGCCAAACTGGTCCAAAACTTGTCCAAATCCAGCCAAACTGAAGCTGGAAAATTCTAGAGCTCAGTTGGACTCAATTAGTGGCCTCCCTCTCCTATAAATAAACCCTCATTCCTTTGTATTTTTATCTGTGAATTATGGATGATTGGTTGGGGGCCTCTGCAACAACAGTGACTAAAGAATCAAGCATTTTAGGAGGTAAAGAGTGGATTATGTCTTTTTTCTATAATTTCTAAATGTTTCTTTCTTCTCAACCCCTCTCAAGCTTGAGAAGCTTTAATTTGAATGTCTTTTGAATATTATTGAAATGTTTTAATGTATTGTAAATAAAGAAACACATAAATTTTCATTTATGCTTAATTGTAATGGTTTTTAAGCATTTCTCTCTCTCCCCCAAAGAAAGGTCATTCCTATGACCTATTCTCAATCCAAATGAAGCTTCTCATGAAGCATTTCTCTAATCCAAAAGTAATTTTTATGCTTGTTTAATTGGAGGCCAAAATAATGGCTTCTTAATGCTTTTATGATATTTATTTCATAGAGGAATTATGAATCAATCCATAATTGGATAATGATCCAACTAGTGGTCATTCTAATCATACTAATAATATTAAACTTCATTCTCTCAATTAAATTGAGAATTATCAATAATAGTAGCAGAGCTATGGTAAAATTTTTGTAAAATAAACACATAAAACATTTTCATTCATAATATGAAAAGAGGACTTCCTACCATATTCTAGGAATTATCATCCTAGATTAATTGAATGATTCTCATTGTAACATGAAGAAATTTGTTTTTATGATTATGCATAATTAGTAAATTAGGAAAAAGAGAAAATTTTGATAATTTATTTTTATGTTAGAGTAATTTCCAAGACATTGGAAATCCATGTATTCCAATGATTTAGAGAATAAAATTGGAATGCTAAAATAATGTATAATTTATGAAAGATTTTAGTTAAATTTATCTTTTTGTATCAATAAACTTTTATGATGAAAGAGGAATTCCCACCATATTGAAATTCAAATATTTAAATAAGGAAAGTATAATTCCTAGTGCAAAGGAATTAATGAAGATTTTTATTTAATTTTTAAGAGAAAATATAGTTAAATTTATCTTTTTGTATAGATAAATTTTTATGATAAAAGAGGAATTCCCACCATATTGGAATCCAATTAATTAAATGAAGAAAGTGTAATTCCTAGTGCAAAGTAATTAATGGAGATTTTTATTTAAATTTTAAGAGAAAAATTTAATTAAATTTATCTTTTTGCATAGATAAGTTTAAATGATAAAAGAGGAATTCCTAATATATTGGAATTCAAATGTTTAGATGAGAAAAGTGGAATTTTCAGCTTAAAGGAATTAATGATTATTTTTATGTAATTTTTAAGAAAAATTTTAATAGATTTAATTTAGGAAAAAGAGGAATTCCCATGATAATTGAATTGCATTCATTAAAATGAGAAAAAGAGAGATTTCAAGTTTATTCAAAAAAAATAGGTATTGATATTTTAGTTAAAAGATGAATTTTCATGATAATTGAGAAAAGATGGATTTGAATTAAATTCTAATCTCAAAAGATGAATTTTCATCATAATTCTACCTAATGAATTAAGGTTGAGAATTTATGTGGGAAAAAGAAAATCTTGGATAATTGAATTGAAAAAATCACTAAATGGATATTTACCCAAAAACTAGATGTTTAGTTGAAAGGAATCTTGGTAGAACTAAACTGAATGAATTTAGTTAGACTACATGAGATCGGACAGTAAACCTAATCGTCCTTCTCTCGAACTGAATCAGACAAAAACTTCGTGACCAATTCCAATTACTAAATCCAAAGAATAGACTATCGGAACTAATCTAGTTTTTCCTTGACCAATCTCACCAAGAATCTAGTTGGATAAATGGATAAAATGACGGGTAGATCACCCTCATGAGAGATCAAGGATCCTCATTATGAAACTGGGAATTATCGAAAAAATGGTCTTTGGAACCAATCTCAAACTGGAATCTCACTTGCATTAGAAACTCTATTTTTCATTCAAAGAACTGTTTTACGCCAGAATACTGGAGGAAGCATTTGGCTTATGTTTTTCTAAAGGAGGTTCATTGAAACAGCTGGCGAGGAGTCGTCAAGGGACGTCACCCGCCGCAACAAAGCCTGCCAAGGTCTTGACCAGCCTCCGTACGGTTAAAATGGTGTGCTTTCGGTACGATGGGCGAGGGCCGACGAAGCGGTCCCTAAGTGAAGTGCTAGGACACCTAAGGAGGATCCTAGAGGGTTCTGACCAGGCGATGCACGGGCTCGCGGTTGCTAGGACACCTAGGCGTACGTCGAGGAAGATATCTGATTGACAAAAAGGAAAGGTTTTTGGGAACAAAAATTTGATATTGGATCTCGTTGGTTGGCCAGCTGGTCTTCAACGGAGAGTTCAAATGATGCATTTTTGTAATACAATGGACTTGGAATTTTGGAAAATGATGATCGAAAATATTATGATTTTATTCAAAGATTATCTTAAAGCCAGTCGAATCTGTTATAAATGGCAATTTCATATTGGGTGTGTATGTGGTGTGCCTTTTTTATTTTTGTATGAATCGCCGACTAGGGGGCCTGGGAACTCTTTTCCTCGGTACCCGAGTAAAAACCCAATCAAATCTTTATAAAGGAATCCCACCAATTCAGTGGTCAGGTGATTCGCTAACCCATGGGCCGGATGGGGTTAGGCTAGATCGGAGGATTCCTGAGAAATAACTAGATACGATTAGTTACGTTAATCAGTTTAAGTTCTAAGATAACCTTGTTTTGTGGAAAGGGATCATCGGGGCTGTGCCTCAAAAATGAGAAAAAAAAGCAGTGATTCCATGGACCAAGTGCAAGTCTCTTCTTGATCTGACCATGTGACTTCAAGCTTGGTCAAATCAATCTAATTTAGTCAAGACTTGACTCGTTAGAGTAATCTCCTAGTAGTTCAAAATTTTTCACCTTCCTGGTAGAATCCCATGTGCCTTCCGGGCCCAGTCTCGGAGGGACCGCCCCCGGACTAACCTCACTCAGTCCTAGATCGACCTTAAAACCTATTTGAGAAAGAGATTTTGTCCCCCTGGATTTTTGAAAACCAAAATGAACGAATTCTTAGAGCTAAAGCAAGGAAGCAAAACCATCGACGAGGAATATCACCAGGCCTTTGCTCTTCTACTCAAATATTCACCACCTCTAGATGAAGAGCAACTCATGGCTAGGTTCATTCGAGGAATGAACAAACCCTTGGATACACTGGTCAAAAATGCCAAGCCAGTGTCCATGGCAGAAGCTATCAGAATGGCGAAGGACTTTGCCAAAGCCTTCATCGTAAAAGTCCCGCTAAAGCCAGCTCCCTCATCCTTCAAGAGATTTCAGACACTGAGAAGTTCTTCCGACTTTCCTTCTCCAAAGAGACCCCAAGGTCCTAACCAGAATGTGGAGACGAGAAGCTTTAGAAATGAAGGAAGACCTTTCCCCCCGAAGTACATTCTCAGGAACTCTGACTCTCTCCAGAATGCAAAGGAAAGACCTTCGAAGCGAGAACAGATGCTTCGGATGTCAGGGACTTGGGCACCAGCTCAAGGATTGCCCATCTCCTTCTGTGGGCCAAGGAAGCCAGGGTCCCAGAGTTCCGAGACAGACTCCTTCATATCAGTCCAATCAAGGTCCCCAAAGCGCCAAAATCAGGGTAACCCCAGAAGAGTGCCAGCTCAGCCTGCAGCCTCCATGCAAAAGCCTCCATGCAAAGCAGTCTCCGAACACCCTCCCAGAATTGGAATAACCAAAGAGAGAGAGAGTTCCACCTTAGACAGCAGCAGCCAGAGCAGTCACCATAGCTGAGGAAGTGGAAGAAGAGAAATGACAGATCTATGCAGCAATTGAGCATCAGGGGAATAACCGTCAATTCTCAGTCCTCCAGACTCCAGCAGAGTACCAGGGTAAGAAATTCAAGCTTTTGATTGATTCAGGCAGTACTCATTCTTTTATTTCCCCAGGATGTTTGCGTAAATTAGTCCTAAATCAAAAATCAGGGAAACCTATGCAAGTGGAATTAGCCAGTGGTGGGAAGACATTTTTCACTCACCTTGAGATTGACCTTATTTAGTTTAGCTTAGATGGGAACATAACAAAGTGCTAGTTCAGACCCCTGGGAATATATGACGGAATCCTTGGAATGGAATCCTTGGAATGGATTGGCTCCAAAAGAATCACGCTGACATTCATTGTCACAAAGGAACCATTTCTTTCCTAGACCTTCACGGGAATAAAGTTCAAGGAATTGGAATTTTCGGATCCCTAGTGCTGCAATTAGTCAAGGCTTCCAAATTACTAAAAGGGCTCAGAAAAAGGCAAGCTGTGTATGTCGTTAAAATGAATCCGCCGATAGACATAAAATGCAAGGCTAAAGAACCAGAGTGGTTAAGTGAGTATGCAAATGTATTTTTTGAAGAGCTGACTGAGATGCCTCCGTCTCGTGAAGTAGATCATGAGATCGAATTAACCCCCGAAGCTCAGCCGGTAGCCCAGCGTGCATACAAAATGCCAGTCCCTGAAGCCATAGAACTTAAGGAGCAGTTAAGACAACTGTTAGAGCAGGGATTCGTCAGACCCAATGTCTCACCTTGGGGTGTGCCCGTTCTCTTTCAAAAGAAGAAAGATGGAACATTAAGACTCTGTATTGACTACAGTGGACTGAATCAATTAACAATTAAGAATAAGTATCCTATTCCTAGGGTTAATGAACTTCTGGATCGGCTAAGTGGTACCCAAATGTTTACAAAGATAGATTTCAAATCCAGGTACTACCAGATCAGAATCAAGGAGCAAGACATCCCAAAGATAGCATTCAATACTCGCTATGGGCATTATGAGTTCACAGTCATGCCGTTTGGATTAACTAATACCCCGGCGATGTTCAATCATCTTATGCAAGATATTCTCAGAGAATACTTGGATGATTTTGTTCTTGTCTTCTTTGATGATATCTTAGTATACTCGAAGAATGATGCAGACCATGAAGATCATGTGCACAAAGTCCTGGAAATCCTAAGGAAACACCAACTCTTTGCAAAGAAGAGCAAGTGTTCCTTCTCTGTCGACCAGGTGGAATACTTGGGATTCATAGTGTCAAAGGATGGGATTTCTCCTGACCCCGCAAAGATCCAAGCAGTAGTTGAATGGCCAGAACCCAAGTCAGTAAAGGAAGTCAGAGGATTCCTAGGGTTAACCAGATGGTATAGGATCTTTGTACCTAGGTATGCTCAGATAGCATCCCCTTTAACTAACCTTCTCAAGAAAAGTACTTTTTCAGTGGACTGCAATGTGTCAGAGTGCCTTTGACAAGCTGAAGACAGCCTTAGTAACCAACCCTGTCCTTAAATTGCTAGATTTTACCAAACCCTTTGAGGTAGTTATTACTGATGCCAGTGGATTTGCCTTAGGCGGTGCTCTAATGCAGGAAGGTCATGTAGTGGCCTATGAATCTAGAAAACTCAGAACACATGAGAGGAATCATGCCATCCATGACTTGGAGTTACTCTCAGTAGTGTATGCTTTGAAGTTGTGGAGACATTATCTTTTGGAACAAAGATTCACCTTGATTGACAGATCATCAAAATTTGAAGTGGATCTTCACCCAAAGGGATCTCAACATGCGTCAAAGGAGATGGATGCAGACCCTGCAAGAATTTGATTTTGAAATAAAGTATCGACTGAGGAAAGAAAATGTGGTTACAGATGCACTTATTAGCAGAAAAGCCTCCTTGGTGTCAAATCCATTGATCAATGAAGCAAAGGAGAAAATCATGCAGGACAAATTCTTTGCCCCTATTGCTACCCTTCTGATGCAGGAAAGCAAGACTCCTCAAGAAATGAGTCGAGTTCTTGGATACAAACTGGATGAAGGATGCATGTATTATAATAATCGGCTATGTATCCCCAATGATGCGGGAATAAAGGGAAGAATTCTAAGAGAAGCCCATGATAGCCTAATAGCTAGACATCCAAGGTTTATAAAAACCTATATGTCTGTGAAGAAAAGCTTCTTCTGGGGCCATGACTCAAAAGGGATGTACTTGATCATGTAAGGAAATGCTTAATGTGTCAAAGAGTCAAGGCAGAGAGAGTCAAGATGCCAGGGAAACTGCAACCTCTAGACATTCCACAGATGAAGTGGGAATGCATCAGTATGGACTTTGTCACTGGATTACCTTCAGTACAATCAGGTTACAACTCCATTTTTGTGGTAGTTGACAGGCTAACCAAAGTTGCCCATCTAATTCTAGTGAAAGAAGCAAACTCTGCAGTGGATGTTGCCAGAGTTTTCCTTAAGGAAATCTTCAGCTTGCATGGTTTACCCAGGAGGATAGTAAGTGACCGAGATCCCAAATTCGCATCAAAATTCTGGACTGCATTCTTTGAAGCAGTAGGAACTTTCTTGGATCTCAGCCTAGCCTACCACCCCAAAACAAATGGCCAGACGAAAAGGGTGAATCAAGTAATTAAAGATATCCTGCAGCAGGGAACCCAAGAAGTGGTTAAGTCATTTGCATCTGGTCAAATTTGCTTACAATGCTTCTTATCATCCGAGCATTGGGATGAGTCCTTTCAAAGCTTTGTATGGAAAAGATTGCCTTACACCGTTGACTTGGTCTGACCCATTGATCAGAGTCAAAATGTCCAGACAAATGCTTGATGACATGGGCAACAGATGTAATCAATCCGTAAAGATATAAAGGCAACCCAAGACAAGCAAAAGCAGTATGCAGATAAAAAGAGATCTGAGAGAGAGTTTGAAGAATCAAATATGGTCTTTATTCGAGTACGACCAAAAAAAAGTTCCTTATCCTTAGGGAAGTACAAGAAGCTCTCTCCCAAATACTGTGGGCCATATGCTGTCATAAAGAAAGTGGGCGATCTAGCCTACAAACTTCTTCTACCTCCCCATCTCAAAGAACATGATGTATTCCATGTTAGTTTGCTTAAGAAGTATGTATCTAGTCCAAATCACGTGCTGGTTGTTGATGAGCAATTGATCTCTCCGACTCAAGGCCAGATGGTACTCCAACTTGAGGAAATCCTTGACGTTCGGGAGAAGATTCTTAGGAGCAGAGTACTCAGAGAATTCTTAGTAAAGTGGAAGTTCTTCCCTCTAGAAGACGCCACCTGGGAGAAAGAAGAAGAGTTGGCGAAGGATTACCCTCACTTTGCGAGATGAGGACATCTCGTGTTTTTCAAGTGGAAGAGGATGTAAGATTCCTCCTCAGCCTGAATATCAAATAAGCCTCTACTTCAATCCCTTGTAATCATTCTATGTTTCTGAATACAAGAAAATATCATTTCTCCTTGTTTTGCCTAGTGAGATAAAAAAATTCTAGAGAGTGGTAAATCAAAATTAGAAAATATCAAAAAAAATGTTTTCCTGACACAAAAAATCAAAATAGACTTTCCAAGGTGCAATTGGAATTAATTAAAATTGATTCAGAGAAGACCTTAGCCTAAGGATCCAGATTTTCGAAAAAAAATTTGATTATGGTCCAATTAAGGTTCCTATGGACCAATAAGATTAAACCAAGTGTTGGAACAAGATAAATCCAAAGAACAAAAGAAAATACCCAAAAATGAGTAAATGCCCACATAAGATGAAGAGTTGACCAAGTACTAGGTTTATTAGTTAAAAATTATGGTGTATTAATTAAAAAATGAGATATTTTGGAGTAATCATGCATTTTTGACACATGTGTAAGGAAAAGGGAGACTTTTAAGGAGGCGCCTATTTCACATGCTTAGATGAGTTTAAAACTCAAAAATAATTAGATATTTTTGTCTCTCCTCTCTCCTAAATCAAACCAAATCAAAAAGGGAGCCAAACTGGTCCAAAACTTGTCCAAATCCAGCCAAACTGAAGCTGGAAAATTCTAGAGCTCAGTTGGACTCAATTAGTGGCCTCCCTCTCCTATAAATAAACCCTCATTCCTTTGTATTTTTATCTAAGAATTATGGGTATTACTCTAAACTAAGCTTAATTTCTATTATCCTCTAAAAACCTCTACAAAATTGAAGAGATTGGAGCATCTCTCTCTTTTCAATCTTCCTTGGTGACTCCTACGACATACTAAACCAATTGATTGGTTGGGGCCTCTGCAGTGACTAAAGAATCAAGCATTTTAGGAGATAAAGAGTGGATTATGGTCTTTTTTCTATAATTTCTAAATGTTTCTTTCTTCTCAACCCCTCTCAAGCTTGAGAAGCTTTAATTTGAATGGCTTTTGAATATTATTGAAATGTTTTAATGTATTGTAAATAAAGAAACACATAAATTTCCATTTATGCTTAATTTTAATGGTTTTTAAGCATTTCTCTCTCTCCCCCAAAGAAAGGTCATTCCTATGACCTATTCTCAATCCAAATGAAGCTTCTCATGAAGCATTTCTCTAATCCAAAAGTAATTTTTATGCTTGTTTAATTGGAGGCCAAAATAATGACTTCTTAATGCTTTTATGATATTTATTTCATAGAGGAATTATGAATCAATCCATAATTGGATAATGATCCAACTAGTGGTCATTCTAATCATACTAATAATATTAAACTTCATTCTCTCAATAAAATTGAGACTTATCAGTAATAGTACCAGAGCTATGGTAAAAATTTTGTAAAATAAACACATAAAATATTTTCATTCATAATATGAAAAGAGGACTTCCTACCATATTCTAGGAATTATCATCCTAGATTAATTGAATGATTCTCATTGTAACATGAAGAAATTTGTTTTTATGATTATGCATAATTAGTAAATTAGAAAAAAGAGAAAATTTTGATAATTTATTTTTATGTTAGAGTATTTTCCAAGACATTGGAAATCCATGTATTCCAATGATTTAGAGAATAAAATTGGAATGCTAAAATAATGTATAATTTATGAAAGATTTTAGTTAAATTTATCTTTTTGTATCAATAAACTTTTATGATGAAAGAGGAATTTTCACCATATTGAAATTCAAATATTCAAATAAGGAAAGTATAATTCCTAGTGCAAAGGAATTAGTGAAGATTTTTATTTAATTTTTAAGAGAAAATATAGTTAAATTTATCTTTTTGTATAGATAAATTTTTATGATAAAAGAGGAATTCCCACCATATTGGAATCCAATTAATAAAATGAAGAAAGTGTAATTCCTAGTGCAAAGTAATTAATGGAGATTTTTATTTAAATTTTAAAAGAAAAATTTAATTAAATTTATCTTTTTGCATAGATAAATTTAAATGATAAAAGAGGAAATCCTACTATATTGGAATTCAAATGTTTAGATGAGAAAAGTGGAATTTTCAGCTTAAAGAAATTAATGGTTATTTTTATGTAATTTTTAAGAAGAATTTTAATAGATTTAATTTAGGGAAAAGAGGAATTCCCATGATAATTGAATTGCATTCATTAAAATGAGAAAAAGAAAGATTTCAAGTTTATTCAAAAAAAATAGGTATTGATATTTTAGTTAAAAGATTCCATGATAATTGAGAAAAGATGGATTTGAATTAAATTCTAATGTCAAAAGATGAATTTCCATCATAATTCTACCTAATGAATTAAGGTTGAGAATTTATGTGGGAAAAAGAAAATCTTGGATAATTGAATTGGAAAAAACACTAAATGGATATTTACCCAAAAACTAGATGTTTAGTTGAAAGAAATCCTGGTAGAACTAAACTGAATGAATTTAGTTAGACTACATGAGATCGGACAGTAAACCTAATCGTCCTTCTCTCGAACTGAATCAGACAAAAACTTCGTGACCAATTCCAGTTACTAAATCCAAAGAATAGACTACCGGAACTAATCTAGTTTTTTCCTGACCAATCTCACCAAGAATCTAGTTGGATAAATGGATAAAATGACGAGTAGATTACCCTCATGAGAGATCAAGGATCCTCATGAGAGATCAAGGATCCTCATTATGAAACTGGGAATTATCGAAAAAAGGGTCTTTGGAACCAATCTCAAACTGGAATCTCACTTGCATTGGAAACTCTGTTTTTCATTCAAAGGACTGTTTTACGCCAGAATGCCTGGAGGAAGCATTTGGCTTATGTTTTTATAAAGGAGGTTCGTTGAAACAGCTTGCGGGGAGTCGTCAAGGGACATCTCTTGCGGCAAAGCCTGCCAAGGTCTTGACCAGCCTCTGTACGGTTAAAATGGTGCGCTTCCGGTACGATGGGCAATGTTGGAATTAGGGTTGCAGGAATGCACACACAACTTCAAGAAGATGAGGAAGCTTGAGCACAACACAGTAGTGTATTATGAGTGCCAAAAATGAAAGATAACAAGCCCTAGAAGATAATGGGCGTATATACAATGCACGGGGGAAAAAACCTCCTAGTGAGGGAAAAAGTGCCCCGGCGGTCCTAAGTGTGTTCACACACATCACTACTATAATATGGTAACAAATCCCCCCTGGAGTGATGCGGTGAACAAGAGCTAGCACTCATGTATAGGGAAGTGTCTAGCTATGTGGACGAATCCACAAAAGGGAGTAAGCCCAAAGCTTTGCGAAAAGCTTCGAACTTCTCACGAGGCAGAGCCTTTGTGAAAAGGTCTGCAAGGTTATCCTGTGTTGGCACATAAGCCAAACTGATCTCTCCTGCAGAGAGTCTCTCCCTGACATAATGGTAGTGCACCTCAATGTGCTTCGTACGAGCATGGAACACTGGGTTCCGCGCAACTGCCAATGCGCTCTGACTGTCAGTGAAGATGGTGGTGGCAGATGGCTGCCCAACACCCAAATCAGCCATAAGGCGTCTGAGCCACACACACTCAACCGTAGCTGTGAAAGCTGCCCTGTACTCAGCTTCACAACTAGAAGTGGCCACAGTAGGCTGCTTCTTGCTCAACCATGATATGCATGAGCTTCCAAGCATGAAGCAAAAACCACTCGTGGACACGCGTGTGTCATAACAACCAGCCCAGTCAGAATCTGAAAAAACATGTAAATCTGGCGGCAATGATCCCCCCTTGGGATAAAACAACCCAAGATGCCGAGTACCACTCAAATAGCGAAAGATACGCTTCACTGCCTGCCAATGCTTAATGCCTGGGCTATGCATAAATCTGCTCACCTGTGAGACTGCAAACTGAATGTCTGGCCTCGTAATGCATACATAAATGAGGCAACCAACAGCTGTCTGATAGAGTGTGACATCAAAGTGATCTCCAGCATCATGAAGACTCAACTTCAAACCTGTCTCCATTGGAGTAGCAATAGGCTTGCAGTCTTCAAGGCCAAATCTCCGCAACAATGTTTCAATATACTTTGTCTGACACAAAGCAATACCTCCATCACACTGCTTAAATTGTATCCCCAAATAATGATGCAAATGCCCCAAATCTGACATCTCAAAAGAGGCATTCAAATCAGCCTTAAAATCAGCAATATGACTCTCATTTGGTCCTGTGAGCAGCATGTCATCGACATAGAGAGCAATGATTAGATGTACACCATCCACACGTTTAACATACAAAGTGCTTTCTGTTGGACTATTCTGAAACCCATGTGCAGTCAAATATGCATGTATTTTTTCATACCAAGCTCGTGGAGCTTGCTTTAAACCATGTAAAGCCTTTTTTAACCTGCACACTTTGTTTTCCTGCCCTCTTTGAACAAAACCACGAGGCTGCGATACATACACCTCCTCATGCAAATCTCCATTTAAGAACGCAGTCTTTATGTCCAGCTGATGTACATTCCAACCATTATGAGCTGCTAATGCACAGATGCTACGAACAGTGGTCATACGACATGTGGGAGCAAAAGTCTCATCAAAATCAATGCCCTTCTCTTGAGCATAACCTTTTGCAACAAGCCTAGCCTTATGGCGATCCACTGTGCCATCAGGCTTACGCTTCAATTTGTATACCCACTTAGTGCCAATGGCCTTCTTGCCAGGGGGCAAGTCACATAAAGACCATGTACTATTCTTCATAATAGCATCGTATTCTGCTTGCATAGCAGCCATCCAATTTTCTGAACTTTGTGCCTCATCAAATGAAACAGGCTCACTTTCATCGCACATACTAGAAACAGCCAATGCATAACAATCTGACGCATAAGAGGCACCATGAGAGCCAGAACGAGTGCGACTAGACAAAGGGGCATCCAACTTGCTGTCACGCAAAGTCTGCACCAGCCATCTAGGCATGTTCCTAGAGCCCTCAATCTCTTGTCTCTCATCCTCAAGTGCATCATGCACATCTGCATCAGATATAGGCTGATCTGTGCCATCATTTAAAACCTGCATAGGCTGAAAAACTGCCTCATGAGGTATTGCACTTGACTGTGCACCACTGAAAAGAGGCAACAATGTATCATAGACATCACGTGAGCTGATATCTGTCTCCTTAGTACATGAAACCAAGGGCTGAACTGCATCTTCCACAAATACAACATCACGGCTAACCAAAATGCGCTTTGTCTGTGGATGATACAAACGATAGCCTTTGCTCTCAGCACTATATCCAACAAAAATACATTTGACAGCTTTGTCATCCAATTTTCTGCGATGTTGCACAGGCACTAATGCATATGCCAGGCAATCAAAAACACGTAAATGGCCAACAGATGGCTTGCGGCTATGCCAAGCCTCATATGGAGTGACAACCTGTAATGCTTTGGTGGGACACCTGTTTAGTACATAAGTGGCACACATGACAGCCTCAAGCCAAAAACCATGTGGTAGACTTTGACTCTTAACCATACATCTTGCCATTTCCATGAGAGACCTGTTTTTTCTCTCAGCCACACCATTTTGCTGTGGTGTATACGGCACTGTACATTGGTGTTTTATCCCACGCTCAGCCAGAAATGCATTAAATTCTGAAGACATATACTCCCCCCCTCGATCTGAACGGAGGGTGCCCATCTTACTTTCTGACACATTTTCAGCCATAACCAAAAACTGTTTGAAGCACAAAAACACTTCGGACTTTGCCTTCAAAGGATATACCCATGCATGCCTGGTAAAATCATCAATGAAAGTCACGAAGTAAAGGTAGTTTCCAAATGATGGAGTTTGCATGGGACCACAAACATCACTGTGAACAAGCTGCAATCTGCGTTCAGCTCTCACTGATCCATCTTTGGGAAAGGAAGCACGCTGCATTTTACCCAATATGCAACCCTCACAAACATGCTTGACAGGTGCCTCAAGCTTAGGCAAAGAAGACACCATTTCAGATTTCTGCAGGCGCAGCAAACTTGCAAAATTCAGATGACCAAAACGTGCATGCCACAGTTTTGCATTTGAAATAGCCTGCGTATCCATAATAGCACATGCTGAATCCTCTACACATTTGCCATCCATATTGAGCTTATACAGCCCTCGACATAGTGAACCAGATGCTACAATGATGTCACCACAAGAGAGATCATGAACAGTACATCTGTCATCCACAAATTTTACAACCAAACCTGTTTTGGCAAATGCGGAGACTGACAGCAGATTCTTTTTGATCCCTGGCACATACAATGCATCAAAAAGTGTAAAGGTGTTGCAATTTGCAACATTCAGCACAATCTGTCCAACTCCTTTAACGGGATAAGAGGAGTTATTGGCACAAGTGACAGTATTCCCTGTGGGAGCAGACTCAAGGAATGTGAATAAACTGCGCTGCGAGGTGATATGCTTAGTGGCACCACTGTCAAAGTACCATACATCTGAATCTACTGCAGACATACATGTGTCATGCAAAGATGGGTCATAACTGCACTGCGCATTGAATGCCCATTCTGTATCTTGAACAACATTAGCAGATTCATTGTTAGAAGGAGAGGCATCTGCAACAGCCATACCAGCCTCTTTCTTCTTAGCCTCTTTCGCAGCCAGCTTAGGACACGCTTTGATGACATGATCATTTCCCTTACAGTACTTGCAAAATGTCTTCTGTTTGTCACCCTTCTTCTCATCTTTGTCTTCCTTCTTTGGTTGCGCAGCATTTGCAGATTTCTGCTTACTAGAAGAAAAGCCAGCTTTACCTTTCCCGCTTCTCTGACTAGCAACGAAAGCTTGATCTGCGACACGCATAATATTCCTGTTTTGCCTTGACTGGTCTTCTTGCAGCAAAACAGAAACTAACTCCTCAAATGATAAGGCATTGGGATTGCCTTTCATCATCAAGCGAAGAGTGGAAGCAAAACCCTGATAAGAATCTGGTAGACCATTCAAAACAGTCTGCACAAGTGAACTGTCTGACAGGATTTCATCTGCAGAAATGAGCTGCTCTTTGAAATCCTTGATCTTTGTCAAAAAGCTATCCATAGAATCACCTTCGTTCATATGCTCACTCTCCAACTGTTTTCGGAGGTAAGCAACACGAGCCTCATTTCTTGCCTGATACAATGTGGCAAGTACATCCCAAGCATCCTTAGAAGTCCTGCAGGAGCGAATATGTGGGATAATGGTACGTTTGACAGACAGCGCAATCAAGGCATGAGCCTGCGCATCTCTACCATCCCAACGAATCTGCTCTGCTGAAAGTGGTGGTTCTCGAACAGCTGCTACAGCACTTGTGCCTGCACCATCATCAACAGTACCTGTTTCTGATGTGTTTGCAGCATTCCCAGCCACAATAGGACGTGCATCAATACCCTGCACAATGTTCCATAACCCCTTTGCTACCAATACATGTCGCATCATATATGCCCACAATGGATAGTTGGTGCCATCCAACTTATCCTCAGCAGCCAACATGCGGAATACATCATTGTTGTCACCCATGGCCAATGACTGTACTACTAGATGTAAATGCTGTCTGTAAGAGGTAAACCTGTATAAAATCGACCTGTGCTATGTAGCACAGCCCAAAACAGACGAATGGGCACCTGTCCTGCAGATTTTAATCTTGACAGAAAATCTGCACAGTAGGACGATTTTGCCTGCGCAGTACTTGGAATGCAAAAACGGAGGGCGAAATGACTTCAGATCAAAATTCTGAAACGAACCTGCAGACGCTCGTGAAACCTCATCGCAATCGGAGGAGATGAAGCGGCAGGTGCTGGTGATGCTGCCCGGGAGGAGGAAGCCTGCTCTGATACCAATTGTTGGAATTAGGGTTGCAGGAATGCACACACAACTTCAAGAAGATGAGGAAGCTTGAGCACAACACAGTAGTGTATTATGAGTGCCAAAAATGAAAGATAACAAGCCCTAGAAGATAATGGGCGTATATACAATGCACGGGGGAAAAAACCTCCTAGTGAGGGAAAAAGTGCCCCGGCGGTCCTAAGTGTGTTCACACACATCACTACTATAATATGGTAACAGGCAAGGGCCGACGAAGCGGTCCCTGAGTGAAGTGCTAGGACACCTAAGGAGGATCCTAGAGGGTTCTGACCAGGGGGATGCACGGGCTCACGGTTGCTAGGACACCAAGGCGTACGTTGAGGAAGATATCTAATGGATAAAAAGGAAAGGTTTTTGGGAACAAAAATTTGATACTGGATCTCGTTGGTTGGCCAGCTGGTCTTCAACGGAGAGTTCAGATGATGCATTTTTGTAATATAATGGACTTGGAATTTTAGAAAATGATGATCGAAAATATTATGATTTTATTCAAAGAATATCTTAAAGCCAGTCGAATCTGTTATAAATGGCAATTTCATATTGGGTGTGTATGTGGTGTGCCTATTTGATTTTTGTATGAATCGCCGGCTAGGGGGCCTGGGAACTCTTTTCCTCGGTACTACCCGGGCAAAAACCCAATCAAATCTTTATAAAGGAATCCCACCAATTCAGTGGTCGGGTGGTTGGCTAACCCATGGGCTGGATGGGGTTAGGCTGGATCGGAGGATTCCTGAGAAACAACTAGATACGATTAGTTACTTTAATCAATTTAAATCCTAAGAAGACCTTGTTTTGTGGGAAGGGATCATCGGCTGTGCCTCGAAAATGAGGAAAAAAGCGGTGATTCCATGGACCAAGTGCAACTCTCTTCTTGATCTGACCATGTGCTTCAGGCTTGGTCAGATCGGTTTAATTTAGTCAAGACTTGACTCGTTAGAGTAATCTCCTAGTTAAAAGATTTTTCACCTTCCTGGCGGAATCGCCCGTGCCTTTCGAGCGAGGGGAGTCTTCCGAGCCCGCCTCTCGTCTCGGAGGGACCGCCCCCAGGCTAGCCTCTCATCCCGGACATCCGTGAGGGAGGCCCCTAGTGTGCAAGACCCCCACCCCCCACGCGAAGAGGCCGACGTCGCTTCCGCCGCCGGCGGCGGCGGGCAGGAGCCAGGAGCGAGCGGGCGGGGACCTCACACAAACTATTACTAGGAAGCCTGAAACACCAACCAATGGATCAGATGCTAGATCAAAGCCGTGCTGTAAGAAGGCATGCGTCGTTCGTAGTGCAAGCGGACTCAAGCTGTACAACTCAATTTGACACCGATGGCGAGTCGAACTCCACTTGATAGTATCTATGCCCCAGAGTGTGAATATCGGTGATCTTTGCAAGTTCACCATCTTTGCATACCTGAGCTGTCCGCATGTAGGGCAAATACCAACAATTTTACAGACCAGGGTGGAGGCCTCAAGTGAGGTAGCAGTCATGGCAAGAACCTATAGATCCTTGGAGAAGGTAATGCAAGTGATGGCGGCTTTGTTTGGCGATGACGGAGTGGCTACCATGGATTCCTCCTCCTGAGGGTGAAGACCAGAAAAGGCTGAAGCTTGCCAAAAAAGCTAAAAACCCCAAAAAGATAGCACCAACCTACACTGAAGGAGAGAGAGGAGAGGGATAGTGTGAGATCCCGGACTCCACCACGCAACGGATTCGAGGTACTAGCAGCGGAAGTAGCACATCATGCGTGGGTAGGGGTCTCACACTCGGGACCTCGCCCATGGATATCCAGACAAGAGACTAATCTGTCGGTTTGTCCAAAACCGAAACCGGAAAAACTTCCTTTACCCGGAAAGCATGGGCGATTCCATCAGGATAACTCTTTACTCTAACGTAGTCAAGATCATTACGGATCAACTGATCTGACTGCACCTTTAACGGTACTTGGTCAAATCAAGGAAGAAACTTGCACTTGGATCATTGGGATCAACGCTTTTTTCCCCATCAAGAGGCACAGCCGTTGATTCCTATCCATAGAACAATTTCTATCCGGGATTTACTTCATCTATCGTAATAATAGAAATTAAATCTCGATTTACGGATCCATCAGTCCAGCCTAACCCCATCCAGTCCCATGGGTTAGCCAACCGCCCAACCACTGTAGTGATGGGATCCAATTAAGAATTTGGTTAGGTTTTGTCCCGGGTACCAAGGAAAAGAGTTCCAAGGCCCCCTAGCCGGAAGTTCATGCAAACATAAAACTAGTCACACCACTTACACACCCAATATGAAATTGCCTTTTTCTTAGCATCAGCTAACTTTAAAACAATCCTTTAATGAAACCATAGTACCACTGATCACAATCTTCCAATTTATCCGGTTGATTCATAATTTCCCATCATTCCTTCATCAGAGTATCTATGGCATCATTGGCAACTAGAACGCTCACCACCTGTCCACACAGGGGCCTTTTCAATAGTTCCTAGCCCATAATACTCGGCAATATAATCACTTATAAAAATCAAGATGGACTCTCGTTGAAGATCAGCAAGATCAACCAACAGATCCATATAAAGAGCCATGGACTCATCCATTGAAGACCAGCAAGGTCAATCAACCAGATCCATGCCCGGTTTCACAAAACAACTCTTACTCCTTGTTCCAATATCTTCCTCGATGCACGCGTGGGTATCCTGGGCGACCCAGAGCCCGAGCACCGTATGGTCAGCACCCTCTAGGATCCTTCGCAGGTGACCTAGCGCTTCACTCATAGGCCGCTTCCTTGGTCCCTCATCCACCGTACCGGAAGCTCACCATTTTAATCGAACCGAGGCTGGTCAAGACCTCGGTCGACCTTGCTACGCGAGACGTCCTCCATTGACTCTCCGTCAGCAGTTGCAACTTTAACAGTTAGGTCTTCATGACCTTAATCCACAAGATGGTCAAAATGCTTCCCCAGCATTCTTGACATAAAACAGTCATTTACAAACAGTCACAAAATACAGTTTCTAAATCGAACTCTCGTCTTTCCACATTATCCCTCCTTAGTCCACATTACTTATTCCACATTCCATTCAATGTGTACTCATTCTCATCCATTTCCTTAATTCACATACACATTCACATTCACATCCATACATCCACATTTACATGCATACATCCATTTTCACATCCTCATTTATA
This sequence comes from Cibotium barometz, assembly GCF_041138505.1. Classification (NCBI taxonomy): domain Eukaryota; kingdom Viridiplantae; phylum Streptophyta; class Polypodiopsida; order Cyatheales; family Cibotiaceae; genus Cibotium; species Cibotium barometz. The sequence goes on along the minus strand of NC_141081.1, from coordinate 44,729,568 downwards.
CATCCACATCCCATATCCACATTCATACATACACATCCATATCCACATCCATACATCCACATCCACATCCACATTCACATTCACATCCACATTCACATTCACATCCTCATTTATACATCCACATCCACATCCACATTCACATCCATACATCCACATCTACATGCATACCTCCATTTTCACATCCTCATTTATACATCCACATCCCTTATCTACATTCATACATACACATCCATATCCACATCCATACATCCACATCCACATCCACATTCATATTCACATCCATATATCCACATCTACATGCATACATCCATTATCACGTCCTCATTCATACATCCACATCCACATACATACATACATCCACATCCACATTCCCATTCACATCTATACATTCACATCTACATCCACATTCATATACATCCACATCCACATTCTCATTCACATCTATACATTCACATCTACATCCACATACATACATACATCCACATCCACATTCCCATTCACATCTATACATCCACATCTACATCCACATTCACATCCACATTCCCATTCACATCTATACATCCACATCTACATCCACATTCACATCTATGCATATACATCTTCATGCATACATCCATTTTCACATTCATACATCCATACTCCCATCTCCACATCCACCCATCCACATACATACATTTATTTTCACATTCCCATTCATGTAACCCCATATGCCTTCACATCTAATCTTTTACATCACATCCATTCTCGCCCTATCACTCACAACCCATATACATCTTATCCTATCACATACACTTCTTACCTCATCCCATACACATCTTATCACATCTTAATTCATCTTATCACCTCTTATACACCTCTTATCACATCCTATCACATCTCATATCTATTTATAGAATACAAGAGAATTCTTATATTTGATATAAGATTTCTTTACACATTTACTTATGCATAAATTCCATTTAAGGAGATTAATACTTCCAAAGAAAAATCAATCTTTTATGCATTTTCCTATGCATAAATTCATTTTAAATGAAAATGACACTTTTGAATTAAAATTCAATCTTTTATGCATCTTCCTATGCATAAATTTAATTTAGATGAGAATGACACTTTTGATTTAAAAATTCAATCTTTTATGCATCTTCCTTTGCATAAATTCAATTTAGATGAGAATGACACTTTTGAATTAAAAATCAACTTTTTTTTTTTGCATCTTCTTATGCATAAAGTCAATTTGGTAGGAATTACACTTTTAGAATAAAAGAATTTCTCTTATGCATCTAAGTTATGCATAAAATCCATTTATGATGAAAATCACACTTTTAGTATAAAAAGAATATCTTTTATGCATACCTCCATGCATGAAATCCAATTATGATAAAAGTAACACTTTTATAATAAAATAATCAACTTTTATGCATACCTCTATGCATGAAATTCAATTATGATAAAAGTCACACTTTTATAATAAAATAATCAATCCATTATGCATACTTCTATGCATGAAAATAAAAATGGTAAAAGTAACACTTTTGATATAAAAATTTAACCATTATGCATACTTCTATGCATGAAATAAAAATGGTAAAAATAACACTTTTGATATAAAAATTTTTCCTTTATGCATACTTCTATGCATGAAAATTAAAAATGATAAAAGTAACACTTTTAATATAAAAAAATTATCTTTTATGCATACTTCTATGCATGAAAATCAATTATGCATAATATAAAAATCAATTTCTCTATGATTACAATGAATATCTTTCAATTAATCTAGGATGATAATTCCTAGAATATGGTAGGAAGTCCTCTTTTTATGCTTTGAATGAAATTATTTTATGCATAATTTTTATAAAAATTTTGCCATAGCTCCGCTGCTATGACTGATAAATCTCAATTTTTCTAAGAGATAAAGCTTATCATTAAGGAAATAATTAAAATGATCTCTAATTGGATCATTCATCCATAATGGATTGAATCATCAATATACATAAACTAAAAGCATAGAAAAAAGCCATTAATTTGGCCTCAAGCATAGCTTAATCTTGGGTTAAGGAAAAGCTTTATGAAAAGCTTGATTTGGATTGAGAATGGGTCATGAGTGACCATTTCTTGATTGAGAGAGAGAAATTACATAAAAACTATTAGAATTTAAACATAAATGAAAATTAACTTCAATAGCATTTATTAAATTATGTAACTCTTCATTAACATTATCAATTCACTTCAATAGCATTCAAAAAAAAAGCATACCAATTAAGCTTCTCAAGCTTGAGAGGGGTTGAGAAGAGAGAAACATTGAGAAATTATAGAAATGATCAATATTCACTAATTACCTTACAAATTGCTTGATTCTTTGTTCACAGTAGAGGCCCCCAACCAATCAATTGGTTAAGTATGTTGATGGAGCCACTAATTGGGATTGAAGAAAGAGGGAAGCTCCAAAAACTAGTGAATTATTAAATGAATTCACAGTTCTTGGCTGCTTAGGTGGAGTAGAGTAACGATGCATAAACACTATATATTTTTCAACAAGGGGGAGGCTTCTATTTATAGGAAAAATTGAGCTCCTAACCAAACAAACTGATTCTAGAATTTTCTAAATCAGTTTGGTCAATTTTTGACCATTTTTAGGTCAGTTAAGCTAACTTTTTGGAACTAGACTTGAATGAGGAGAGAGGAGAGATGAAATATCTCAATTTTTATGAGTTTAAAACTCATTCAAGCATGTGAAATATGCACCTCCTTTAAAGAACTCCCCTTCCTTACATATGTGTCATAATGGAATCATTTTAATATTGCTCATAGTTTTTTACTAATAAACCTTGTACATTTTCAACTCTTCATCTTATGTGAAATATGCACCTCCTTTAAAGAATTCCCCTTCCTTACATATGTGTCATAATGGAATCATTTTAATATTGCTCATAGTTTTTTTACTAATAAACCTTGTACATTTTCAACTCTTCATCTTATGTGAAATATGCACCTCCTTTAAAGAATTCCCCTTCCTTACATATGTGTCATAATGGAATCATTTTAATATTGCTCATAGTTTTTTACTAATAAACCTTGTACATTTTCAACTCTTCATCTTATGTGAGCATTTACTCATTTTTGGATACCCAAAATATCTCATATTTTTAATATTGCTCATAGTTTTTTACTAATAAACCTTGTACATTTTCAACTCTTCACCTTATGTGAGCATTTACTCATTTTTGGGTATCTTCTTTTTACAAATTGGATTTATCTACTCCCTACACATGGATTGATGCTATTGGCCCATAGGAACCTTAATTGGACCATAGTCTAAAGATTTCTGAAAATCTAGACCCTTAGACTAAGGTTCTTTATACCTATTTCCAATTAATTCCAATTGCACATTGGAAAATTCTTTTTGAATTTCTGTTTCAGGGGAACTCATCTGAATTATAAGAGATATTTTTCTATCCAAAAATATTCAAAATCTGAATATTCTCTCTCTAGAATATTTTCTCTCTCTAGGCTAAAATAGTTAGAAACAAGGTATTTGTATTTCTGAAGAGGGGTTGATTACAGGGGAAGATACTAGACATCAAAAAGGGGTTGGGAGAGGAATCTTACATTCTACCCCACTTAAAAAACGCGAGATGTCCTCATCTCGCAGGTGGAGTATGATTTCTTTCATCACATCTTCTTCTTCTTCAATCACATTCAACTTTACGCCTTGGAAGTGGACGGTCGATTTTTCCCTGGTATTCTGCTGGAGTATGGATGACTTGAGAACTGTCGGTTAAGTCCTTGGTTTTTCAATTACAGTAAAGATCTGCCCTTCTTTCCTCTTCTACTTCTTCTGAAATTGTGACTGCTCTGGCTGCTGCAGTCTGAGGTGGAATTCTTTCTCTTTGGTTGCCCCTGTTCTGGAAAGGAGTTCTAAGGTTATTCTGGGTAGAGGCAGATGGTTGATTTGGAGTTCTTCTGGGGTTACCTTGGCTTGGGTGAGACGGACCCTGATTAGACTGGTATGAAGGAATTGGTCTCTGAATTCGGGGTCCTAGACTTCCCTGTCCCCTTGACATGGCAGGAGTTGGGCAGTCTTTTAACTGATGACCAAAACCTTGGCATCCAAAACACCGGTTCTCACTTCTGGGCTCATTGTTCTGCATCCTTAAAATAGATGGTCCTCCTGAGAAAGTATTTTGGGGGAAGGATCTTCCTTCACTTTGGAATCTTCCTGCATCTTGATTCTGAATCGGTCCTTGCTGCCTCTTTGGAGGTGGAAAGTTTGAAGTACCTTCCTGGGCTTGGAATCTTTTAAAGTTAGAGGGTGCAGGTTTTGGCGGGACCTTTACTACAAAGGCTTTGGCAAAATCCTTTGCCATTTTTACTGCTTCAGCCATGGACACTGGTTTGGCATTTTTGACCAGTGTGTCCAAAGGTTCGTTCATTGCCCGAATGAACCTGGCCATGAGCTGTTCTTCATCTAGAGGTGGTGAGTATTTGAGTAGAAGAGCAAAGGCCTGGTGATATTCTTCAATGGTTTTATTCTCCTGCTTTAGTTCTAAAAATTCGTTCATTTTGGTTTCCAAAAATCCAGGGGGACAGAATCTCTTTCTCAAATAGGTTTTTAGGTCATTCCAAGATTGGGTATTTCTATTTAGACGGTTGGTGTCACAGTGGTTCCTCCATGCTACCCTGGCTGTTTCCACTATTTTCAATCGGCCAAGAGCTATTTTGCTCAGCTCATTATAACCTGTGACGTCAAAATACTCTTCCATGGCTTCCACCCATTTCTCCACAGTCTCACCTAGGTTCTCCCCTTCTCCTTTGAAGGGTCCTGGTTGAGTCCTATGAAGAGCCTTGCGAACATCAGGATCAAGTTCGTTATCTTCAGTGACAGGGTCTGGCTGCTGACGGCTACGATTTCCTCGTCTCATGATTCTGTCAAAAATTTATATATTAGAGAGAGAATAGTTATAAGATTAGAGAGGAGATTCTTATTTTTGAATACCTCAAAAACTGGGGAGAATTCTTACATTCTACCCCACTTAAAAAAAGCGCGAGATGTCCTCATCTCGTAGGAAGAGAACAACTCTTTTTCTTACGACCCAAATTATTCTGGGGTTCCTTACATTCTGGTCAACCCAACAGAATACCTTCTAAACATTCCTCCTCCACGGAAATTTTAGTTAAGCAAGTTCTCAATTTGTCATCCCTTAACTTGATCTACCGGTCAAGTGTTAACAGTAGCAATTTGACAGCACAATCCACTAATCTCATAGTGATTTGCTGAAATCATTATCATCACTTATCATCACAGGGACTCGTCCCATTCATCCTCATTGTGGTTTCGCTCAGCTTATTACATTTTAACTAAATTTCAGAAATCATCATTTTTCAATCAGAATCCAAATCAATTTCATCAGTTCCCAAACAGAATTAAAAATCATATCAACCACATTCGAATTCATCATCTGGATAGCATTACGCTTATAATTTCAAGTCTTAGATTTACTCGTATATACTGTCAGTAAAGAGCTGCAGTATACTCTCGGTATATACGGGTAGTCAAGGCCCTCGGAATTATAAGGTAAATACCATCATGTCTAGGCCTCAAGCAAGTCAGGGATTTTATATAATTGCGGTACTTCCATTTGAAGACCCAATTACCAAATTACGAGTTTCAGTTTGAATATCGAATTGTATGAATTATACAATTATAACCTTTTTGTCTTTCTAGATAAAATTTTGACATATTTGTCTTCTCAGTTGATCTTTATTAACCAAATGCTCTGATACCAACTGTGAGATCCCGGTCTCCACCACGCAACGGATTCGAGGTACTAGCAGCGGAAGTAGCACATCATGCGTGGGTAGGGGTCTCACACTCGGGACCTCGCCCATGGATATCCAGACAAGAGACTAATCTGTCGGTTTGTCCAAAACCGAAACCGGAAAAACTTCCTTTACCCGGAAAGCATGGGCGATTCCATCAGGATAACTCTTTACTCTAACGTAGTCAAGATCATTACGGATCAACTGATCTGACTGCACCTTTAACGGTACTTGGTCAAATCAAGGAAGAAACTTGCACTTGGATCATTGGGATCAACGCTTTTTTCCCCATCAAGAGGCACAGCCGTTGATTCCTATCCATAGAACAATTTCTATCCGGGATTTACTTCATCTATCGTAATAATAGAAATTAAATCTCGATTTACGGATCCATCAGTCCAGCCTAACCCCATCCAGTCCCATGGGTTAGCCAACCGCCCAACCACTGTAGTGATGGGATCCAATTAAGAATTTGGTTAGGTTTTGTCCCGGGTACCAAGGAAAAGAGTTCCAAGGCCCCCTAGCCGGAAGTTCATGCAAACATAAAACTAGTCACACCACTTACACACCCAATATGAAATTGCCTTTTTCTTAGCATCAGCTAACTTTAAAACAATCCTTTAATGAAACCATAGTACCACTGATCACAATCTTCCAATTTATCCGGTTGATTCATAATTTCCCATCATTCCTTCATCAGAGTATCTATGGCATCATTGGCAACTAGAACGCTCACCACCTGTCCACACAGGGGCCTTTTCAATAGTTCCTAGCCCATAATACTCGGCAATATAATCACTTATAAAAATCAAGATGGACTCTCGTTGAAGATCAGCAAGATCAACCAACAGATCCATATAAAGAGCCATGGACTCATCCATTGAAGACCAGCAAGGTCAATCAACCAGATCCATGCCCGGTTTCACAAAACAACTCTTACTCCTTGTTCCAATATCTTCCTCGATGCACGCGTGGGTATCCTGGGCGACCCAGAGCCCGAGCACCGTATGGTCAGCACCCTCTAGGATCCTTCGCAGGTGACCTAGCGCTTCACTCATAGGCCGCTTCCTTGGTCCCTCATCCACCGTACCGGAAGCTCACCATTTTAATCGAACCGAGGCTGGTCAAGACCTCGGTCGACCTTGCTACGCGAGACGTCCTCCATTGACTCTCCGTCAGCAGTTGCAACTTTAACAGTTAGGTCTTCATGACCTTAATCCACAAGATGGTCAAAATGCTTCCCCAGCATTCTTGACATAAAACAGTCATTTACAAACAGTCACAAAATACAGTTTCTAAATCGAACTCTCGTCTTTCCACATTATCCCTCCTTAGTCCACATTACTTATTCCACATTCCATTCAATGTGTACTCATTCTCATCCATTTCCTTAATTCACATACACATTCACATTCACATCCATACATCCACATTTACATGCATACATCCATTTTCACATCCTCATTTATACATCCACATCCCATATCCACATTCATACATACACATCCATATCCACATCCATACATCCACATCCACATCCACATTCACATTCACATCCACATTCACATTCACATCCTCATTTATACATCCACATCCACATCCACATTCACATCCATACATCCACATCTACATGCATACCTCCATTTTCACATCCTCATTTATACATCCACATCCCTTATCTACATTCATACATACACATCCATATCCACATCCATACATCCACATCCACATCCACATTCATATTCACATCCATATATCCACATCTACATGCATACATCCATTATCACGTCCTCATTCATACATCCACATCCACATACATACATACATCCACATCCACATTCCCATTCACATCTATACATTCACATCTACATCCACATTCATATACATCCACATCCACATTCTCATTCACATCTATACATTCACATCTACATCCACATACATACATACATCCACATCCACATTCCCATTCACATCTATACATCCACATCTACATCCACATTCACATCCACATTCCCATTCACATCTATACATCCACATCTACATCCACATTCACATCTATGCATATACATCTTCATGCATACATCCATTTTCACATTCATACATCCATACTCCCATCTCCACATCCACCCATCCACATACATACATTTATTTTCACATTCCCATTCATGTAACCCCATATGCCTTCACATCTAATCTTTTACATCACATCCATTCTCGCCCTATCACTCACAACCCATATACATCTTATCCTATCACATACACTTCTTACCTCATCCCATACACATCTTATCACATCTTAATTCATCTTATCACCTCTTATACACCTCTTATCACATCCTATCACATCTCATATCTATTTATAGAATACAAGAGAATTCTTATATTTGATATAAGATTTCTTTACACATTTACTTATGCATAAATTCCATTTAAGGAGATTAATACTTCCAAAGAAAAATCAATCTTTTATGCATTTTCCTATGCATAAATTCATTTTAAATGAAAATGACACTTTTGAATTAAAATTCAATCTTTTATGCATCTTCCTATGCATAAATTTAATTTAGATGAGAATGACACTTTTGATTTAAAAATTCAATCTTTTATGCATCTTCCTTTGCATAAATTCAATTTAGATGAGAATGACACTTTTGAATTAAAAATCAACTTTTTTTTTTTGCATCTTCTTATGCATAAAGTCAATTTGGTAGGAATTACACTTTTAGAATAAAAGAATTTCTCTTATGCATCTAAGTTATGCATAAAATCCATTTATGATGAAAATCACACTTTTAGTATAAAAAGAATATCTTTTATGCATACCTCCATGCATGAAATCCAATTATGATAAAAGTAACACTTTTATAATAAAATAATCAACTTTTATGCATACCTCTATGCATGAAATTCAATTATGATAAAAGTCACACTTTTATAATAAAATAATCAATCCATTATGCATACTTCTATGCATGAAAATAAAAATGGTAAAAGTAACACTTTTGATATAAAAATTTAACCATTATGCATACTTCTATGCATGAAATAAAAATGGTAAAAATAACACTTTTGATATAAAAATTTTTCCTTTATGCATACTTCTATGCATGAAAATTAAAAATGATAAAAGTAACACTTTTAATATAAAAAAATTATCTTTTATGCATACTTCTATGCATGAAAATCAATTATGCATAATATAAAAATCAATTTCTCTATGATTACAATGAATATCTTTCAATTAATCTAGGATGATAATTCCTAGAATATGGTAGGAAGTCCTCTTTTTATGCTTTGAATGAAATTATTTTATGCATAATTTTTATAAAAATTTTGCCATAGCTCCGCTGCTATGACTGATAAATCTCAATTTTTCTAAGAGATAAAGCTTATCATTAAGGAAATAATTAAAATGATCTCTAATTGGATCATTCATCCATAATGGATTGAATCATCAATATACATAAACTAAAAGCATAGAAAAAAGCCATTAATTTGGCCTCAAGCATAGCTTAATCTTGGGTTAAGGAAAAGCTTTATGAAAAGCTTGATTTGGATTGAGAATGGGTCATGAGTGACCATTTCTTGATTGAGAGAGAGAAATTACATAAAAACTATTAGAATTTAAACATAAATGAAAATTAACTTCAATAGCATTTATTAAATTATGTAACTCTTCATTAACATTATCAATTCACTTCAATAGCATTCAAAAAAAAAGCATACCAATTAAGCTTCTCAAGCTTGAGAGGGGTTGAGAAGAGAGAAACATTGAGAAATTATAGAAATGATCAATATTCACTAATTACCTTACAAATTGCTTGATTCTTTGTTCACAGTAGAGGCCCCCAACCAATCAATTGGTTAAGTATGTTGATGGAGCCACTAATTGGGATTGAAGAAAGAGGGAAGCTCCAAAAACTAGTGAATTATTAAATGAATTCACAGTTCTTGGCTGCTTAGGTGGAGTAGAGTAACGATGCATAAACACTATATATTTTTCAACAAGGGGGAGGCTTCTATTTATAGGAAAAATTGAGCTCCTAACCAAACAAACTGATTCTAGAATTTTCTAAATCAGTTTGGTCAATTTTTGACCATTTTTAGGTCAGTTAAGCTAACTTTTTGGAACTAGACTTGAATGAGGAGAGAGGAGAGATGAAATATCTCAATTTTTATGAGTTTAAAACTCATTCAAGCATGTGAAATATGCACCTCCTTTAAAGAACTCCCCTTCCTTACATATGTGTCATAATGGAATCATTTTAATATTGCTCATAGTTTTTTACTAATAAACCTTGTACATTTTCAACTCTTCATCTTATGTGAAATATGCACCTCCTTTAAAGAATTCCCCTTCCTTACATATGTGTCATAATGGAATCATTTTAATATTGCTCATAGTTTTTTTACTAATAAACCTTGTACATTTTCAACTCTTCATCTTATGTGAAATATGCACCTCCTTTAAAGAATTCCCCTTCCTTACATATGTGTCATAATGGAATCATTTTAATATTGCTCATAGTTTTTTACTAATAAACCTTGTACATTTTCAACTCTTCATCTTATGTGAGCATTTACTCATTTTTGGATACCCAAAATATCTCATATTTTTAATATTGCTCATAGTTTTTTACTAATAAACCTTGTACATTTTCAACTCTTCACCTTATGTGAGCATTTACTCATTTTTGGGTATCTTCTTTTTACAAATTGGATTTATCTACTCCCTACACATGGATTGATGCTATTGGCCCATAGGAACCTTAATTGGACCATAGTCTAAAGATTTCTGAAAATCTAGACCCTTAGACTAAGGTTCTTTATACCTATTTCCAATTAATTCCAATTGCACATTGGAAAATTCTTTTTGAATTTCTGTTTCAGGGAAACTCATCTGAATTATAAGAGATATTTTTCTATCCAAAAATATTCAAAATCTGAATATTCTCTCTCTAGAATATTTTCTCTCTCTAGGCTAAAATAGTTAGAAACAAGGTCTTTGTATTTCTGAAGAGGGGTTGATTACAGGGGAAGATACTAGACATCAAAAAGGGGTTGGGAGAGGAATCTTACAAATAGGGAACAAAAAGGAGGATGGAATGAAAAAGGGGGAGGGGGAGGGCAGCTCTGAAAAAAGGAAAAAGAGAGAGGGGACTGGAGAAAGGGGGGGAACTCAAAAAAGAAGGGGGGAAGCAGGGGTAGGGCGGACAGCGAAGAGGGGGGGCAGGAAGAAGGCAGAAAGAGGGCAAAAGGAAGAAGGGGGATAGCATAGAGAAGGGGCGGGTAGAACAGTGAATGGGGGGAAGCACAGGGGGCGCAACGAGAAGGGGGGGCAATAGATCGACGAAGGGGGGGAGGCGAGCAGTGAAGCAAAGAAGAGGGGGGGCAAGCAGAGGGCAAAGTGACCGGCCGGGGGGAAGCTCACAACGCGAGGGAGGGGAGGGCGGAGGCGACACAATTGAGAGAGGGGGGAACTTGTGCACGCTCAATGTTTTGTTGTTCATTCTTTTTTACTTGCAATAACTTGCCAAACAATGATTGCAAAAAAAACCTATGCACTTACAGCAAATCTGTAACCTTCTACAAATGGGTACTGTAAACCTGTTATAATGCCAATGTATGTGAACCAGTTACATACACATTCATCCACCTATATCTGCAACAATGAGATTCTCTGCATAAACTATCTTGCAACCAAATTTATACTGCAACTTTGCACCGAACCAGAAATTGGGCATATATAGTCAAAATCCACACTTTACAAAAAACTTGTAGAGGCAAAACGGGGCCCAAAATACACCCATCAAATCATGCCAAATTATGTAAAACTTCAATTAACTATGTTAACTACACACAATATGGTCTTCTTCATTCACCTAGGAGGATGCCTCAGTTTGAGATAATGACTTCCCTATCTACCTCTGTAGCTCTTACAGCTACCGAGGGTGTTACTCCAAAATCAAAGAGGAAAAGAGATGAAATACTCTTACCCGTGTACCTCTTCCTTGCTTGCTCACTCAAATCAAAGCTCTGATACCATAAAAAGAATTCAGGGGAGAGGGAGGGCTTGAGTTCCTTGCAAGAAAACACACACACAAGAGAGAGAGAGCAAGATACAAGAGAGAGATGGATGGCTGAATTTTCTTCTATCTTCTTCTCTTCTCTACAACCATGAACATAAAGAGAGAAGAGTACATACTATAAGGGAAAGTAATCTTCTACTATAACACGCAATGGTCAGTTTGAACCCAACTACATGAGCTAGTGCTATATGCCATAACTCTAGTACTCCAAAGTGGATGTCACACAGCTTGTCATCCACCACTAGTGGTATATCATATATATACATGTATACATGTACATATATGTTGAGATATCGAGCTCCAACTAGTGCTACGGACATTAATGACCCACCTAGGTGTGATAGCTTCCACACTTATGCCACTGGCATGATTGGTGAGAATAAGCACTAAGACTTAATTTTAAACTTTGGCTGCCCAAGTGTGTAAACCATAGCAGCCACACATAAGAGGCAAAATGTAACTCCCACAACCCATTATTTTATGCATAAGCTAATAGAGTGCTCGTCTTCTCTACTCTCTTATACTATTACTTACTTACCTTGTGCTTGTTTGAGCTTTTATGTATGCTTACTTGCATGTGTGTGAAAGAGTGAGTGTGTAGGATAGAGTGGTGAGGAGGGTCGAGCTTCTATTGGAGTGTGGTGGCAGCTCTGCAATGGTGGTAGCAGGGCAGAGTGGAGCTTTTGTGTGCGGCTGCATGGTAACATTATCTCTTACAATAATCCCAAGCAACAAGCTTTCACAAGGTGAGTGAGACATCCCAACTTAGTTTCTCAGTTGAGATATTTGCGCTCTTGAGTGTGGTTGGGCAAAGCCCCACGACATTGGATTGTTGCATGTGTTCTTTCTATAGTAGAAGGGCTTTCTACACAACCTAAAAACTACCTTCCACAAGGTAAGAGTTGATGTGGAATTTAAGCTTTAGCATCCCTTTACATTCATCATAAAGACCTGAGACTGTTTGTACTAAATCTTTGGTCACATCAAGAGTAGGTTTCCCTAGTGAGACCAAAGTCTTGTATGACATTAAGTTTCTTACTAAAAATTCTAGCTATGGTCTATTTGTTTACGAGGAAGTCCAAGCAAAGCCTTTTGGGCTCCACCTCTTCCTCTTCATTGTCCTAACATTCAGTGATGCAGCTAGGTTCAAGGCCTACAATGAAGCCATGGGTGCTATTATTGTGGCTTCATGATGTGAGGACCTTTTTCTCTATTTCTAGCTCATCTTTTTATGGTGGGATAAGGTCTGTTTTGAGGGTCTCTCGAATCGAGGTTTTGATTAGCATCATTTGTTTCCATTTTATCTTCACAAAATTCAGTTTCCATGGTAGTAGATGCTAGCTCTATGTCTTCTTTGATATCTTTATGTGAGGCTCTTATCCTCCAAGTTTTAAAGTTATCTCTGCTTGGGAATTCCCTCCTTCTTTATCTCTTGAAGCTTCTTATCCTTGGTCGAGAAGACTCCCCCTACCTAGACTCTTTAGTGTCCCTAGCCTCCTTGATAATTTTTGGATGATAGGTGTTACCATCTTCTTCAAAGTACAAGGTTTGGTTGTGGTGGCTTGATGGTAACATTTCTTGACCAAGGGAAGCTGTGGGGACATGGATCCATCCAAGTCCCTATGTGTACTTGTCATGTTGTAGAGGTTGCCCCACACGCATCTTCATATTGAGTTATTTCTCCCATGTTATTTGTGACTCTTCACAAAAAGAAGTTACCAATATCGCTAAGGGGTTAAGCTTTAATTTGCTCGATTTGACCCCTTGTAGGCTCTTATGCCCTTTGGGGTCTTTTGACTTCAGCTACCATTACTAGCACTCACTAGGTTCATGGGGCAAGAATATACATAGCTCCATGGAAGTCTAAAAAGAGGTCCTGGTCATTATGTGATGTCACCACTACTATTGGGTGTCTAGGACTAATGGTTACCATAGCATTGCATCACAGAGGTTCCCCTAGCTTCCCAAAGAGAGGGGGTTGCTGGCCATAGGGGGGATGCAGGGGGGCTTATATGGGGTTTGGTATCGGGTACGGGTATAGAGAGAGCAAAAGGGGGGTGGAAAGGATGGTGTACGTGAAAGTGTGCCAGTCTATGGTTGCATGAGGAGCCTAAACCAAGGTTGCATGTGTGGCCAACCATTGTGCAGTCACATGAGCTCCCATGCTTTGTGATCGCATGTGTGGGCAAGCCAGTGTACAGTTGTATAAGCCTCTGAAAAGGGTTGTGCTTATAGGTGTGCTAAAGGTTGGGTACGCATGGCCTTCCAGGGTAGTGGCCGCATGGGTGTCCACATGGCAGTGGCCAGGGAAAACCTTACATTAGGGCGGTCACTGTTTGGTCTATGTGCGGGCATTTGTATGGGTGCCCTGGTATGTGTACAGTCCATGTTGAAATATACAAGTGAATAGGGTGTGTGCGGGAACAAGCCCTTAGCAAGAGGCTATAAAAGAGAATTTGTAAATGTGAGAGAAGTTATGAAAAGGTGAGAAGTATCTATTGGGAGAGAATAAAGGGTAGCATGAGGAGATTTAGGAGGTATGGAGATATTCTGGGAAGAGGTGGAGAGAATCAAGCAAAAGAGGTGGAGTGAATCAAGGAGAAATCAGTGGGATTAGATGCTTGGATGTAAGCCCTATAAATTGAGGCATTGGCCTAATGAGAACTTGCTGGTTTTTGATTACCCATGCCTAGATTAAGCTATCAATTAATTGCTCACTAATCACATCTTAATTATTATCTAATCTCTTTGTTAATGATATTGATTCTAGCATTTGATCCACCATAGCTCATCACATTGCTGCAAATTTAACAGTCCAGGGTAAGGTCCTTTGATGTATGTTTCCCAAGGAGGCATGTTTTGGGACGGGGACTCATTTTTTTGGGACACGAACCTCGATATGCAAGCCAACGTGTCCGCCGACACCATGGGCTGCCAAAATTGTTTTTAGTGAAATTATCTGGGATGTTTTCATGGTCGCAAGGCTGCAATCCATTCGTCAAATCGGGCACCCAGACAAGTATTTATTATTAAGGTCGAAAGTTTATTGTAATTTAACTAAAAATTTATGTAGAATAATTTTAAGATTCCAAGTAGAAATAGCTCAATTATTAAAATGATGATTTTTACACTACAAAAAAGACCATAATTTTATCTATTAAATGGACATATATTATTATTGAAGATGGACATGTTACACTATATAAGTTATATGCCCAAATAATAATGCAATTGGTGAGAGGTGTACTAGTGTATGAGACATGTGTGCTGGTAGAAGAGCTGATGCAGGTGTAGTCTCAATCACTCAAAGAAGACAATGAAGAATTGAAAAATGATAGAAAATAATGCAAATAATAGAAACAATCATCTATTTATGCCAAAGGGGATCACATCGGGCAGCTCGAGGATAAATTCATGTGACATGTGGAAAAATATTAGTGGTCTTGAAATGTGGGTCATGGCATCACGACAATAGTTGGCATGATCACACATCATCAATGGCCATGATCACGATCATGATTACTAAGGTTAAATTATTCTCCTCATGAGGGCCTAAGAGCAACATATATACAATGACCAAAAACCAATCTTTACTCCTCTTTACATAGAGGATACTCTCAGTAGTTAGACTGTTGCAAAAATCATTTGCAATCAAGTATGTATTTATCTTCTCATGCCATTCTCTAAGAGCCTCCTTAAGGCCATATAAGCTTTTATTAACCTACATACTTTAGGCTCTTCTCCCTTCTCAATAAAACCATAAGGTTGAGATACATAAACCTCCTCATGCAAATCACCATTCAAGAAGGCAGCCTTGATATCCAAGTGATGTACATTCCAACCATGATGCACTACCAATGCAATAATACACTTGATTATTATATTCATGCAAGACATGGACGCAAAGATATCATTCATAATCTATATCCTTCTCTTGAGCATAACCATTAGCCCTACCTTGTAGCGGTCAATGCTACTATATCAACTTTACGCTTAAGGTAATAAACCCACTTTGTACTAATGGCCTTTTACCATAAGGAAAATATGCTAAATTATCATTTTTAAGGATTAAGACTCATTCTGAATGGCTTGCATCCAATCATCATTTTCATGTGCTTCCACAGAGGAAATAGGTTCCTCTTCATTATAAATATCAGGCAATGGAGCATGATCCACAAATGAATAAGATGCATCATGGTTGGAATGTATATCACTTGGATATCAAGGTTGCCTTCTTGAATGGTGATGCATCCAAGAAGTAGCTAAGTTTCTATCCCACAATCTCTTAGATGTCTATATGGTTGCCCTTTCCTCATCCACTATATCATTTAGAATTACCTCATCAATAAGCTAATCTATGGACTGAAATTTAAATTGATTTTTAACTGATATGGGTTGATTTATAGTACCTTATTGTGCATTCACTTGATCTACATATGGGTTGATTTATAGTACCTTATTGAGTATTCACTTAATCTACATATGGGTTGATTTGTAGTACCTTATTGAGCATTCACTTAATCCACATATGGTTGGCTGGCATTGTATAAAGATAGGAGTGCATCAAAGATGTCATGTGAATATTTTGCTATTTTTTTCATGAAATCATGGGCTAAACTGAGTCCTCAACAAAGACAACATCTCTACTTAACAAAATCGGCCTTGTGGCTAGATTGTAGAGTCTATAACCTTTACTTTTTTATTTTTATCCCACAAAAATGCATTTTACTACGTTATCATCTAGCTTATTATGTTGTTGTAATTATCTACAAGTTCCTTAGTGGGACATCTATTAGTACATAAGTGGTGCACATAACTACCTCTAATCAAAAAACATAAGGCAAATCTTAGCCTTTAACCATACAATGTGCTATCTCCATGAGAGATATGTTCTTCCTCTTAGGCACACCATTTTTTGAGTTGTGTAAGGCACTTTGCACTGATGTTTTATACCTCTTTCAGTCGTATATGCAAGAAACTCCTTTGACATATACTCCACTCCTTGATCTATATACAGGTTGTCAACTTTACATGTAGACACATTTTTAGCCATAGAAACAAAGTGTCTAAAGCATGTAAAAACCTTTGACTTTTCTTTGAATAGATACACCCAAGTGTGTCTAGAGTAGTCATCAAATAAAAGTCACAAAGTAGAGATATCCCCTGATCCATGGTGTCCTCATATGACCACATACATCACTATGTATAAGCTATAATTTTTTTGGACAACCCTTATTGATCCATATTTTGGGAATGATGCTCATTACATCTTGCCCAAAATGCATTCCTCTTCACATACATGTTTGACATTGGCCTCAAGATGCTTTTGTGACTCTAACACCATCTCTTGCCCTTTAGGACGCAAGAAACTATCAAAATTCAAGTGACTAAAGCTAGCATGCCATAGTTCTATGTCACTTCCATATGAGAGATTATATGCCAATCTCTCATATATATCCAACATGTAAAGCCCATGGCTTAGAGTATCGGATATACCATAGTGATGTCTCCATCACTCCGATCATGCACTATACACCTATCAACAAATCTAGCCACTAGGTCAAACCCTAGCAACAATGGTGGTAGAGATTGACAATAAGTTCTTTTTAAAGCCTAGCATAGAGAGTGATTCTTCCACTATTTACATCAATGAGAACAAACTTACGACTCTTTTCACTAGATATGAGGAGTTATTTGCACATGTGAACGTGCCTTCTTGACGAGAGCAAACTCAAGGAACAAAAATAACTCATACTAATAAGTAATGTGCTTGCTAGCACCATTATCAAAACACCAAACATGTTGATCTATCACTAACATGCATACATCTTGGACAGAAGGGTCATAACTACAATGTATAATGACTTCCCAATTATCCTATCATAGTTTTCTAACTCCTTCTTTTCAGCACTTAGTGCTCATGCATGAACAATAGCCACACCTTACTCTTTTTTTTTTTCCTTCTGCAGCCTTTTTATGTATTCATTGATATAATGACCTAGCTTTCGACAGTAGTTACATTTTCCTTTCTTCTTAGGCTTATCACCCCCCTTCTCGGCATCCTTATAGAAGATTGGTTGATTTTGCCTTTCACTTATAGCTACTCAAAAAAGGTCTTGCCTTTATCTTTTTAACTGGTAGCAAATACCTGATCTCCCAAATGCATATTAGTTTGGTTTTGTCAAGATTTCTCTTCTTGCAAGAACTATAACCAACTCATCAAACATAAGGGCATTAGGATTAGCGGTCATCACACAAACCATTGTGTGGATGCAAAACCCTACTATGAATCTAATAAAGCTATGAGAACAGTAGACACCAATGAATTATCTCAAAAGGCTTTGTTAACACATTCAAGCTGCTCCCAGATCTTTAATCCTTGTGAGAAAATCATTTATTAAATCCCCTCATTCATATGCTTGGATTCTAATTGCTTATGCAAGTAGGTCACTCGTGCCTTGTCATGCACCTGTTAAAGTTGTCATGCTTGAGGAACTTGGTGTTGGGACCTTGGGGCTAGTCCTGCCATTTTTAGCCTAATTGGTTAAGCAGTTTTCTCCCAAATTGTACATGCTCGTGTCCTTGACTAGGACTCTAGTTGATGTTGGTTGGGCACCCTTAGCCATTTAAGGCTTTGGATGATGTGTCTTGGTTTGGTTGGATAACTTCTACATCCATATATTAGAGATAGTAGTATCAAAGATGGTTATGGTAATTGTGGGGGCCTGTACATACCTCTCAGTTTAATTAGGGGTTTTGATAGGTAGGCACTGGAGCTTGTGTTGATTGAGGGGGGACTAGTGGGGCTAGCAAAGCTAATGGTTGCCTTGGCATGGTGGGGAGCATCTATGGTGCTAGAGTTCACCCTTACTGCTCTTATGTTTCCATGGTACTAATAATGAGTTGTGTCATGGTTCTTGTGGCATTGCCAAGGAGCATAAACTATTGCTATCTAAGTCTCAGCATCGAAGTTCACCCTTGCTGCTGCTATGTTTCCATGGTACTAACAATGAGTTATGTGATTGTGTCATGGTTCTTATGGCACTAGCAAGGAGCATAAACTATTGCTATCTAATTCTCGGCATCGGAGTTCACCCTTGATGCTGCTATGTTTCCATGGTACTAACAATGAGTTATGTGATTATGTCATGGGTCTTGTGGCACTGGCAAGGAGCATAAACTATTGCTATCTAAGTCTCAGCACATCGGTCACTTTGTACTTGTATTATTTGGGTAGCAAATTGCACACCAAATTATCTCTCTCTATGGAAATAGGTGTGGGTGTCGTGCTTAAGGAACTGATTGGGGTTAGCCTTAAGGTTAACCTTGGTGCTGGCTGTGCTATTTTTAGCCTAATTGGTTAAGCAACTTTTCTCCCAAATTGTCCTTGTCTAGGGCTAGCTAGGCACCCTTAGCCATTTGAGGCTTTGAGTGATGTGTCCATTATCTCTTGTTTTGGGTGGATAACTTTTATATCCATGTATTATAGATTGTCTACTAAGTTTATTTCCTCATTCAACACTCATCAAAGATGTAGTATCTAGATTTGTAGAGATGATTATGATGAAGCCTCTTTCTCTTTAGACCAATCATAAACCAATCAATGAGTGATACTTGAACTCATGTGGAGATACTTAGCTCCAGCAATGTAGTCCCACATTTGTTGAGAAATGTGGTGCCATTCCTTGCGTATGCTTTGGGCTTCAAAAATTTCTTTGAGAATCTTGGTGAGACAATCATCTTTTAGAGAATTAAGTGAGTATAAGTGGTCCAGCTGAAGTACAAGCCTAGCAAGTAGCCACATGAGCAAAAGTGGAATTATCCCACATGAGCTAACAAAGCCAATGTTATACCCACCCATATAAAAAGGGGTTATTTCAAGCAATGAAATACAAAGCAAGCTCTCGAGCCTCTTTATGAGTACAAGTCTCAATCTTGGAACCTAATTGTACTCGATTCTAAGCTTAATTAGTTTAACAGTTGATCATCATGTTTATGCTTGGGTGTCACCCACCTTAGAATAGCTTAATCATTATATTAATGTAAGATTAGTCCTAATAACCTTAGGCATGCACGTGTCTGGGATACCCATGTTTCTTAACATGGCATCAAAGCCTTCCCTCTCCCCATAGGCATCTTACATTAACCCTTGCTTGAATCAGTCACTAACCATCATTATTAGGTCGTAATCACAACCTTATCTTCAAGTTAGAGAAGAGGCTTAGATTTGCAAGAGTTAGTTCTCTCTCTACAACCCACCATCGCAAGAGATCTTTTAGGAGCGCTTTCCCATCATAAGGTGGTCCTTCTACACCAACTTTTTGCTCGATTTTGTTGGATTTCTCTCATAATTTGCACTATAGGGCCACCAAGCTACAGCGTCTTATTCTCCCTACTCTTGCATTCTTCTCTTAAACAACTCTAGGGGAATCTTCCTCACCCCACATAGACCAAGAATCTTGCACAGATTCACCGCCAACAGTAGTAGATTGCATTTCACAATGCCCACATGATTGGTATTTTTGACCATTCTCCCTCTACGATTGCAACCAAGCCGATTCCTCTTAAGAACCTCATAATCATCATAAAAGGGGGGTTCACATTCCAAATCAAAGCTGATTTGAGCCATTGTAGTAGCAGCTACATGGAGCAAAAATCTAGTCACACTTATATTTAAAATTGCGCCAATTCTAAGGGGTATTGAGCCAGTTTTTCAACTTAAGGACTTGCTACTCCATCAGGGAACTAAGGCCATCCAAAAAGCCCCATCAAAATCCCTTTGAATTTTCTCAATTGAAGCCTCCAGGATTCAATCTTGTTGATCATTATGATTTGCATCTAATCACTATTATTTGTTGAGATTCAAGCTCGATGTCAATGTGTGCCAGTTGTGTTATGTGCTGGCATGTTAGGTAGCAGCATGTGTGAGACATAAATGATCGCATCCAGCTGGTCAATGCGAGGAGGTCAAATACTACTCGTGTGCTTGATAAATCCCAAAATTGCCTTAGCAATTGGTTGATACATACACCTGAGAAGGAGGTTACATGATTTGTTGGAGCAATTATGCCTTATGGAGCTGGAAATGAGCTGATTAAACAGGCTATCTACTGTGTTCAGTGAAACAGAGTGTGACTAATCAACTAATTACTCTCTCATCTTAAACAATTGGTCTAATTCCTTTTAGTGGACATCATTGCTAACCTAATGAATGCCTGGTCTCTCAATTTGGACAAGGATTGAAGAAATTAGAGCAATTTTACTACTGGTTTTTCTGGTTTTTCTCAAAACTGAGAAGGGGGTTTGACAAAATTGGTATGTACACACCTTGGTTGGTGTTGATATTCAACATTGAGCTTGTTTAGGTGTCAATGCAAGTTATCCACTACATTGTAATTTGAAGCCTTGGAAAGCGCATCAAAACAGGGTATCTTGGACTGCGTAAACCAGTTCATTTTGGATGCATACAGTTCATTTTGGATGCATACAGTTCATTTTGGATGCATACAATTCATTTTGGATGCATATAGTTCATTTTGGATGCATACAATTCATTTTGGATGCATACAGTTCATTTTGGATGCATATAGTTTGATTTTTTACATCAAAATTGAAGTTTGTTGACTACTTTGGAGTATCTGGAACACTCATTAGAGTGTGGTTGAGCTGAGGAAGGCTTGTTTATAAATTTGGATGTGTGCAGAAGGTGCATTTACATTGAGCAAATATGTCGGATAATCCAGTGAAAATTTGGATAGGAAGAACTTCCAGGCATGGAAGTACAGGATCAAAAGCTTTCTCAAGGGAAAAGTTTTTTGGAATCTTATTACAGGTGCTGAGCCGCCAGAGCCGGAATTACCCCGACAACCTACACAACAACAGGTTATAGCTCATAAGCAATTGTCAAAAAGAGCATACAAAGTGTTACATTATCTATCTATATGTATTTCGGATGCTATACTCATACATATACATGATGCAGAGAATCCCAAGGATGCATGGGATACATTGGTAAAGCTGTTTGATACAGACACTAGTGCTCGCCAGTCTCAGTTGCGACAACAAATTCATAATGTGAAACGGAATAGAAGGAGCATCCACGATTATGTACAAGAGATAAAGAAGTATGCAGATGCATTGGCAACAATCAATGCCCCCATGCCTGATGATGATTTGGTAGACATTACCTTGCGTGGTCTTGGCAAGGAGTATAAGTCTTTTGATACATCCGTCTCGGTTTGCAGTACAGGTTTACCAGATTTTGATGAGTTGGTTTCACTCTTGCTTGTTGAGGAAATCAAACTCAGTGACTTCTTTTAAGATGCATCTACTAGACATGATGATAATAGCAGAAATCAGGCTTTCTACTCACAAAGAGGATTTAGAGGCAAGGGGAGATTTGTATCACGTGGCCGTGGTAATGGTCGTGGATGGCAGGACAGGTCACCACAACAGAATTTTCAGCCTACATATGGTGCTCGAGGTGGTCGTGGATATACACCTCAGAGAGGCAGAGGTAATCCTCGTGGTAGAGGACGTTGGCAAGGCCAACAAACATCTATGCAAAATGTAGAATGCCATTACTGTGAAAAATTTGGTCATATGGCACGTGATTGTTTCCGCAAACAAAATGATTTGAGAGGGGGTAGAGCACAACATGGTGGACATTATACACAACATGGTGGTGGAAATTATGCATCAAGCAGCAATGATGGCAGTGTAAATCACTTGTTTGCCATGAAACATGTTGTGGGATCTATGATGTCGAATGGTGAAAATGATGACACTTGCTATATGGACTCTGGAGCATCAAACCATATGACTTGTCATGGTGAATGGTTTGAGCATATGAAGCCTATGGATGTGAAAGGCTATGTGGAAACAGGAGATGATACCCAACATGCCATTACACATGTTGGAAGTGTACCATTGGTTATGCACAATGGTGAAACAAAGTCTATGGCAGATGTCTTGTATGTGCCTTCTATTACAAAAAGTTTGGCCTCAGTTGGTCAAACGGTGGAACAGGGATTACAGGTTCATTTCAACGAGCATGGTTGCTTCGTTGAGAATTTCAAAAATGGATGTAGAGTCACTGCCAAAGGCAAGAAAGAAGGCAGGTTATTTAAGTTGGATGCTGGGATTCCTGAGTTGAAATCAGCCATGTTCTCTAAAAGCCAAAATGTGGCACAGGACATTGATATGTGGTATAAGAGGATTGGACATGTGAATATACAAAGGTTAAAGAACATGCAGGCAAGAGGCATTGTTAGTGGGCTGCCTAGATTCAAGTATAATGGGAATATGCATGTTTGTGAAGCTTATCAATTTGGAAAGCAGGCGAGGTTACGGTTTCCTAGAGAAGGCAACATGAGTAGAAGGCCACTTGAGATAGTTCATAGCGATGTATGGAGTCCTACACAAAACCCATCCATTAAAGGCAGTTTATATTATGTGACATTCATTTGTTGATGATTTCAGTAGAATGACTTGGATTTACTTTCTTAGAGAGAAAAGTGAAGTGTTGGAAAAGTTTATGGATTTCAAAGCTTTTGCAAAGAAGCAATATGGTTCTTGGATAAAATGTTTGAGGACAGATGGAGGTGGTGAATACACCTCACATGCTTTTGAGCATTTCTTGAGAAAGCATGGCATAAGAAGACAATTAACTTGCAGGTATACACCTCAGCAAAATGGTGTTGCTATGCTGAGAGAAAGAATAGAGTCATTTGTGAAGTGGCCAGGGCAATGCTTAATGAAAAGAGCATGCCAGATTATTATTGGGGGTAGAAGCGTGTGCTACTGTAGTGTATATACTGAATAAGACACCCACAGCAGCCATACATGGAAGTATGCCAGAGATGCGGCTTACAGGTTTTAGGCCAGACATTGGACACCTCAAAGTATTTGGTTGCATAGCTTATGTACGTGTGCCTGACGAGAGAAGGAGGAAGTTGGATCCTAAGGCAGAGAAGTGTGTATTTATTGGTTATGCACAGGATCGTAAGGCATACAAATGTTACAATCCACAAACTAGGCAAGTGGTTATCTCACAAGATGTGGTGTTTGATGAACTTGCTAGTTGGTACAAAGCAAAGGATGAGGGTGTCATTGATTCACTTGATGCTGATGTGCATGTGAACTTGCCATAAGCAAGTTCTAGTTCTATTTCTATGTCTGGGCCAGCAGAGTCTGAGAGTAGCACTGTACGTCCATGGTCAAGACGTTTGAGGCATGAGAGTGTGAGCACTGGGAGTAGTGCTGTGGATAAAGGGAAGAAGAAGGTTGAAGGAATTGGAATTACAGGTTATGAGTCGTCAAGTTCAGAGAGTTTGGATGAGAAACTTGGCATACCCGTTTTACGCACACCTACTGGAAGGCAGGATAGATATGTGCCACCACATGCTAGAGTGACATTGTTCAGAGTGATATGCATGCATTGCGGAGATCCCAAAGGGTCAAGTATCCAGTTGACATATCATGATTTTGCTATGCATTATGCATATATGACCTCTTTGGTGAAGCATGCTATACAGAAGCTATTGAAAAGCATGTATGGGAGAAGGCAATGGATGTTGAGATGGACGTATTGGTTCATAATGACACATAGGATTTAGTTGCATTACCACAAGATAAAAATGTTATTGGTTGCAAATGGGTTTACAAAGTGAAATGCAAGTCTGATGGTTCCATTGAGTGACATAAAGCAAGATTGGTAGCTAAGGGTTATGCACAAACCCAAGGCTTGGACTATGATGAAACATTTAGTCCAGTAGCAAAGATGGGAACAGTGAGAGCAGTCATTGCTATGGCTGCAACAACTGGTTGGGAAATGCATCAAATGGATGTGAAAAATGCATTTCTAAATGGTGATCTACAAGAGGAAGTTTATATGGCACAGCCAAAAGGTTATGTACACCCAAGATATCTCACTCATGTATGCAGATTGAAGAAGGCATTATATGGTTTGAAGCAAGCACCTCGTGCTTGGAGTGATAAGATGAGCAGATATCTTATCTCCCTTGGATTTCATTTTTCTACAGCAGATTCTTCACTCTGTGAAGAAAACAGATCATGGGATTGTTTTACTTGTCATCTATGTGGATGACTTGATTATCACAGGAGATCATGGTACAGATGTGATGCATGTCAAGAAAGCATTGAGTGGGCAGTTTGACATGAAAGACTTGGGTGAGTTGAGATACTTTCTTGGAATTGAAGTGATCAAAGACCATGCAGGTACATGGTTAGTGCAACGCCAATATGTATTGGATATGTTGGCAAAATATGGCATGACAGGGTGTAAGCCAATGAGTACACCTTTGGAGCAGAATGTAAAGTTGCGGGCTGATTTTGGTGAGAAGTTGGATGATCCATCTATGTACAGAAAGATGGTTGGTAGTCTCATTTACATGACTATCACACGCCTGGATTTGAGTTATGCTATGGGGCTAGTAAACCAATTTATGCAGAGCCCCAGAAAACCTCATTTGGATGCAGTGAGACGCATTATGCGATATGTAAAGACCACTGCACATTATGGTCTTCTTTATGAGAGTGGTAAAGGCTTGGATATACATGGCTACACAGATGCTGATTGGGCAGGTAGCTCATATGACAGGAGGTCTACTAGTGGTTATGCCTTTACACTTGGAAGTGCCGTGGTGAGTTGGAGTAGCAAGAAGCAACCTACTGTTGCTTTATCTAGTACAGAGGCTAAATACAGGGGTGCAACCATTGCTACATGTGAAGGAATATGGTTAAAGAATCTCTTGGCTGATGTGGGTGAGCCTATTGATGGCACAGTTGTCATTCATTATGACAACATGATCAGCATACAGTTGGCCAAGAATCCAGTGTTTCATGCGCGGACCAAACACATAGAGGTCCACTATCACTTTGTTAAAGAGAAAGTGCTGGAATGGTACAGTGGATCTACAGTATGTGAAGACTGAAGAGTAGGTGTGGCTGATATCTTTACAAAGCCACTTAGCAGGGAGAAGTTTGAGTACTTCCGTACTATGTTGGGAGTACATGGGATGAGCTTGAGGGGGAGTGTTGAGAGCTTTGATAACCCAAGCTCATCTACATCTTCATCTATGGCAGTACATCATGAGCTTGAGAGGGGCTGTTGAGGTTCAAGCTCGATGTCAGCATGTGCCAGTTGTGTTATGTGCTGGCATGTTAGGTAGCAACATGTGTGAGACATAAATGACCGCGTCCAGCTGGTCATAGTGTGTGGACATTAGCTAGGGTTAGTAGTGTGTGGACACAACTCATAGTGTGTCTTGTGTATTATGGATTATGGCTTTATGCAATGTGTGAGTAGGGAGATGGCTTTTCTCTATACATTAGGGTTTGCTCATGTGTGTGTGTCTCCTCCACCTCTACCTGTTTTTCATCATTATTAAGGTTTCATTTACACAAAATTGGCCAAATTAACATCGAAATTGGAAAGTTAAGGTATAAATATAATGTGGGAAGCTCTCTCTTGCATCAAAATTCATCTCACCCATTTGCATTGCTCAATTCAGGTACTTTTTCACCGTATTTAGTGTATATTTTTTAGCACATAGTTTGCATCTTAATCACTTGTATCAATGTGAAATCAGTCATTGCATGAAAAGTCAGAGCTCATTGCCAATCCTATATGAGATAGGCAGTGCTAGTGAAGAAAAACACAAGCTCATTGTTGGTAAGACCTTCTCAAACGGTAAGTATTTTTCATCTCTTGACATTATATGGGGAAGGGATGCATCCTTGGGTCAATAAAAATAGGTACACACATGTGCATAAGCATCAAAAGAAAAGAAAACGTAGATTAAATATGCCAAGAGCACAAATGCATGGAGTGACCGCATCACAAAGCATGGCACTCACACACATAGAATCAAATGAAGCACCAACCAAAAAAAGTATTGAGCACAAGTGGCAGAGACAAAGACACAATGAAGAAGACAACACCAACAGGTGGACACAAAGACAAGCAAGGACAAGCAGTCAAAGAGCCAAGAGTCAAAATCCAAAGAGCAAAGGCCAAGATCCAAGAAGCATCCAACAATACAAAGAAGAAAAAGGAGGACACGACATCGACATGAAGTATGAAGTTAGCAATAAGGGATCTTCACCAAGCAAGAGCAAGAAGATCTCAAGCACATAGGAGCACTGAGCAACAAAGGAGATACCAACCACTACCCTAACCTAATCAATGCATTTATTGTAAGCCATCGAATGAGTAGGCAAATCTATGTGTTTGTAAGAACGCTTTACCATCTAAGAGTAGCCAAAGAGCACCTAGGGGAAGTGATGCAAATGTAAGATTAATTAGTTTAGCAATTAATAATCATGTTTATGCTTAGGTGTCACCCACCTTAGATTAGCTTAACCACCAAATTAATGTAAGATTAGTATTTATCACCATAGGCATGCACGTGTTTGGGATACCCATGTTTCTCAACAACATTATCTCTCTCTCTCTCTCTCTTCTTACTTAAGATTATAGATATGTGCAATGAGGGTCCACTAGGTGAAAATGCCACAATGATTGTAGCTAGCCTTCTCAAGTGGGTTTAGAGACCTAGACCACTAGCTTACTTCAAGGAAAAGTTCAAATGAATATATCTTGAGATGAGATCATCAATCCTTCCCATGGCCTCACAAATTTAATCAAACTTCTCTAGGTACTAAATGGGATCTCTAGTTCCATCAAATTTGGTCATCATCCTTGAGATGTGGCTTTGTTTTGCCAAACTTTAAGTGTCTAGGTGCTATATTTGTGGCACAACCCTCCTTCCTATTTCAAATGCCATCCTAAGTATGTCTTTTGCATATTCACATGTCATGGAGTGGAACATAAGAGTGTGTGGTTACACAAAACGCTTTATTTCAGGGTTTAGGATTTCTTGCCCCATGGGGTTAGGCTATTGGGTTTTTCTAATGGCATGCGTCCTATGCTAACCTAGCTTTGGGCTGCTATACAGCCTAAGGACACATGTAAATGCTCCCTAAGGTTTGAGGTAGGCCTTCCCCATGTTCCATATTCCTCGTTTAAACAGAGAGGGTTCCATGGTAAATAAGATTATATTGGCTTATGTAGAAAGTGGGATTCCTACTTGTACTATGTATGCTTGTTGTTAGGTATTTTGTGGAATGCTTATCCTAATGGTATAGCAAAAGAGACATATCCTGATTATCAGCTTGATTGTGGTCAACCTGGGATAAACCAAGCTTAGGATCAACACCAAATGTTTAAAATATTATGGAGTCAACATCGTTTGACCACTTCCAAGAGAGAGTAAACCTTGAGGTTTATAGTCATGGTTGAGGTTGGTCCCGCTCCTTCACAAGAGCTTTTCTGAAAGATAATTCCCTTTTCATTAAGCTTATAGCTATGTTTACTAAACCAGTTGGTGAATCTAGGCTCAAATCATAGTGGCTCTCCCTTTTCAAGGGTTTCAATGTTTCTCCACCCATGTCTATGTTTAGTTAGTTTATCTCGTCTCAAAGCTCCTCGCTTGAGGTAGATCTAAAGAAGTGTAGCTTTCTTAATAAGGGAGCACTCTAAGTCTATTGAGTGGTGTTCATCATTTATTAGCAATAAATATTGGGTGGGTTTGAGGAAGTGTGGTTTGGTGCACTATAATCGGTTGTATTATCATTTCCAATAATTAGTATGCATAGAGTTTACATCAAAGGTTTCACTTTATTAAAATGGTCTCTACTACTTCTTGAAGTAGGTTTGAAATTGATTGCAAATATGTCTGTTCTAATCAAGCTACAAAAAATATTTTATTTTTTAAGTTAGTTTTTTAGGCGTTTTAAATTTTTTTGGCTAGGCTCTCTAGGTTTTTTTTTTGGCTAGGCTCACGTCTCTAGGTTCATGCTTATAGGCTCACGTCTCTAGGTTCATGCTTATAGGCTCATGTCTATGGGCATGTAGACCAGGTTCACATCTCTAGGTTCATACCTGTAGACTCATCTCTCTAGGCTCATGCATGTAGACTCATGTCTACGGGCATGTAGACCAGGCTCACGTTGCTAGGTTCACACATGTAAACTCATGTCTCTAGGTTCATGCATGTAAACTCATGTCTCTAGGTTCACGTATATAGGCCCATGCCTCTAGTTTCACGTATGTAGACTCATGTCTCTAGGTTCACGTATGTAGGCTCATGCCTCTAGGTTCATGCTTGTAGACTCACACCTCTAGATTTATGTCTGTAGACTCATATCTTCAGGCTCACATATGTAGGCTTATGTGTGTGTAGGCTCATGTTTACAAGCTCATGCCTCTAGAATCATGTAGGTTTGTTGAGCTAGACTCATGCAAGTCTAGTGAGTTGGACTCACATCTAGAGGCTCATGCAGGTTTGGTGAGCTAGACTTATGTCATACCTAGTAGACTCATGCTTTTAGGCTCATGTCTCTAGGTTTATGGCTCTAGAATTATGTCTCGAGGCTCACGGATGTAGACTCATGCTTGTAGAGACTCACATTTATAGGCTCACATCTTTTTTGCATAAACTAGGCTTATGGATTTGAGTTTATAAAATAGGCCTAAATGTCGTGCGGGACGGATGGTTTGCTGCGTATCATCCTCGACAGCATCAAGATTTGTGGTCTCTCTAGCTGTACCCATGTGGAGGCTGCAAGCCCTAGTGCCCCAACCGCTACTGCATACATCAAGGCTGGTGTCACTAATGTATCAAAGAGCCACCCCTTCGTGCGAGGTTCTTGAAAGTGTTCCTGATGACACTGATGCTCAAGGCCAGCAAGAGCTGCATACCCCCGGGTCACTCTGTCTCGGACTCTGCCTGAGCCATGGAGAAGCGTACAGTTGAGCTAGTAAATGTGATGCCAAGGTCAACATAAGAGCTCACCACCTCGACCCGCCCTCCTGCTAATGTGAGAGTAGTGTGGCTCTTGACTGCGGGTGAGGTGTGGAAGATCATAACCTTGGTTTTCCCAAGGTTCACTGTGAGACCCTACTGTGCGCAGAAGTCATCAAGAGCCACAAGTTATCTTTGAAGCCTAACCTATGTGTCGGATACCAAGACGATGTCATCAGCATAAAGCATAACATGGACAGTAATACCTGATAGCTCAACCCCAGAGCCTCCTCCCTGTGTGATGTAGTCGACCACCTCATCAATATAGAGCCCAAAGAGCATGGGGAAGAGTGGGCACCCCTGCTTCACACCAATGGTGCTAGAGCAACTGTGTCGAACAAGCCTTCTAGGCATAAAACTCTCCCAAAGACCTGCTCATATAGCCTGTATATGCCCCACATCATGTCTGAGGGTATGCCTAGTGTCTGTAGTCGCCAAAAGAGGCGCTCTCTGGTCACAGTATCAAATGCCTTGCAGAAATCCACAAAGAAACAATAGAGCCGTTGCCTCCGTGCCTTGGCCTGATCAATCAGGCACCTCAATGTAAAAATGTGGTCGATGGTCGAGAAGGCTTGTTTCCGAAAGCCTGCTGCTCTCAATCCCCCATCCTCTGCATGAGTGCTCAGCACAAGTTTTTAAACTTGGGTAGCATAGGAAACCCAAAAAAAAAAGCTAATAAGGAAAATGACACACATGGTAGTGAATAAACAAAGATAGCTTGAGTTAAAAAAACATTCTTGATATTTAAAAATCTCATTTAAAAGGTGTTGATGAGATCACTCATTTTAATTAAAAAGAATATAAGGGATGCCATGAGTAGCTAGCACTTAAGTGGAAGCTAGCAAGGCTAGAAAAAGATGATGACAACAGGTAGAAAAGTATATGCATAGGGAAGATGGAAGGTACAAGGAAGATCAATATGAGTGCTTGAAGTCAAGACTTTGGAAGCTTGGGAGGAAGGCAATGACAAATAGAAAAAGTGGCGAAATAACTAAATTATAACATCAAGACATAATGGTTTCAAGAGTTTACAACAAGAAGTTTATGTAGGAACCTATGTAGGAAATGTATGGGAATCAAAGAGAGAAGCTTGATCCAACATATCCTCTTGGCATTGTAAAGGATGAATTGAAAAGTTGAAGAACTTGCAAAGTTTGCCAATCTCCCAGACACAAGAATTGGATAATCGCCTATGGGATTTCAAAGAGGGAGTAGAGAACTTGAGAAATACTATTAGAGAATCACAACTTCATTTTTCAGCCTTGCCTTCACGTCTAGACACCTATTGTGAATTTTAAAAATTTTCATTGGCTAAATCTTCTAAGACCTATTAAAGCTTTTCTATTGAGAATAAAAAGCCACAACACTTGATTGCTTAGGACAAAGTCTCTATGCCTAAAATGATATGGGGGCTAGGGATCTTAAACATGTAGAAACATGTCAAAGCAAGAATTACTACAAAGTTGGGGGAGATGCTCTTTTCTTTTCCGTTGATCAAACTATAATGCTACAAGAGATTGTTAAGGTCTCCATAATTAAAGACATGGGCTTATGAAAATCTATGGATTGGAAGGATACTTTTTTTTCACATGTCTCTTTGAAGATTGAAGCAAGCATCACCTTATGTTGCCTTTCCAGTTAAGGTTAGGAAGGAAAGCATTGGACTCAATGAATGGAATGCTTGCTGGAGATTCCTTTCTTGATTAACCTATTTTGTGGTCTCATCTATTCAAACCCCCTCTAACCAAGTCTGATTAAAAAAACTACCAAAAGGCTCAATAAAGGTATCTCTCATTTAAAGGATTTGTGGGGACTTAGAGTGGATGGCTAGAGGGAGCTTGAATAGGTTAAAGACAAATACATATTAAATAATAATGGTTCTTACAAGATTGGAAAAGACCCAGGTGTCCATTGTCTTTAATATGTGCATTGGATTAAAGGCTTAAGCTAAAAGGGTGTGCAGATGTATCACAAACAAAATATATAAGGAGACGGTTTTCTCTATATGCAATGTTAATAGGGTGAATAAATTTTGGAGATTGAACTGAGCTTGGCAGGTGTGGAGGGAGAGATGGGAGGATCTATGGGGCTGCAAATCTCTCTTAAGTACATTGTGCTTTTTGTAGGAATGTATGATGGGTGCTCTGCCTATTGGTGAGAAATTGTGCAATAAGAGAGATTGGTAGGTAGGAGGAAGATTCCTTAGATGCTTGATTACTAAAGAGGACACATGGTACCTAATTTGGGGCTACCCTGCTTTAAGAGGGCTATGGACCAAAGTGAATAGATATATCTGTCAAGTGCTACAATCTAGAGTATCCTGGTCCCATTGGGTCTTAGGCAAGAAAGTTGACCCTGCTCAGGAGTCTCAAACACTTTTTGGTCTAATGAGGTTTATAATGTTGTGGGAAGTATGGTGTCAAGTAATGATATATTGTATGGGGAAGGAGAAAATTAGAGTCCAGATGCTGATGTTGGAATTAGGGTTGCAGGAATGCACACACAACTTCAAGAAGATGAGGAAGCTTGAGCACAACACAGTAGTGTATTATGAGTGCCAAAATGAAAGATAACAAGCCCTAGAAGATAATGGGCGTATATACAATGCACGGGGGAAAAAACCTCCTAGTGAGGGAAAAAGTGCCCCGGCGGTCCTAAGTGTGTTCACACACATCACTACTATAATATGGTAACAAATCCCCCCTGGAGTGATGCGGTGAACAAGAGCTAGCACTCATGTATAGGGAAGTGTCTAGCTATGTGGACGAATCCACAAAAGGGAGTAAGCCCAAAGCTTTGCGAAAAGCTTCGAACTTCTCACGAGGCAGAGCCTTTGTGAAAAGGTCTGCAAGGTTATCCTGTGTTGGCACATAAGCCAAACTGATCTCTCCTGCAGAGAGTCTCTCCCTGACATAATGGTAGTGCACCTCAATGTGCTTCGTACGAGCATGGAACACTGGGTTCCGCGCAACTGCCAATGCGCTCTGACTGTCAGTGAAGATGGTGGTGGCAGATGGCTGCCCAACACCCAAATCAGCCATAAGGCGTCTGAGCCACACACACTCAACCGTAGCTGTGAAAGCTGCCCTGTACTCAGCTTCACAACTAGAAGTGGCCACAGTAGGCTGCTTCTTGCTCAACCATGATATGCATGAGCTTCCAAGCATGAAGCAAAAACCACTCGTGGACACGCGTGTGTCATAACAACCAGCCCAGTCAGAATCTGAAAAAACATGTAAATCTGGCGGCAATGATCCCCCCTTGGGATAAAACAACCCAAGATGCCGAGTACCACTCAAATAGCGAAAGATACGCTTCACTGCCTGCCAATGCTTAATGCCTGGGCTATGCATAAATCTGCTCACCTGTGAGACTGCAAACTGAATGTCTGGCCTCGTAATGCATACATAAATGAGGCAACCAACAGCTGTCTGATAGAGTGTGACATCAAAGTGATCTCCAGCATCATGAAGACTCAACTTCAAACCTGTCTCCATTGGAGTAGCAATAGGCTTGCAGTCTTCAAGGCCAAATCTCCGCAACAATGTTTCAATATACTTTGTCTGACACAAAGCAATACCTCCATCACACTGCTTAAATTGTATCCCCAAATAATGATGCAAATGCCCCAAATCTGACATCTCAAAAGAGGCATTCAAATCAGCCTTAAAATCAGCAATATGACTCTCATTTGGTCCTGTGAGCAGCATGTCATCGACATAGAGAGCAATGATTAGATGTACACCATCCACACGTTTAACATACAAAGTGCTTTCTGTTGGACTATTCTGAAACCCATGTGCAGTCAAATATGCATGTATTTTTTCATACCAAGCTCGTGGAGCTTGCTTTAAACCATATAAAGCCTTTTTTAACCTGCACACTTTGTTTTCTTGCCCTCTTTGAACAAAACCACGAGGCTGCGATACATACACCTCCTCATGCAAATCTCCATTTAAGAACGCAGTCTTTATGTCCAGCTGATGTACATTCCAACCATTATGAGCTGCTAATGCACAGATGCTACGAACAGTGGTCATACGACATGTGGAAGCAAAAGTCTCATCAAAATCAATGCCCTTCTCTTGAGCATAACCTTTTGCAACAAGCCTAGCCTTATGGCGATCCACTGTGCCATCAGGCTTACGCTTCAATTTGTATACCCACTTAGTGCCAATGGCCTTCTTGCCAGGGGGCAAGTCACATAAAGACCATGTACTATTCTTCATAATAGCATCGTATTCTGCTTGCATAGCAGCCATCCAATTTTCTGAACTTTGTGCCTCATCAAATGAAACAGGCTCACTTTCATCGCACATACTAGAAACAGCCAATGCATAACAATCTGACGCATAAGAGGCACCATGAGAGCCAGAACGAGTGCGACTAGACAAAGGGGCATCCAACTTGCTGTCACGCAAAGTCTGCACCAGCCATCTAGGCATATTCCTAGAGCCCTCAATCTCTTGTCTCTCATCCTCAAGTGCATCATGCACATCTGCATCAAATATAGGCTGATCTGTGCCATCATTTAAAACCTGCATAGGCTGAAAAACTGCCTCATGAGGTATTGCACTTGACTGTGCACCACTGAAAAGAGGCAACAATGTATCATAGACATCACGTGAGCTGATATCTGTCTCCTTAGTACATGAAACCAAGGGCTGAACTGCATCTTCCACAAATACAACATCACGGCTAACCAAAATGCGCTTTGTCTGTGGATGATACAAACGATAGCCTTTGCTCTCAGCACTATATCCAACAAAAATACATTTGACAGCTTTGTCATCCAATTTTCTGCGATGTTGCACAGGCACTAATGCATATGCCAGGCAACCAAAAACACGTAAATGGCCAACAGATGGCTTGCGGCCATGCCAAGCCTCATATGGAGTGACAACCTGTAATGCTTTGGTGGGACACCTGTTTAGTACATAAGTGGCACACATGACAGCCTCAAGCCAAAAACCATGTGGTAGACTTTGACTCTTAACCATACATCTTGCCATTTCCATGAGAGACCTGTTTTTTCTCTCAGCCACACCATTTTGCTGTGGTGTATACGGCACTGTACATTGGTGTTTTATCCCACGCTCAGCCAGAAATGCATTAAATTCTGAAGACATATACTCCCCCCCTCGATCTGAACGGAGGGTGCCCATCTTACTTTCTGACACATTTTCAGCCATAACCAAAAACTGTTTGAAGCACAAAAACACTTCGGACTTTGCCTTCAAAGGATATACCCATGCATACCTGGTAAAATCATCAATGAAAGTCACGAAGTAAAGGTAGTTTCCAAATGATGGAGTTTGCATGGGTCCACAAACATCACTGTGAACAAGCTGCAATCTGCGTTCAGCTCTCACTGATCCATCTTTGGGAAAGGAAGCACGCTGCATTTTACCCAATATGCAGCCCTCACAAACATGCTTGACAGGTGCCTCAAGCTTAGGCAAAGAAGACACCATTTCAGATTTCTGCAAGCGCAGCAAACTTGCAAAATTCAGATGACCAAAACGTGCATGCCACAGTTTTGCATTTGAAATAGCCTGCGTATCCATAATAGCACATGCTGAATCCTCTACACATTTGCCATCCATATTGAGCTTATACAGCCCTCGACATAGTGAACCAGATGCTACAATGATGTCACCACAAGAGAGATCATGAACAGTACATCTGTCATCCACAAATTTTACAACCAAACCTGTTTTGGCAAATGCGGAGACTGACAGCAGATTCTTTTTGATCCCTGGCACATACAATGCATCAAAAAGTGTAAAGGTGTTGCCATTTGCAACATTCAGCACAATCTGTCCAACTCCTTTAACGGGATAAGAGGAGTTATTGGCACAAGTGACAGTATTCCCTGTGGGAGCAGACTCAAGGAAAGTGAATAAACTGCGCTGCGAGGTGATATGCTTAGTGGCACCACTGTCAAAGTACCATACATCTGAATCTACTGCAGACATACATGTGTCATGCAAAGATGGGTCATAACTGCACTGCGCATTGAATGCCCATTCTGTATCTAGCACAACATTAGCAGATTCATTGTTAGAAGGAGAGGCATCTGCAACAGCCATACCAGCCTCTTTCTTCTTAGCCTCTTTCGCAGCCAGCTTAGGACACGCTTTGATGACATGATCATTTCCTTTACAGTACTTGCAAAATGTCTTCTGTTTGTCACCCTTCTTCTCATCTTTGTCTTCCTTCTTTGGTTGCGCAGCATTTGCAGATTTCTGCTTACTAGAAGAAAAGCCAGCTTTACCTTTCTCGCTTCTCTGACTAGCAACGAAAGCTTGATCTGCGACACGCATATTATTCCTGTTTTGCCTTGACTGGTCTTCTTGCAGCAAAACAGAAACTAACTCCTCAAATGATAAGGCATTGGGATTGCCTTTCATCATCAAGCGAAGAGTGGAAGCAAAACCCTGATAAGAATCTGGTAGACCATTCAAAACAGTCTGCACAAGTGAACTGTCTGACAGGATTTCATCTGCAGAAATGAGCTGCTCTTTGAAATCCTTGATCTTTGTCAAAAAGCTATCCATAGAATCACCTTCGTTCATATGCTCATTCTCCAACTGTTTTCGGAGGTAAGCAACACGAGCCTCATTTCTTGCCTGATACAATGTGGCAAGTACATCCCAAGCATCCTTAGAAGTCCTGCAGGAGCGAATATGTGGGATAATGGTACGTTTGACAGACAGCGCAATCAAGGCATGAGCCTGCGCATCTCTACCATCCCAACGAATCTGCTCTACTGAAAGTGGTGGTTCTCGAACAGCTGCTACAGCACTTGTGCCTGCACCATCATCTACAGTACCTGTTTCTGATGTGTTTGCAGCATTCCCAGCCACAATAGGACGTGCATCAATACCCTGCACAATGTTCCATAACCCCTTTGCTACCAATACATGTCGCATCATATATGCCCACAATGGATAGTTGGTGCCATCCAACTTATCCTCAGCAGCCAACATGCGGAACACATCATTGTTGTCAGCCATGGCCAATGACTGTACTACTAGATGTAAATGCTGTCTGTAAGAGGTAAACCTGTATAAAATCGACCTGTGCTATGCAGCACAGCCCAAAACAGACGAATGGGCACCTGTCCTGCAGATTTTAATCTTGACAGAAAATCTGCACAGTAGGACGATTTTGCCTGCGCAGTACTTGGAATGCAAAAACGGAGGGCGAAATGACTTCAGATCAAAATTCTGAAACGACCAAGCCCAACGGGCTCTCCCACGGCATATACTAACCTGCAGACGCTCGTGAAACCTCGTTGCAATCGGAGGAGATGAAGCGGCAGGTGCCGGTGATGCTGCCCGGGAGAAGGAAGCCTGCTCTGATACCAATTGTTGGAATTAGGGTTGCAGGAATGCACACACAACTTCAAGAAGATGAGGAAGCTTGAGCACAACACAGTAGTGTATTATGAGTGCCAAAATGAAAGATAACAAGCCCTAGAAGATAATGGGCGTATATACAATGCACGGGGGAAAAAACCTCCTAGTGAGGGAAAAAGTGCCCCGGCGGTCCTAAGTGTGTTCACACACATCACTACTATAATATGGTAACAGCTGACGTTATGTAAAGGTGCTCAACAATCATTTGTGTAATGGGAAAAAGGAGATTGGTTCTCAGGTCATCATAGTAGGTTTGACAAGATCTAGATGAAGATTGGCATGCACTAGATTAATGTTTAGAGGGCTTTTGGTTCATTGATGTGGATGAGGAAGATTTACATAATGATTGGCTCATGTCCTCGGGGGTGGAGCCTGATGGAAGAATGTTGGTCACTTTCAAGTATAATGGAGGTACACTGAGCACACTTCTCAAAGTTCTAGTGTCAAGGATATGGTTAGAGCTAGAAATAATTTGGGTATGACTATCTTCTTCTCTTAGAGCTTTTTTTTTTTCCAAAATATCTCATTTGATGAAGACCAATATGGTGTGGAAAATCAAGGAATCTTGCAGATATGGTCCCCTCCTTATTTTATTTTTAGATATACAATATATTATAGGAGGAAGAGTCTCTTCATCTAGTATGTAAAGGATGTAAAGGATGTAAAGGAAGAGTCTCTTCATCTAGTATATTGTAGGAGGAAGAGTCTCTTCATCTAGTATGCAAAGGATGTGAGATTTTTGTTCATTTACTAAAAAAAGGAACTTGAGAAGTATTGAAGTGGTTTGAGAGAGATCGAGAACAAGATAATTCAAAGGTCAAAGGAGTATGGAAACATTATACAAGGGTAAACTCCATGAATGGAGGCTTATGTGAGACCATTTTGTAGAGATGTATTTTGAGGTTACTATAAAGAGCACGTAGAGTGAGAGATAAGAAATAATTACATCAAGCAATTTGAAATGAGGAGCAACTATCTGGACAACTTATAATCGAAGACCATCTTTAAAGAGTATGATGAAGAAAGTTCTTAGTCACCTCAGCTAGGAAATAGTGGCCATTTTTTTTGCTTAACACAAAGCTTGGGGAGAGGTGATTGAGCAGAGAGACGTGCCCAATTTAGTACGAGGAAAATAATCTCACATGCCAAGTATGGATGAGTAGAGAAAGAGGTGAGATCACCATCTTTTTTGTTGCCCAATCCCACTATTTATCTCTCAGGGGGAATATAGCTATGCAATATAAGAAACATTACGGGAGTGAGACTTCCTTTTGTACTATTGTTAGGTGACAACCCATCATGCTAGTAGAGTGGTCTTTCAAACTATTTATAGGCTCTATCTTACCAAGATGGAAGAGGTCATGGCATTTTGAAACGCATGTCCATTCAAGGACTAAATTGGCTTCTAATTTTGCTCCACACTTGTAATAACAAGTCTCTACCTGCAAACATAATCACCCAATAAAATTTGAAGAGCAAAAATAAAGAAGAACTTAGAACACAACATTGGGTCCAATATGCCCCCTCCAGATGGTGGCTCCCCTCCCCGTCTGGAGCATTTATATCTTTTTATTCCATCCATGAAGCCAATAATAGCTTGCTCCATCCAAATTTGGGTCTAAAATAAGCCTTGGTGCCTTATGCACAACCTTTACAATAAATAGTTTGATCTCCTACACATCTACGATGTGCTCACCCCATGGAATATAAATTTCCATTACAAATATAATCCCTAGCCAAGCTAAATATGATGTTGATTAAATATGAAAATTTGGACCTTGCCCCATAGATACTCCATGTAACACCATATGATCGTCGGCACTCGCACACCATGCTCAGATCACAATCCATGCGACACCTCAAATGGTACCCTCGCACTGCTCAACACCTATTAATCACAACCACATTGGTTAGAATAATTAATTAGACTCTCAATATGATTATCCTCATAGGCACAAACACATAACACCAACAATACACTAGCTCAATCTTTAACACGTGGTAAATCACCTATACTACCAATAACACTACCATGCCCCCAAATGCATACACCAATAACACTAGTCCATCAGTATTGATGTGGTATCACCTATGTTACCAACTGCCAACATGGTACAACAATGTCTTAGGCATCCCTAATCAACCATAGAGTGGAATATCATACAGGTTGGACCCAATGTTATGATGTGAGTTCTTCTTCTTTGTTTTTTATCTTTGATTTGTGTTGGCTGAATATGTTTACAGGTCAAAGATTCATTACGATGGTATGAGAGCAAGGCTACGTTCATAGGGAAGATATTTTTGAATTCATCTCTTCAATTAAAGCTTTACGTGGAAAGTAGTATGAGAAGTCGTCGAAGCCTTCAAGCATGAAAGGAGGCTGGAAAACTGGGTGATTTTCTAGTGAGAAGAGTCAATGAAGTCTTTGGAGAAATCATGGGATGCCTTCAAGCATGGAGAGAAGCACTGGTTCTACAATCGGATTGATTTAAAGTTGGAGGTGAGATGGGTCCATGGTAGCTTCTTTGACACTCTTGGTTTAATATGTAATTATGGAAAACTAGAGGAGCAAGGGCTACATTCGTGCCCAGATGCACATCATTTCACTCAAGGAACAATAACCAACACAATCCATAGTAGCCTTGCAATCAGGTCTGCACATAGAGAAGTAGTAGGGTGCACTAGGTTGTGGAAGCCATAAGACTGCAGCATACAAAAAAAGCACCAAAGTGAACGTATATTTTGAGAGAGGGAAAAAAGAAAAGTGGAACAATGTGCATGCCATCTCTCTCTTAAGCCTCACAAACGATATTCACGTACATGGCAAGGATGCAAGGATAAAACTCATAGTTACACAAGTCAAGGAAACAAACCCCACCTCTCTCTCTTTCGCAAACAATAGGATGGAATTGATCTGCCTTTTGAATTTGAAGACGCACTGAGCTTATATGTGAGCTTAGTGTTGCCAATGACCTACATTTTGACAGTGTGACCAAGCCTACCCTTATCTTGCGCAAGGCTATGGCCAACTTAGAAGTGGTTGATGATGTGATGGGCATAGATTCCCCTATTAGCAATAGACGATTAAGATTTGCGGCAAAAAGGCCACCCTCTTTGTGGCTTCCAGGACCATGGGAAACCTCATCAATATCCTAGTTCATTGTTGGATTCGAAAGACTAAAGTAGATTATAGTAGCAAGGTGGCAATGGCAACTGCATGAGATGACCTTTTGTGTGTATCTAGGTTTTGTGTTTATATCGTTGCCAAATCGTGTGTTGGTATCTTAAATCTGCATGAGCAGGAAATTGTATAGAGAAGGTGATGGGTAATTTTAGAGCAGAGGAATCCATGTCAAGCCAATTATGCTAAATTACATGATCTACACTCAATAGCAAAAATAAGGTACATATTTTGTTGTATATGCTCATGTAATATAAGGATAGATCGAAAGTGAGCTGTGTTATATGCACATTATGTGCGCATATACTAGGAGGTTAACCCACATTAGGCTTGTGAGCATGGGAGCATGGGAACAAGCTCTAGTGGAGCATGGGTTAGGACTAACCTTAAGGGTTAAGGTTAGGGTCAGGCATCCAAGGGTCACACATGGGAAATGGAGAGTCAAGAGTCACTTAAGGGTCCTCCTATATAATAGGGGCATGGGGCACACTCAAGGGAGGCTTGGAGGCTTAGAGGCCAAGGCTATGTTATCTTGAGGCTTAGGCTATGGTCTCTTGATGTTAGCTTGAGGCTAGGTTATGTTATGCTCTCTTGTGTAGAGGATCATAACTACTCACCTACCATTTCACACTATAGCTACATGCTATTAGATTGGAGTTATACCTCTTGATGGTATGGGACATCAAGGTAAAGGTATGATGTATTTCATTATAATTCATGTGTGCATCCCTTGGGCTCGGGATTGGTCGGGTGGATGAGTTTATGCGTGATTTATGCATGTTTATGCATAAAAATTATCTAGAGAGATCTTAGGGTTTTAACAGTGGTATCAGAGCAATCTCTAGCTAATTGCTGTTATTTTTTCTTTCTTATTGTAAAATTTTAGCATTTTTTGAAGTAAAATTTAATATTTATTAATAAAAATATTATTTTGTTGATGATTTGCACGTGGATCATCGATATGGCGATTGGAACGCATGTTACTACTATTAAATGGACGAATCGACGTCGCGAGGAAATTTCATGAGTTTAATGCTATTTTTTCTATTTTTTATGGTTTAAAATAAGCATTAATGGAAATTTTTACAAAAACACCACATATTTTATTGTGGGTATTTTTGGTAGAATGCATTCCCTAAATTTCTAGAATTTTTAGGAAATTTTTCCTAATTTTTTAGAAAATTTTTAAGCATTTTTATGGTTAAAAATGTATTTTTTATACATTTTTGCGGGTTCTTCCGCGGGTATGCGATCAAATTTCTGCCGATTTTCTGCTGAAATACAGTAGGGGGCAGCATGTTGATGCATGTAATGCTCTCTCCTGTGCTGCGTGGGACCCTCTTCGCCTCTCAAATCTGGTTTTTCTCGTCTATTTTCCTCCCGCTTGTGTGAACTTCTCTTAAAAGGGATTTTTTAATTAAATATTAGTCATAATTAATATTTAATTATGATTAGTTTAATATTAATTATAATTAATATTTAATTATGATTAGGCTTAGTTTAATTAAAAAGATTGATTAAAGCTTAATCCTCCTCTTTGTTATAACAGAGAAGGAGGGGGTGGAGAATAAGAATTGGATGGAGAAGAAGGAGAGGTGAGAGGTGAGAGGTGAGAGGGAGTCTCCTCTCCCTCTCATTTTTTTGTGCACGCAGGGGGGGGCAGGCAGAAAAAATGCCAACCCCCCCTTAAAAAATCATTTTATAAGCTTTATAAAAATCTTATTAAAGTTTTTGTTTTTTTTTAATTTTTAAAATGAGTTTTTTTATTTAAAAAAAGCTTTTGAAAATTTTTCAAAAAAAGCTTGGAAAAAAGCCTAAAAAATCAGGGAAATTTGACATTTGAGAAAAACAAATCTCTGGAAATTTTTTATCTTAAAACCTTTTGGCTTTTCATCTTCCGGGAAACCGGCTTTCCGTTTTCTCGAAACCTTTTGGCTTTCCAAATTCCGAAAAAACTTTTGAACTTCCGTATTACGGAAACTTTTGACCGTTCACATTCCGATTTTTTTTGTCTTTTCATTTTCCCGAAACTGTTGGCTTTCCGTATTCTAGGAAAACCATTGGGATTCTCAAATTTGTGACTGTTCGTATTCTAAATGCGTTCGGGGTAAATTAAAAATTTTTAAAAATTCTTGAAAATTAGTGAAAAATTAGACAAAGGTTATTTTAAATTTCGAGAAAATGTGGGGTTGGTGTTTGGCATGTGGTGTGTCCATTCGGGCACCCGTGACCATTCAACTTCTTTTAAAAATATATTTTTTGACCCAGGAAATTAGAAAATCCATTAAAATTGTAAATTTTCATTGGATTTGAGAATTGTCGGCGGAATTGGAAATTTCGTGAACGATGGGATTCTCAGGAAAAATTAGTAATATTCTAGAAATTATTTTTAGAAATCCTAGAAATTGGTATTTTTTAAAATATAAATGGTATTTTGGTAAATTTAATTGCTATTTTTTTTTGAAAAAATATAAGTTTGAAATTGCCATAAGATAGGTTTGGTGAAATTCAAAATTATCATATTTTGAGGCCTTATAAAATTAGGAAAAATTAGAAAAAATTTATGTTAATTCTTTTTCTTGAGAATTTAATATTTTTGAGGGTTATTTATTGTTGAAGTACATTTTCTCGTACTGACATTAGATAAATGCAAGTTATTCGCATATTATTAATACGATTATACCTCGTATTAGTAGATATTTCTATTTGGATTAATTTTAAACGATGTTTTCATGATTTTTTACCATTGTTTAGCTATTCTTTTTGGACATGTTCCTTAATTTCTTTTGATGGCTATAATTTGCGTTCAAAGTGGGTTTCAACTTTGACACTTTTCCATGATAATTTATTTTGCACTTATTTAAGTGTGGTCTATGCTTAATTTCTTAAGCCTAAGACAAATTCTATTATGGGTTAGTTGCAACCGGAATCTTATTCTAGGAATTGATTGTGGAAGAGTAGAGAATTAATTCAATCATAAAAACCATTGCTTGTAAGCTTCAACTAAATCAAATCAATTGAAATTTAAACACTTAAACAAAATTAATAATACTTAGCTCATAGACCATATTGGGTGCAATCTTCCCCCCTCTTGTGCGTGGCCTCTCCCCACACAAGAGTATTTCTTTATTAGCTTTCTCTTTCCACAAAATTAGGCCATAGCCCCCAAAATATACAAGATGTGCTTTTTAGAGAGCACGGCACTCTTATTTAACAAAAGTAGAGTGTCAAATTGGGACTAGGGTAAAGCCATAGTCTTTAATAAATTCCACATAAATAAATGTATCTTTCCGAAAGTTCAAAATGAAAAAATCATTTGATAAGGTTACAAGCTACTATGCTTGCCAAAAATGAAATGAGATGAACCAAGACATTTCTTCCAAAGTAAACTCTTCAATTTTCATAGTCTTTATCACTTGAAAATATAAGCCTAATTAATTATTAAATTAATCCCACAAATATTAAACAGGCACAAATCATCACCAACTCATGACTACCAGGCGTAAGTACCCCAGGAATCACCCTGCCATACAAACCTAACTGAAATAATCATAGGTGGCCTCAAACATACGTCATATACCGCACGTATTAATATTTATAGTGGTGTCACCCACGATATTAACCTAGCCGGCATGACGCAAGAGTAATCTAGGCGTCCCCAAATTACTCAAGAGGGGATAAATAATATTTTTCTAGAGGACTTAAAATATATTCTCATGACATCCCTCTTACTTGAGTTTGCAATTGTCCTCAATTGCGGATTTGCTGGGTTTGAAAAGAATGAAGAATTTCAGGGTAAACTCGGAAAAATTTCTCAGGCATCCATTTAGCATCTTCTTGTGGATGATTCTTAAAAGTCAAAAGATACTTGAAGTATTGATTACCTGTTCTTGTTGTTGTTATCTCTTGGTCAATGATAGCATCAGGAACTAGTACTTCTTCCTCTCCTTCAATAAGAGGTGGTTCCTCATATGTTGGATGAGTAGGAAGTGTTCCTCGAAAAGGTTTCAAGAGATGGATATGAAAAGAATTGTGGATATTCCAATTAGATGGAAGCTCTAGTCTATAGGCCACATTATTAATCTTTTGAAGGATTTTAAATGGCCCATAATATCTAGGCGCTAGCTTCACTGCAGGGAATTTTTCCACACTCTTTAATCGACGTTTTTCAATTCTCAAAAGTACATAATCACCTTCTTGAAATGAAAAATCTTTACGCTTCCTATTTGCTTAAGATGTATACTTCTCTTGAGCTCTTGCAATACAATCACGCACTTCAGATAGAATGTGATCAAAGTCTCTAACATATTGGTCGGCAGCTTCAATTTTATGAGAGAGTCTAGTAGCCGGAATAGGCAATGCTCTTCCATAGATAATCTCAAATGGTGCTCGACCAGAGCAGTATGAGGAGTATTATTATAAGCAAATTGGAGTAGGTGTATGTACTTATAAGCATATCTAAAATAGTGCTATTTGTAACTTCGGTTTG
This sequence comes from Cibotium barometz, assembly GCF_041138505.1. Taxonomy (NCBI): domain Eukaryota; kingdom Viridiplantae; phylum Streptophyta; class Polypodiopsida; order Cyatheales; family Cibotiaceae; genus Cibotium; species Cibotium barometz. The sequence continues at coordinate 44,684,677 of NC_141081.1, read as the reverse complement.
TCCATTTGATTCCGGATGGAAAGCCGTGGAAAAATCTAACTTAGTGCCTAAGTTTGAGAAAAGAGCAACCCAAAAGTGACTACAAAATTTAGAATCTCTATCAGAAACTATCACTTTGGATAGTCCATGATGAACAAAAATTTGCTTAACAAATATGTTCGCGGCTTGCTGAGAAGTTAGTGTTTTTTTACATGGAATGAAATAGGCTTGCTTACTAAATCTGTCCACTATTGTCCAAATCATGTCATGGTGACTGGACATAGTAGGAAAGCCAGTAATGAAGTCCATAGACACTTGTTCCCATGGTCTATCAGGAATAGGTAGAGGCATAAGCAATCCTAAAGCTTTGCCTTTGTAGCTTTTAATTGTTTGGCAAATGTTACATTCAGCTACAAATTTAGCTACATCATTCTTCAAATGAGGCCAATAGAATTCTCGAGAAACTACTTGAAGTGTTGCGGAAACTCCTCTATGTCCCACAAATGGTGGTTGGTGCATCTCTTCCAAGACAAGTTGTCTATAAGGTTGAGTAACACACAATCTTTTCTCAAAGAAAAGATAGCCATCATTATGAGAATAACTTCCTTGAGGTGTCCAATTGTTTTCACGCAATTTGATCCATATTTCAGAAAAATCTGGATCAATTTCATAAGTTTCTTTCATGAGTACAAATGGTTCACTTTCAATAATGGAAATGTTGTTGATATTTGGTCTTCGACTCAAAGCATCGGCAACAACATTTTCTTTTCCAGGTTGGTATTGAATCATAGGTTGGAAACTTTGAATGAAAGATGTCCATTTAATATGCCTATCTGAAATAAGAGGTTGCGTAAGCAAATGCCTAATGCTTTGTTGGTTTGTCTTGATAAGAAATTCAGAACCCATTAGGTAATGCTTCCAGATTTTCAAAGCATGCACTACTGCTGCTAATTTCTTGTCATATGTGCTATAATTTTGCTCCACAGGCTTAAGCTTTCTACTTTGATAAGCAATAGGATGGTTGTCTTGCATAAGAACAGCTCCAAATCCTTTGCCACCACTAGCATCAGTCACTACTATAAAGAATGGTCTTTGAAAATCAGGTAGTGTTAGAACTGGTGCTTGTGCTAAAGCATTCTTGAGTGTTGCAAAAGATTTATCTTGCTTTTCAGTCCAATTGAAATTTGTAGCTTTCTTAAGGAGTTCAGTCAAAGGATGAGCAATACAAGCAAAATTCTTGAGACGAACTTCTTATAATAACTACATAAGCCAAGAAAAGATCTAAGATCATGTATGTTTCTAGGTGTAGGCCAAGAAGCAATACACTCAATTTTCTTAGGATCTACACGAATCCCTTCAGCCGACACTATATGACCTAAGTATTCAATCTCCTCTTGAAAGAAAGAACTCTTTTCAGGATTGATATACAATTCATTTTCTCTCAAAAGATTGATATACAATTCATTTTCTCTCAAAAGATTGAACACTTGTTCCAAGTGTTGTTCATGCTCTTGTCGATCCTTGCTGAAAACAAGAATGTCATCAAAGAACACTATAACAAAACTTTGAAATTTAAGGAATATGCGATTCATCATACGGCTGAAAGTAGCTGGAGCATTGGTCAAACCAAATGGCATAACCAAAAACTCATAGTGACCAGTTTGGGTTCTAAAAGCTGTCTTGAAAATGTCAGACTGAGTCATACGAACTTGATGATACCCAGACTTTAGATCAATCTTGCTAAAGACCTTTGATCCTCTAAGCTTGTTTCAAGAAGATCATCTACCCTAGGAATAGGATATCTGTTCTTGATAGTAATCTTATTCAATGCACGATAGTCTACACACATTCGGTAAGTTCCGTTCTTCTTCTTAACAAGAAGTACTGGAGCTCCAAAAGGTGAACTACTAGGTCGAATAAGGCCTCTCTCTAGCAAGTCTTCTATTTGGCTTTGGATTTCTTTTTGCTCTAAATTGTTGACTCTATAGGGAGCTTTACAATGCGGGGAATTTCCAGGCAATAAGTCAATACTATGATCCTCAGGCCTAGACTTAGGTAATCCTGGAGGTAGATCTTCCATGAAACAGTCACTAAATTTGGAGATAAAAAGATCAAACTTTGGTCTTTTGGATGTGTCAGACTCAGCATCAAGCTGGTTAACCCATACCATATAAGTCTTGTCTCTTTTTCTTAGAGCTCTCTTTACTTGAGTGTGACTCAACAAAGGACTCATTTCTCCTTTGAGACTTGACACTGGAGGATAATATCTTCATTGTCCTTCCTTAGAGAAATGCTATGAGTGTCATAGTCTATAATAGGATTGTATTTGTGTCTCCAAGGCATACCCAAAATTATATCTACCCCTTGTAAAGGTGCAACTAAGAAATCCCTCTTTTCTGTTAAAGGTTTGATGCATAAATCCAAACTTTTCACCTCTTGCATGCAATTATACTTTGCTCCAGTAAATGCTGCTTTGACTTTAAAATGCGTAGGTAAAGAATGAAGATTTAATGCTTTAAGTACCTTTTCAGAAATGAAATCATGTGTACTACCATCATCATGCAAAATAAGAACTTCATGTCCATTTATCGTTCCTTTTATTTTAAGCAAAGAATGAACATGAGGTTTACCTTCTTGTTCTGAGTAATCTGGATCGGAATTACCCTCTTGCTCGAATGATTCTTCTTCATTGTCGTCTTCTTCAATCATATTGACTCGAGCTGCTGCTTCTGCTGGTGTTGAATTCTCGGTACGCTCCGGACAATTCGGTGCTATGTGACCTTCTTTGTGGCACTTGAAACATTTGATAGGAGATGTCTTGGGTTTGCCACCATTGACTTTCTTATTGGTACTCATGTTACCTTTAGCCTCGTCCTTGCCTTTGTCATAACCTGGTTTATACATCTTCTTTGAAGCATAAAAAGATTTAGTAAATGGTTTAGAAGAAGTACCCTCATGTGCTTTAATCTCTTTGGGAAAACCATTTTTACGTTCTGAATTAGTTGCCAAGATATTGCAGAAGATAGTGAATGAGGTCGAAACATATTCACATCGGCCCTAATGGTAGATCTAAGGCCCGATATGAACTTCCTTTTTTGATCCTTCTCGCTGACTCTATCCACAACCTACACCTGTAATAAAGTATTCCAGAACTTTTCTACATACTATGACATAGTTTCCTTTTCCAATTGATGCAAAGTGTCCCATTGGTGCCTAACTTTGGACTTGAATTGTGAGGGTAAAAAGTACTTTTTAACCAGCCGTTGAAATCTTTTCCAAGAATCTGGCTTGTCACGACCTTGCTTTACTACACTCCACCATAAAGCTGCACTGTCTACCAAATGATTGACTGCACATTTAATCTTATCACTCTCTGAAAATTTTTCTCCAGAAAAATAGTCATCTAGTTGACTAAGCCAAGCTAAAATGACCCTAGCATCCTTCTTTCTATCATAATTTTGAAATATGAAAGCTTTCCGACTAATCTTGGATTCTTTTTGTGAAACCTTTGTGCTTGCAATGTAGCATTTACAGCCCTTTGAATAGTGTCATCTTCGTCATCAAAAGATAGCGAAGAGTCACGCTTGCGTCTACGACTCGTGAGCTGTCTTTCCAATTCAATACGCTTCTCTCTTTCTTCTACAATTTGATGTTGTAAAGAAAGGAGTTGCTCTTGAATTGATGGCGAGATAGGCAAATCTGCCATAGTGCTTGTGCAAATGATATAGATAAATAAAATTTTACTTTATTTGATGTAAATAAATAAAGCAAAAATAAGTACTTATCTTGTTTTTCTCCCGCAATTTGATCTTGGTTGAAGCTGAACAAAGACGTTGTTCAATGGCTGAATTAAATTCTCGTCGCCTCAAACAAATCCCGAACGATTCTGCGTGATTCAAGAGTCTTGGGCTAGTCGAATTGTTGATGAAATAATTTTTTTGCACTTTGAAACCTGCTGAAACAGTCCTGTAAACCTTGTCCAATCTCTGTAATATTTTTTGAATTTTTTCATAATTTTTCAAAAGCGATTTCGGAATTTTCTGGCCTTTTCTAGGCAATTTTCAAGCCTTTTAAAACCTGTAAATCACTTTTCTGCACCCAAAAATTTCCAGAATTGGAAATCTTTGAAATTTCTCTTCAAATTTGAAAATAGGAGAAGTAAAGGTTCAAAAAGGAGTGATGTGACTTGTATGGGGATTGGGAAAAGTAAGATTAGATTAAGAGTTGATTAGCTTATAGAGGATTAGCTTTGGGTTTTTTTTATCACATCCACACGCCGTTTTGCGCCGGCAGGCTGCTGCCGTGCGCCTCCTTCTTAGAATTCTTTGTGTGATTTATTTGATGGCTTTTACAGAGATTTACCTCCTCCGTCCATTATAGATTTGCTCATGCTTGAAGCTTTCTGATTTCTGAGAGATACCCGTGTGAGGTTTTTGGCTATAAGGATTTCATCCATACGATCAGATTTTGATTTCACTGAGTATTTGGAAAAACCACTTTTTGATAGAGAGGGATGGTTTTGCAAGGTGGTGAGTGGGTTTGAGAGTAGATCTAGTTTTGAATCTTTGACCTTTGGGTAAAGACCTACAAAACAGCCTTCTGTCCACTGGATAAATTCCTACACTTTCTTAATTTTTGAGAAGTTGAAGCCCTTTCCTACCTTCTCCACAAATCTCCTAGCCCAAGCTCTGATACCACTGCAACCGGAATCTTATTCTAGGAATTGATTGTGGAAGAGTAGAGAATTAATTCAATCATAAAAACCATTGCTTGTAAGCTTCAACTAAATCAAATCAATTGAAATTTAAACACTTAAACAAAATTAATAATACTTAGCTCATAGACCATATTGGGTGCAATCTTCCCCCCTCTTGTGCGTGGCCTCTCCCCACACAAAAGTATTTCTTTATTAGCTTTCTCTTTCCACAAAATTAGGCCATAGCCCCCAAAATATACAAGATGTGCTTTTTAGAGAGCACGGCACTCTTCTTTAACAAAAGTAGAGTGTCAAATTGGGACTAGGGTAAAGCCATAGTCTTTAATAAATTCCACATAAATAAATGTATCTTTCCTAAAGTTCAAAATGAAAAAATCATTTGATAAGGTTACAAGCTACTATGCTTGCCAAAAATGAAATGAGATGAACCAAGATATTTCTTCCAAAGTAAACTCTTCAATTTCCATAGTCTTCATCACCTGAAAATATAAGCCCAATTAATTATTAAATTAATCCCACAAATATTAAACAGGCACAAATCATCACCAACTCATGACTACCAGGCGTAAGTACCCCAGGAATCACCCTGCCATACAAACCTAACTGAAATAATCATAGATGGCCTCAAACATGCGTCATATACCGCACGTATTAATATTTATAGTGGTGTCACCCACGATATTAACCTAGCCAGCATGACGCAAGAGTAATCTAGCCGTCCCCAAATTACTCAAGAGGGGATAAATAATATTTTTCTAGAGGACTTAAAATATATTCTCATGACATTAGTTGATCCGTTTGTTTTGGTGGATTTTATTGGATGTTTTCCAAGTTTTATATGGACTCATCAGGTTCTACCTAGATCACTTGTGTTTAGGGGTTTTTTATTGAGTGCTACACACATGTGTTTCACTTTTGCTTACTTTGGAGTTTTGCTTGAACGACACCACATTCATATACTCCGGATTGATGAGTTGGCCACTAATTTTAATGCTTCTTTTGGCATGATTAATGACCATTAGATGGTATGCATTGATTTTTATGATCAACTATGGTTTTCTTGGATTCGAGAAGCTTCTATGCTTTTATCCATGGTTTTATATTGATCTTTTGGATAATATCATGTGCTTTGAAGTAGCATTTGTCTTCGTTTTTTGCACTTAATTTTGGAGTATATTGCTTGTACTTTTGTACATATTCCAACTTGTATACCTAGTTGCTTATGTATCTAGGTGAGTTATTTTTCTACCCTAGCTTTAGTGTGTGTTCATTGGGTAGTTATCATTAGAAAGGCGCCAATATTTCAAAATTCTTTTCTAATGATGTACTCAGAAAGAGTTATTCCTTGATGTGGTCTCAGGAATATAGAGACAAGTTTTAGTATGTGAAAGTTTGGGATAAGGCCATCTTATTTCTTTTATAAAGGATTTTATTCATATCTCGTAGACGGCATACTAGGGAGTTTCAAATTAGTAAGGTATGTATGGGTGGTATCATGGTGGTATGGGATGCTAGCAATCCCTCCCATATATTATCTTATGGGATAATTTGTGCTCAAGATTATTGCTTTGCTTACATCACTTAGCATGTTGACCTCAACATTCAAAGACAATCTCATTTTCTAAATTGACTAGAAGTTATAGTGTGGGCATTCTCTAGATAAACTTCTTTTATCTATAGCCTGCATGTATTGATGAGTGTAATCTCGTCGGCATTTTCACTTGTTGAAATCTCTTTCTTTAGAGTTCAACAAGTTTATCTTGTTGTGTTTGGATTAAGGAAATTTGGATTTTTCCTTTATTGGCATTTCTTTCTCTAGTTCCGTACTTTAGGTGATTTATACAGTCAACCTGATGGTTTATGGATCAACATATGTGACTCATCGAGACGCTCATGACTCTCTATGTTGATATGGGTAACTCAAGACGTCGATTATTCCATGTGTAGATGTGGGTACGTTGGGGCACCGATGAATCCCTGGTTTTTGCTGTTATAATGCCATGTTTTCCTACTTTATTCTGAATGGTTTACAACGAGGAAACTACTTTGAGTATGAATTCCTATGATCATCCATAGTCTGATGGGCAAACAGAGCGTATGAATCAGATTGTAGAGGATATGCTTTGTGCATATGTCTATGGAAAAGCATCAAATTGGGAAAAATATCTTCCAATGATGGAATTTGCCTATAACAGTTTTAAACATACGGCTATTGGTTTTAGTCCGTTCATGCTTATGTATGGGTATCAACCCAGGGCACCTATTGATGTCGGTCTTAAGGACATCGAGCTTGATGCATCGAGGGATTTCTTGCATGATATGCCAAGAAATGCCGACCGAAGCTCAAGATTCTATCAGGAGTGCTCAGGATAGGGCATGGTTCTATGCTGATGGAGGATGCTCAATTTGGTCTTTTGAACTAGGAGCGTTGGTTTATTTAAAAGTTCCCAAAGATTTTCAGACTTTGTCAATAGGAAAATGCTCGAATTTATCTCCTAGATATTGTGGTCCATTTCGATTTATACATGGGATTGGCACGGTTGTGTATGAACTAAAACTACCTCCAATTGTTAGAGTTCATCTAGTCTTTCATATCAATAGATTGAAAGGGAAACTGGGAGGTGAGGATAACACAGTTACTCCTCAAGAACTCGTTGAAGTCGAAGAATTATCCTATGTTCCACATGAACCTGATAAGGTACTTGAATTCAGGGAAAGGAAACTTTGTAGTTGACTAATCCCTGAGGTTAAAATTAGGTGGAAAGATAGGGAAATAGAGGATTCGACTTGGGAGTCCGTTGATATTGTTCAATGCATTTCTCCTTCTTTTCATTGCAAGAGTGCAATGTTTTGAGAGAGGGGAAGCATGTTATATGCACATTATGTGTGCATATACTAGGAGGCTAACCCACATTAACATGGGAACAAGTTCTAGTGGAGCATGGGTTAGGACTAACCTTAAGGTTTAAAGTTAGGGTCAGGCATCCAAGGGTCAAGCATGGGAAATAGAGAGTCAAGAGTCACTTGGGGACCCTCCTATATAATAGGGGCATGGGGCACACTCAAGGGAGGCTTAGAGGCTTGAGGCTTGGAGGCTTAGAGGCCAAGGCTATGTTATCTTGAGGCTTAGGCTATGGTCTCTTGATGTTATCTTGAGGCTAGGTTATGTTATGCTCTCTTGTGTAGAGGACCATAACTACTCACCTACCATTTCACACTATAGCTACATGCTATTGGATTGGAGTTATACCTCTTGATGGTATGGGACATCAAGGTAAAGGTATGATGTATTTCATTATAATTCATATGTGCATCCCTTGGACTCGGGGGTGGTCGGGTGGATGAGTTTATGCCTGATTTATGCATAACAATTATCTAGAGAGATCTTAGGGTTTTAACAAGGTGAAAAGTCAAGTGTTTACACTTGGCACAAGGTTCTAGATGGGGGTAATGGTAAACCTCAACAAGATGTAAGGGTGGGAAAAGCTTCGCGGAGAAAAAGAGAAGAAGGACCTTCACAACTACATTCAATTGATAGAGATTGACTCAACGAGCTTCAACAAATGGATGCCAACTGATAAAGACAACCAAACTTCACATTGCTAGCACCAATCATTTAAAGAGAAAGATAAGTGATATCTTTTCTTTTTCTTTATTTTCAAATTCTTAAAATGTTGTTTATCAATTAGTCTAGAAAAAATTGCTTTTACATATCTTTTTATAATAATTAGTTAAACTTTAACTAAATAGAAAAAAAAATTAATGGAAAGGTAGTCATTGTTTAGTATTTATTTAAAAAAAGGCTATTGAGATTATTGCTTATTAGTCAATTCCATCAAATCAAAAAGTAAGATTGCATTCTCTTTAGAATCAAATAATATAGCATTAGAGTAAAAGAAAGATCCTGTTTTACCCTGTTTTGGCCTAGAGAGAGAAAATGTCTAGAGGGAGATAATTCAAAATTGAGATATTTTTTTATATAAAAATCCTCCTAGTGTCTAAAATGGTTTCCCCTAAAACAGAAATTCAAAAAGAACTTTCCAATGTGTAATTGGAGTTAATTGAAAAGAGATAAAAAGAACCTTAGCCTAAGGGTCTAGATTTTCCATTTTTTTTTTATTATGGTCCAATTAAGGTTCCTATGGACCAATAAGATTAATCCAAATGTAGGGAGGAGATAAATTGAAGAATTAAAAAAAAATCCCAAAAATGAGTAAATGCTCACATAAAATGAAGAGTTAACTGAGTACAAGGTTCATTAGTTAAAAATTAAGCGATATTTAGAGAAAATGATGCATTTTTGACACCTCAGTGTGGGGATCTTCCCTCATGAAGGAGGCACCTATTTCACATGTGTGGAGGAGTTTTAAACTAAAAAATAATGAGATATTGAGATATTTTCATCTCTCCTCTCTCCTATTTCAACTAGATCTAAAAAGTAATCTAAACTGACCCAAAAATGGTCAAAAATTGACCAAACTAATCTGGAAAATTCTAGAATCAGTTTGCTTGGTTAGAGGCTCACTTTTTCCTATAAATAGAAGCCTTCCCCTTTGTAAAAGCTTAATGGTGTTTATGAACTGTTACTCTACTCCTACCCAGAGTCATTTACATTGAATTTTCTTGATAATTCAATTGTTTTTGGCTTAATCCTCTCCAAAGTAATTGGTGGCCACTCTTGCTTCAAACAAGAGTAGAACCCTCAATCCCTCAAGCCAAAGGAAAGCTTACAACTCTATGTAAGCTGAATTTTTCTTACTTTTTAATTTTAAATCTATGGTTTTCTTGATTTTCTTGTTTTATAGATGATTGAAGTAAATTCTAATGCTATGCCTTGATAAAAAGGCCACCCCCTTCTCTTCTTTACATTTCAGCCTTTCTTTATCCTAGAATGATTAACAAATCGATTAATTAAACTTTTCTTATTGTTTACTCTCTTGATTTCTAAAAATTGAGTAGATTAGAGTCCTATACATCAAGATTGGGTTAATTTAAGTTGATATTAGAATGATAAAAATAAGAAATGGTCAGCCATGTTGCCATATATATAGGCAGTGATGTGTGTGAACACACTTAGGACCGCTGGGGCACTTTTTCCCTCTTTAGGAGGTTTTTTCCCCCGACTTGTATATACGCCCATCCTTCTAGGGCTAACTTATCTTTGTACATTGACACAATCTAATACTTTTTGTGTTGTGTGCATTCTTGCTTCTTCTTCTCCAAGCTTTGTGTGCTTTCCTGCAACCCTAATTCCAACAATTGGTATCAGAGCAGGCATCGGCTCCCAGGGCAACACCGCCAGCACCCTCCGACTCACGTTCTCCGATTGAGGTGAGTTTTCACGAGCGCTTGCAGGTCCTTATACTATGCAAATTTGCCCGTAGGGCTGTGCGTTCTCAGAATTTGCATCTAAGGTCGTTTCGGGCTCCGTTTTTGCATTTCAAGTTCTGCACAGGTGTTTTCGTCATTTTCTGCAGAAATTTCGACAGTGCAGTTTTCTGCAAAACAGGCATACGTACTCTATTGTGGACCGTGCTACATAGCACGAGTTGTTTTCTGTTCAATCTTTACTTCATTACAGGCAGCTTTTGCATCAGTTTCAGTCAGTGGCCATGGCTGATAACAACAATGATGTATTTCGCATGTTGTCTGCTGAAGACAAACTGGATGGAGATAGCAACTACCCACTTTGGGCATACATGATGCAGCATGTTTTGGTTGCAAAAGGAGTGTGGAACATTGTGCAGGGTATAGATGTACGTCCAGGTTCTGTGGATGTAGGATCTGTTGAGGATGTTGCAGGTTCTAGCAGCTCTACTGTTGCTGCTGTTTTACCCACTGCTGAACAAGCTCATTGGGATGGTAAAGATACGCAGGCTCATGCCTTGATTGCACTTTCTGTCAAACGTAACATCACCCCACATATTCGTTCAGCTAAAACAGCAAAACAGGCTTGGGATATTCTAGCTGGTTTGTATGCAGGTCGTAACGAGGCAAAAATCGCTTACCTGCGTAAAGAGCTAGAATTGAAGATTATGCAAGAAGATGATGACATGAATGTTTTTCTTGCTGAGATTAAAGATCTCAAAGAGCAGTTGATTTCTGCAGGTGAGATTATTCCTGATCATTCTCTTGTGCAGACTGTTCTTGATGCTTTACCTGAGACATATCAGACTTTTACTTCCACGTGGAGACTTCTTAATGAGGACAGACCTGATGCTGTCAAGTATGATACTTTAGTCAACAAGCTCTTGCAAGAAGCGCAGTCCAGGCAAAATAGGGCCAGGCAGCGTGCAGTTGATCAAGCATTTATTGCTGCCCAGCAACAGAGAAGAAGTGGTAAGGCAGCCCCTTCCACTGTTTCTTCTCCTATTAGTAGGTCTGCAACTTCTTCTCCTTCCACAGGTAGCAACAATAAGTCTGAGAAGGCTCTTGATAAAGGCAAGAAAAAGACCAGGTGCAACTATTGTAAGGCAAATGATCATGTCATTAAGAATTGCCCTAAGCTAAAGGCTAAAGAGGCAAAGAAGAAAGAGTCAAATGCAGCCACAATAGCGGATGCTTCTACAAATGCAGATTCAGCAAATGTTGTGCAGGATACAGAATGGGCGTTTAGCGTGTATTGCAAGTATGACCCATCTGTACATGATGCATGTTTGGCAGTTTCTGTTGACTCTCATGTTTGGTATTTTGACAGTGGTGCTACAAAGCACATTACCTCGCATCGTGATATGTTCACTTCTCTTGAGGCTGTCCCTAATGGGAATACTGTCACATGTGCCAATAATGCTTCTTACCCAGTGAAGGGCATTGGTAAAATTATGCTTACTGCTGCAAATGGCAGCGCTTTCACACTTTCAGATGCTTTGTATGTGCCAGGGATAAAGAAGAATCTATTGTCTGTCTCTGCGCTTGCTAGACTTGGATTTGTAATCAAATTTGTGGATGACAGATGTACTGTTCATGATTTGACTTCTGGTGATACGATTATTGTATCTGGCACCTTGTTTCGTGGGCTGTATAGGCTCAATTCTTATGACAAGTGTGTGGAAGATTCAGCAAATGCAGTTTCTGATGGAAAGGCAGTTTCAGATGCAAAACTATGGCATGCTCGTTTTGGTCATCTGAACTTTGCTAGTTTGCTGCGTTTGCAGAAATTTGATATGGTTGCTTCATTGCCCCCTCTTGAGGCACCATTGAAACATGTTTGTGAAGGCTGTATTTTGGGCAAAATGCAGCGTTCTGCGTTTCCAAAGGATGGTTCTGTGCGGGCCACTCGCAAATTGCAGCTTGTACATAGTGATGTATGTGGGCCTATGCAAACTCCGTCATTTGGTAAACACTTGTACTTCGTGACTTTCATTGATGATTACTCAAGGCATGCATGGGTATATCCACTGAAGGCAAAGTCCGAAGTGTTTTTGTGCTTCAAACAGTTTTTTCTTATGGCTGAAAATGTATCCAATTGTACTGTGGGCACCCTCCGTACTGATCGAGGGGGGGAGTACATGTCTAAAGAGTTTGATGCATTTCTGGCTAGTCGTGGGATAAAACACCAATGTACAGTGCCGTATACCCCTCAGCAAAATGGTGTTGCTGAGAGGAAGAACATGTCACTTATGGAGATGGCACGATGTCTGGTCAAGAGCCAAGCTTTGCCACATGCGTTTTGGCTTGAGGCTGTCATGTGTGCTGCATATGTACTCAACAGGTGTCCCACTAAGGCCTTGCAGTCTATTACTCCATACGAAGCTTGGCATGGCAGGAAGCCTTCTATTGGTCACTTGCGTGTCTTTGGTTGCTTGGCCTATGCTTTAGTGCCTGTGCAACAACGCAGAAAATTGGATGATAAGGCTGTCAAATGCATTTTTGTTGGTTATAGTGCTGAGAGCAAGGGTTACAGATTGTATCATCCGCAGTCAAAGCGTATCTTGATTAGTCGAGATGTTGTTTTTGTGGAAGATGCTGTGCAGCCCTTGTTATCATGTACCAAAGAGACAGGTGTAAGCTCACGGGATGTATTTGATACGTTGTTGCCTCTCTTTACAGGTGGGAATTCAAATGTAAGTCCTAATGAGGCAAATATTCAGCCTATGCAGATTTCAAACGACATCATAGATCAACCTATTTCTGATGCAGATTTACAGGATGTAATTCATGAGGATAGGGCTGAAAATGAGCAGGCTAGAGGTATGCCTAAATGGCTGGTACAAACCTTGCGTGATAGTAAGATTGATGCACCTATTACTAGTCGTACTCGTTCAGGTTTTCAGCATGCCTCTTATGCATCAGATTGTTATGCTTTGGCTGTGTCTAGTATGTGTGAAGAGGAAGAACCTCTTTCATTTGATGAGGCACAAAATTCAGAAAATTGGTTGGCTGCAATGCAAAGTGAATATGATGGTATAATGAAGAATGGTACATGGTCTTTGTGTGATTTGCCTATTGGTAAAAAGGCCATTGGATGTAAGTGGGTTTTTAAATTGAAACGAAAGCCAGATGGTAGTGTTGATCGCTATAAGGCTAGACTTGTTGCAAAGGGTTATGCTCAAGAAAAGGGCATTGATTTTGATGAGACCTTTGCTCCCACTTGTCATATGACTACCATTCGTAGCATTTGTGCATTGGCAGCTCATAATGGTTGGAATGTACATCAGTTGGACATAAAGACTGCGTTCTTGAATGGAGATTTGCATGAGGAGGTGTATGTATCGCAGCCTCGTGGTTTTGTTCAAAGAGGGCAGGAAAACAAAGTGTGCAGGTTGAAAAAGGCTTTATATGGTTTAAAGCAAGCTCCACGAGCTTGGTATGAAAAGATACATGCATATTTGACTGCACATGGGTTTCAGAATAGTCCAACAGAAAGCACTTTGTATGTTAAACGTGTGGATGGTGTACATCTAATCATTGCTCTCTATGTCGATGACATGCTGCTCACAGGACCAAATGAGAGTCATATTGCTGATTTTAAGGCTGATTTGAATGCCTCTTTTGAAATGTCAGATTTGGGGCATTTGCATCATTATTTGGGGATACAATTTAAGCAGTGTGATGGAGGTATTGCTTTGTGTCAGACAAAGTATATTGAGACATTGTTGCGGAGATTTGGCCTTGAAGACTGCAAGCCTATTGCTACTCCAATGGAGACAGGTTTGAAGTTGAGTCTTCATGATGCTGGAGATCACTTTGATGTCACACTCTATCAGACAGCTGTTGGTTGCCTCATTTATGTATGCATTACGAGGCCGGACATTCAGTTTGCAGTCTCACAGGTGAGCAGGTTTATGCATAGCCCAGGGTCTCAGCATTGGAAGGCAGTTAAACGCATCTTTCGCTACTTGAGTGGCACCATACATCTTGGGTTGTTTTATCCCAAGGGGGGATCGTTGCCGCCAGATTTACATGCTTTTTCGGACTCAGATTGGGCTGGTTGCTATGACACAAGAGTGTCCACAAGTGGTTTTTGTTTCATGCTCGGTAGCTCATGCATATCTTGGTTGAGCAAGAAGCAACCTACTGTGGCCACTTCTAGTTGTGAAGCTGAGTACAGGGCAGCTTTCACAGCTACGGTTGAGTGTGTGTGGCTCAGACGGCTTATGGCTGACTTGGGTGTTGGACAGGAGTCTGCCACCTCTATCTTCACTGACAGTCAGAGCGCATTGGCAGTTGCGAAAAACCCAGTTTTTCATGCTCGCACAAAGCACATTGAGGTGCATTATCACTATGTCAGGGAGAGACTCTCAGCAGGAGAGATCAGCTTGGCCTATGTGCCAACACAGGACAACCTCGCCGATCTTTTCACAAAGGCGCTTCCTCGTGAGAAGTTCGAAGCTTTCCGCAAAGCTTTGGGCTTGCTCCCCTTTGTGGATTGATCTACTTCGGGCATGGCACTCCCCTATACATGAGTGCCAGCTCTCGTTCACACCATCACTCCCAGGGGGGATTTGTTGCCATATATATAGGCAGTGATGTGTGTGAACACACTTAGGACCGCCGGGGCACTTTTTCCCTCTTTAGGAGGTTTTTTCCCCCGGCTTGTATATACGCCCATCCTTCTAGGGCTAACTTATCTTTGTACATTGACACAATCTAATACTTTTTGTGTTGTGTGCATTCTTGCTTCTTCTTCTCCAAGCTTTGTGTGCTTTCCTGCAACCCTAATTCCAACAAGCCATACAAAGGAGGTTATGGTAAAATTTTCCAGAATTTTGTGGAAAAGAAAGTTTGTTTTTATGTTATTCTAAAAGAGTAATTCCCACCGTTTGTGCATTCAAAAAGAAATATTCTAATTTATTCCATGTACATATTCACCTATGAATATACATGGATATCATTGATACTAATTATTAAATTTAATTTCTATGCATGGAAAGATGCATAATAGAATTTTTTTATTATTAAAGTGTTATTTTCATTAAATTTAATTTCTATGCATAGAAAGATGCATAAAGGAATTTTTTATTTCAAAAGTGTTATTCTCATTAAAATTGATTTTTATGCATAGAAAGATGCACAAAGGAATTATTTTTATTTCAAAAGTGTTATTCTCATTAAAATTGATTTTTATGCATAGAAAGATGCACAAAGGAATGATTTTTATTTCAGAAGTGTTATTCTCATTAAAATTGATTTTATGCATAAAGGAATGATTTTTATTTCAGAAGTGTTATTCTCATTAAAATTGATTTTATGCATAAAAAGATGCATAAAGGAATTATTTTTATTTTAAAAGTGTTATTCTCATTAAAATAGATGCATAAAGAATTTTTATTTTAAAAGTGTTATTCTCATTAAAATAGATGCATAAAGAATTTTTATATCAAAATTAGAATTCTCTTAAATTCTATGTTTAAATTCTATAATAGATGTGAATGAATGGATGGATAGATGTGATGTGAATAGAGGTGATGAGAATAGAGGTGATGGATAGATGTGCTGTGAATAGAGGTGATGAGAATGTGAGGTGAATAGATGTGATGTAAATGAATGGATGGATGGATGTGATGTGAATAGAGGTGATGAGAATGTGAGATGAATAGATGTGATGAGATGTGATGTGAATCAGATAGATGTGAATGAATGGATGGATGGATGGATATGATGTGAATAGAGGTGATGAGAATGTGAGGTGAATAGATGTGATGAGATGTGATGTGAATCAGATAGATGTGAATGGATGGATTGATGGATGTGATGTGAATAGATGTGATGAGATGTGATGTGAATGAATATATGGATGGATGTGATGTGAATAGATGTGATGAGATGTGATGTGAATCAGATAGATGTCAATGAATATATGGATGGATGTGATGTGAATAGAGGTGATGAGAATGTGAGGTGAATAGATGTGATGAGATGTGATGTGAATCAGATAGATGTGAATGAATATATGGATGGATGTGATGTGAATAGAGGTGATGAGAATGTGAGGTGAATAGATGTGATGAGATGTGATGTGAATTAGATAGATGTGAATGAATGGATGGATGGATGTGATGTGAATAGAGGTGATGAGAATGTGAGGTGAATAGATGTGATGAGATGTGATGTCATGTGAATCAGGATGTAAATGAATGATATGGGATGTGAATGAATGTATGTGATGATAAATGATGTGAATGAGTATGTGAAAGAATAGATAAGGATGTGTATGTGAAGAATGGATGTGAATGTGTATGTGAAGAATGGATGTGAATGAGTTTAGAAAGAATGGATGTGGATGTATGTGAAAGAATGGATATAGATGTATATGTGAAAGGATGATGTGATATAAAGAGATGTGATGTGACATGAATGTATGTGTATGTAAAGTGATAGATATGAATGTATGGATAGATGTGAGTAGTCGTACATGTGAATCGGGATAGATGTGAATGAATAAGATGTGAGGTAAAATGAATGAGATGTGAGTGAATGTGATGTGGTCTGAATGGATGAGTTGTGAATGAATGTGATGTGGATATGGGTAGATGCGATGTGGATATGGGTAGATGCGAGTGGATGAGATCTGATGTGGTCTGAATGGATGAGATGTGAATGAATGTGATGTGGATATGGGTAGATGCGAGTGGATGAGATCTGATGCAGATAAATGAGAAAAGATGTGATGTGGATATGGGTAGATGCGAGTGGATGAGATCTGATGCAGATAAATGAGAAAAGATGTGATGTGGATATGGGTAGATGCGAGTGGATGAGATCTGATGCATTTATCTGATGCAGATAAATGCATCAGATAAATGAGAAAAGATGTGATGTGGATATGGGTAGATGCGAGTGGATGAGATTTGAATGCAGATAAATGAGAAAAGATGTGATGAGATGGAAAATGATGTGATGAGAATGGAAACACGTATGAAATAAATGAGGATTGATGTGGAACAATATGGAAAGACGAGAGTTCGTTATAGAAACTGTATTTATGACATTTTTAAATGACTGTTTTATGTCAAGAATGCTGGGGAAGCATTTTGACCGTCTTGTGAATGAGGTCGTGGAGACCTAATCTGATAAAGTTGCAACAGCTGACGGAGAGTCAATGGAGGATGTCTCGCGTAGCAAGGTCAGCAGAGGTCTTAACCAGCCTCGGTTTGATTAAAATGGTGAGCTTTCGGTACGGTGGATGAGGGACCAACGAAGCGGCCTATAAGTGAAGCGCTAGGTCACCTGCCTGCTGCGAAGGATCCTAAAGGGTGCTGACCATACGGTGCTCGGGCTCTGGGTCGCACGATACCCACGCGTGCATCAAGGAAGATATTGGAATAAGGAGTAAGAGTTGTTTTCTGAATCCGAGCATGTATCTGGTTGATTGACCTTGCTGGCCCTCAACGGATGAGTCCATGGCTCTTTTATATGGATCTATTGGTTGATCTTGCTGATCTTCAACGGAGAGTCCATCTAGATTTTTATAAGTGAATATATTACCGAGTATTATGAGCTAGGAACTATCGAAAAGACCCCTGAGTGGACATGTGGTGAGCATTCTGGTTGCCAATGATGCCATAGGTACACCGATAAAGGAATGATTGGAAATTAGAATTCAACCGAAGATTTTGAGGATTATGCTTTGTGACACTATGATTTCATTAAATGATTGTTTTAAAGACAGCTGAATCCATAAAAAAGGTAATTTCATATTGGGTGTGTAAGTGGTGTGACTAGTTTTAAGTTTGCATGAATATCCGGCTATGGGAGCCTGGGAACTCTTTTCCTTGGTACCCGGGACAAAACCTATTCAAATTCCTAATTGGATCCCATCACTACAATGGTTGGGACAGTTGGCTAACCCACGGGACTGGATGGGGTTAGGCTGGACTGATGGATCCCTAAAATGAGACTCAATTCTGTTATGGTACAATAGATGAAGTGAATCCCGGATAAAAATTGTTCTATGGAAAAGAATCAATGGCTGTGCCTCTCAATGAGGAAAAAAGTGTTGGTCTCTATAATCCAAGTGCAAGTCTTTTCCTTGATCTGTCTATGATACTTACGGGTTCGGTCAGATCAATTCAGTTAGTTAAGGCTCTTGACTACGTTAGAGAAAAAAATATCCTAGAGGAATCGCCCGTGCTTTCCGAGCGAGGGAAGTTTTTCCAGGTTCGGTTTTGGAAGAAACGAGGGATTAGTCTCTTGTTCGGATATCTGGGGCGAGGACCCGAGTGAGGGATCCTGCCCCGCACAAGAAATGCTACTTCCGCTGCTAGCACCCCTGAATTCGTTGCGCGGTGGGGACAGGGATCTTTCAACACTAATGTGAAAGAGAAAAGTCTATACTGTTAACCCTAGCTACATGACAAAACATTATAAAGGAAGAGGGAGAGACTAGAGACTATAGAGACCATAGAGATCATAAACAATAGCTTGAAACACTTTACAAAATTTATGAGTTACTACACATGAATATCCTTGTGAAGTATAAACTTAGAATGACCATAATAAATTGCTTTTAGCTTAGATAAGATATATGTTTGAATATCATTATTTTATAACTATTGAAAAGCCTAACTTATAGACTTGAGGAAAACACAAACTTAAACAATCATGGTAGTTTTATGTTTGGTGTGTATCTTCTAGATGCGGAAGAAGATACACGTTGGAACATCATTTGTTATTAAGATTCGAAATACTTGAATTTTGAATGTGATTAGATAATGATAATCAGCACACATGTCTCACATGGCTGGTCACCAATGAACATGTGTTACTTATTGTCCTTTCACATTAAAAGAAACTTTTAGAATATTAAACTTTATTGTTGTCCTTTCCTTGATGCCATACTAGTATGGGATGGTATAAAAGTTAAGGAATTTGATAGTAACAATCACAATATTCATACGAACTAACTCGACACTTGACCATAGTTCTCATCACTTTATTTCACCAAGACCATTTAGATATTTATCATTTAGAGTTATTACTACTTAAAAGCTATCCATCTAAACAATTGAATTGTAGAAATGATACTTGGTGTACACATGAGTGGTTTTTCCACACTTGTCTAGACCTTATCATCTCATATAAGAAAACACGCAACTGAGATAAGTTACTAACCTAAGAAAGAAGGATGTTAGATATTTGAGTCTATGGTTGATTGGGAACACTTGAGATACCGCTATACCATCATGCTGGCAGTTGGTATTGTGGGTGATACCACATTAATAATGATGAGCTAGTGTTATTGGTATATGCATTTGCGGCCATGCTAGTGTTATTAGTATTACAAGTGATTTATAGTGTTAAATATCGAGCTAGTGTATTTATTATGTGTTTGTGCCTAGGAGCGTAATACAAGTGATTTATAGTGTTAAATATCGAGCTAGTGTATTATTATTCGTATTATGTGTTTGTGCCTATGCCACATTAATAATGATGAGCTAGTGTATTATTATTCGTATTATGTGTTTGTGCCTATGATACCACATTAATAATGATGAGCTAGTGTTATTGGTATATGCATTTGCAGCCATGCTAGTGTTATTAGTATCACAAGTGATTTATAGTGTTAA
This sequence comes from Cibotium barometz, assembly GCF_041138505.1. NCBI lineage: Eukaryota > Viridiplantae > Streptophyta > Polypodiopsida > Cyatheales > Cibotiaceae > Cibotium > Cibotium barometz. Next base: position 44,664,973 of record NC_141081.1, on the reverse strand, counting down.
ATATCGAGCTAGTGTATTATTATTCGTATTATGTGTTTGTGCCTATGAGCATAATCATATTGGGATTAATTGTTGAGGAGTCCAATTAATTGTTATGACCAATGTGATTTGATGCTTGTGAATAATAGGCATTGAGTAGTGCAAGGATACCATTTGAGGTGTCGTATGGATGGTGGCCTGAGCATGGTATTCACAATGGTGGCTTGAGCATGGTATTCACGATGGTGGCCTGAGCATGGTATTCACGATGTTATATATGGCAATGTGCCAATTTTCATATTTAACTAATGTCGTATTTTGGCTTGGTAGGGCATTGTATTTGTAATGTTACTTTATATTCCATGGTTAGCACATAGTAGATGTGTAGAAGATCAATTTCTTTATTATAAAGATAGTGTAGAAGGCACTAAAGTTTCTTTTTGAAAAAAAAAATCCAAATTTGGACGGAGCAACCTATTATTTTTCTCTACTAGACATATCATATTCAAGCTGAGCAAACAATAATTAATTAGCGCCCATAATTAATTATTGTGGCCCTAAGGTCTCAACCTTAGGGTTATCTACTTGGCAGCTGGAGAGCAGAGCGTAGGGCAAAAAAAACACACGTTTTTTTTTTGTCTCCTCATAGCCGAAGAGTAGAGCGCAGGGCAAAAAAATATATGGATTTGAAAAAAAAACCGCTCGTCATTGCTCTCTCTCTCTCTCTCTTTGTTCGTTTGCATTGTGCTCTCTCTTAGATAATGCTAACTGCGAAAAAAGCCATTCATCGTCGTCATTTCTCTTTCCCTGTTCATTTGCATCGTTCTCTCTCTCTCTCTCTCTCTCTCGTGGCCCAAACTCATGCTCTTGTTTAGCACGCCTATTTATAGGCTTCCCAAAATCCTCTAGATCTAGAACAGTCTGGAAGCCTCCTGCTCAATCCACATGGCATCTTCACGATTTCTTTTTTTAAAAGGTTGATTAACCTTTTGCCTAAAGTCTTTCGCTATCCTAATTAATTAATGCCCAAACTAATATTGGGCACCTGAACTCCACGTTTTTTTGGGAAAAAAAAAAGCTACACAGAGCGAGAGAGAAACACTTTTTATCCCCATCCGGAACACTGTGCACTGCGCAGAACGTGTGCATGGAGGTCACCTTAACGCTAAAGCCGTTCTTGCACTCGCGCCCTTTTCCTTCAAATGCAAAACCAGGGCGCAAGCAATGGAGCCCGGGCCGCGTTGAAGCTATTGCATCTTGCACAAGCAACGCCGCCATGGTAGGCGATCAAGAGAAGAAGGTAGCAGATTTTACAGCGTGGCTCCAAGCAATGGGGCACGACCAATGCAACCTGCGCCTCCACACCTTCCCTCCAGGTGCTGTGACTCCAGGCTTTGGAACCATCACAGGTCCGGGTGGAGTCCAGAAAGGACAAGTTGTTGTCCAAGTGCCCCTCCAAGCATTCATGTCTGATGAGGTGAGCTCCCAAACAGTGCTTATGTTGCATTTAGGGTCCACATGAATCCTCTCAACCTTAACCTTGGGATTAAGGTTGAGCGCTCAGTATGTATTACAGTGAAGCTTAACCTTGCGGCAAACAGCTTATACTTTGAACTTTGATTGCAGACTGCCCTTGCTTGTTCTCATGTCGGTCCTCTTATCAAGCGGGCGGAGATGACGCCTTGGCAGGGCATGTGTTTGCATCTGTTGTTTGAGAGAGCTAAAGGCTGTAAAAGCATGTGGCATCCATATATTGCATTGCTTCCTACCGAGCTGGAGATGGCCGAACACCATCCCTTGATGTGGCCAGAGGTATTGTTGCAAGGTTATGCATGTAATTGTTACTCCTTTGATCCAGCTGAACATGTGCATATGCCATGTTAGTTCTAATTCACCATTTGATAACTCACTCCAGGGTCTGTGCCAAGAGTGGCTAGCAGGATCACCCATGCTTTCAAAACTGGAGGGCAGGTTTGCTCAATGCAAGTACGCATTATCCTGCAGTGTCAATATGGCTTTCTCGCTCTCCCTGTTGTTTGATGAAGATTTTGGAAGACTAAATGTGTCAGACTCTCAAGGGTTTCAGGGAGGACTACGAAGCCATACTTGTGGCTGGTGCAAGCGCACTGGTATCTTTTACTTCAGGCAGTAACTCCTTCATAACTGAGACGTCTGTACGGTGGGCAGCATCCATTTTGCTCAGTCGAGCATTCTCTTTGGACCTTAACAAACAGGCAATTCTTTGTTCTTTACCAAAACATAACATTCTTGAAGTTGCTCAAGCTACTTACGAAGCTTATGTGTCTCATTGTTGTCTTACTCAGGGTGACAATTTATGGAGTGATGAAAGCCATTCCACTGTTCTTGTTCCTTGGGCTGACATGTTAAACCATAGTAGTTCAGCTGGAAAGGAGTCATGTCTTAAATACGATTGCAGCAAAAGAGTTGCTTGCTTAAGTGCACACATAAGTTATGAGGAAGGGGAGCAAGTTTTTGACTCGTATGGACCCAATCTTTCTCCCTCTCAGTTGTTGCTGGACTATGGCTTTGTGGACGACAAAAACCAGAATTACTCTGTCGATTTACCGGGAGGTGTCTCTTTCGCTAAGTTGATGCAATTTTGCATGTGTAGTGAGGATTGGATTAGCCTTCGCAATCATTTGAAAGCTTGAACTCTTCTGCAGGCTACTGTCTTGGGTCCCATTAGAAGCAAGACAAATAAGGCCCTTTTGCATGCTATTGGGCTTCCACCAGGTATGCCAATCAAATTTCTGTGTTATCTCTGGTTAACATGTATGCTGCTCAAGCCCATTTTCGTAGTAAATGTTGGATGATTATCGCAAGGATTGTTTCAATACATTTGTAGCATGCTTGCGCAGGTGATAATTTAGTATTAAGTGGATCGTTTTAGGCTCTTTTGAAGCTTCTATTGATTGTTTTGATGTTTTTGAGATAGAGAGACTCTAGAGTCTCGTATATTTGAGAAGAGGTTTTTTGAGAGAACTTGATCCATAGATATTAGATCTCTAGGTTGGGGATCGAGCATTGTTTTGGGAGATCCCAAGGGTGGATGATTTACAAGTTTCCTTAGATTGATCAACTTCGTGATGATGGGATTTAATGTTTCTTTTGGGAATCAGAGTGATGCTATTCTAGGTAATATCTTTCCTTGGGATTCTTCTCCATAGATTGGGACAAATGAAGTCCTTTGTTAGGTATAAACCCAGTGGGGCATGCTATGACAGATTCCGCCACGTATCCAAGAGATAGAAAAATAGAGAGAGAAAATAGAGTGAGGGACAGTGTAGGGTTTAGAGAACTTTGCACATACGACACACACTGAGTGGGGAACAGGCCCTGCCCCCTTTCAAGAATTTATTCTGGAACAATCCATGGGCTCGCAAGCCAAGATCAATACATCAATGAATACAAAAGCAAACAAATATGCCGATGTAGAAATCAATGTCTTGGTCGATGTCAAGGCACAAGATCCCGTTGCTAAGCACACCATGGGGATGGCTCACAAGATCCATCATCGGGCTAGTACCAAATCCAAGGGGAAATTTGCCCAAAACTTGAGCAAAAGCACAAATTCTCCATAAGTTTGATCTTCCCGCATGAAATCCAATGTACCCCAAGCTTGTAAATGAGGTACACAAGTGATAAGTGTAGATGATGAAGTTTATGATGTTCAGCAGCAGATTAGACGCCAAATCCGGAGTAGAAACAGTCCAAAAGGCCGTACAGATGTGTACGGACTAGAACAGATCCACATGGCAGCATGACAACAGCCAGTCGGTGCAGAACAGCAGCGCCGCACAGTTTTGTACAAACTGTGTGGATCCGTACAATGTACGGCCGGTTGATGATATGGCATAGGGTGACACCAGCATCGCTTTGGAACAATAGCACGGCGATGATGAAGAATTCCACGCTTCAATGATGATGGGGAGAGAGAGGTTCATGCTGAAAGAAAGAGAAAAACATAGGTTGGAGGCGTAAGTACAAACTGTAGAAGACTGTACACAGTTGATTATTGCTGAAAATGAGCATGAGGGAAGCCCATAGGTGCTTACAAGCATAAGAGGCTGTTGCAACAACCAATTTCCTCCAGCAAATATGTAAGAATGAGGTGTAAAGCCTTATATATCTCCCATATGAGCTAGTCGGCCAGCTATAGCAGGCTGACAGCAGTCGTGAGGCATAAATGTGTAACACGCGGAAGCTTCGGGGGTCTTCTTTCAGCCCTAAACACTCCTGGAAACATGCTGATGCAAAACGCAGATATGAAGAGAGAGTAGAGAGAGAGAGAGATGCTGGAAATTCAGTATATTAATATAGTTCAAAAAGGTACTCAGCCCACAGCCCTAGGCTTCTGCCTTGTAAAAGGGTGAACATCACCAAAATTCTAGTCCTAATATGGACCCTAAAGACCCAACCCCTAATGAGTTGAATGCCTAACACAATGAGCACTGTATACCTTTTATAGGCTCTTGGATCATAGGAGTACTACAGTCGGTCAGCCGACTAGGCCTATTTTCTCCATAAATGCTGGTTGGCCATCTTGACCATGCTGGTTCTCCACAAACGCTAAAGCGCCTGCAGCCCTTTCTTCTGGTACATTCGACACCCTGGTCTTGCAGCCGACAGCAGCAGTCTTGGCAGCCGACAGCCTCTTCCATGCCATGCTCCAAGTCCAAAATTTTGCCTTGTGCTCCAAAATTCTGGTTCTTACTGTCTTTTTCTGGCTGCCCTCTTCTGGATAATCTCCAAGAATGTCCATGGCATATCCATGCACATGACATCCCCCTCTGCTAAACTTGATGACGGGATTCCAACATGTTCTTGGATGACTGTCATCATCCCACTCTATTCCCGGAGTCCCTCTGTCATCCATCCATCCCTGGCAACCCTTTTCTCTGAAAGCCTGGCTCGGTCTCCCAAACCACTCTGTCTCATATTAAGATCTATGCATCTATTCCATCTAGTCCCCAATCCATTCTTGCCCTGACTCTAAACACTGTCTTGGTCTTCATTCCTGAGAAATGAGTCTGGCACTCACATCACCCCTTGGACCTCCCTTGGGACCGTTGCTCGAGAACATATCTGGCTCACAGGACTGCCATCCCCTCTGGCTCTGTGGAACACCACCAACAAACCTCCTAGGAGCTCTTCCCGATTCTGTGTTCCTTGCCTTGGGCTTTGCATCCGTGTACTTTCGTGTACCTTGAACCTATACACCATCATATGGGATTGAATCGCTCTGAATCCAAAATTCTGGCTTGTGCTCCAAAATTTTGGTTCTTACTGTCTTTTTCTGGCTACCCTCTTCTGGATAATCTTTGAGAATGTCCATGGCATATCCATGCACATGACAAAATATGCCATAAATAGCCTAAAAAGGACTTATAAAATGCTAGAAATTCCTAAATGATGTCTGGTAGATATGCTAATGCAAGGCCTCATAGAAATGACTAGTATAAGCATGCTAGGGTACATGTAGACCATCTGGAGATGATATATTTTCCAACACCTCCTCTTTAGCGCCAAATGGGTGGTCCAATACTAGCACCTTGAAGTAACACCTCCAAAGTAGCTCTTGGAAGTGGTTTGGTGAACAGATCAACCACATTGTCCTTGTGTAACATGCAGAAGCTTTGGGGGAGATCGGTAACTTCAATGCTCATAAAAACAGCACACTTGTCGCGACGAAATTAACGCACAAAACTGAATATAGATGTGCAGAAAAATAGAGAGAGAGAGAGGGAGAAGAGGACACAACATTGGGTCCGAATACCCTTTGTAGGGTCCCCAAGTTGATGAAGATGCAACCATGGACACTGCAGTACTGCGCTGTACTGGATACACCTCGGAAAGAGCACCTGCCAACCTGTGTCCTCGAAACAAAATGCCGCCTTGAACTCCGAATTCCCACACGAGTGTGCAGTGAACTCCAAGAATAAAATGATGAGCTTTTGGACACACCGCGCTTATTATCCCCGAACAGTGGATTGTGAACACATCACGTCCCAAAACCTCGAACAATGAACTTGGAACTCATCTAGTCCATTATCTTTGCTATACCAAGCAATAGACGTGGAACACATCTAGTCCATAGCTCCAAATTGAACTTGTCTCGCCAGATATTTTTAATGCTTGGAACTCCGACTCACGGATCCCATGCACCAGAAATGGAGCTACTAACAATCCCCTCTCTCGCCCACACGCCTTCTATGGCTGGAAGCACATGGGGGAGAACTATCTGTATAACTATAGAAGTTGACCATCTAGGTCCTCCCTGGCTTGTGCAGCCTTGGGGACACTAGAAGTATTAGAGTCATCATTGTGTATATGATCATTGCCCATCTTTGAAAACTTAGTCCTGGCTTGGGCTGCACCTTTGGTCTTGCAATCCTTGGCCAAATGAACCTGCTTTCCAGAAGAGTAGTAAGTGTCTGAGCCTGTCCACTAGAAGGAAACCTTACCTGCTCTCAAGAAACAAGGATAGATGCCTCCTCCAAGAGGGAACCCATATCCACAACAATAGCACCCCTCTGAAAGCAAGCCTTTGTGACTGAGAGAGGAAGGGGCTGGACAGTAGCAAACAGCCACCAAAACTTACCGGAAAACACCCACAAAGTAGGTAGTTCCATCGAAAAAGAGGCAGGCTGAATATGCTAGGAGTCTGTGGCACTCCACATGCGAAGAAGAGGACCACCAACTGCTGTCCAGAGATCTGCTCCAAACGCCAACACCGCGAAAGCACAGGACCGACAGCCCCCTCTGAAGCGAAGGCAAGGCTGAAGCACACGGGAAGAAACACCTCCACTGCTACCCAGGGCTGAAAATGTAGCCCACGCACCACTAACAACAACGGATGATGGAGAAGATAGCATAGGAGAGCAAGAGCTGCTGCCACCTCAAAAATGCAGCCACCAAAGCTGAAGCACAGCACCCCCAGAAGAAAACGCAGCCACCAATGTGAAAACGCAGCCTTTGGGAGGGAAACGCAGTCACTAAGTGGTGAGGAAAACACAGTCGCGTGGAAAATTGCACAAAATGTAGCCCTTTGCTGCATATGTAGCAAGAAACGCAAGCCTTCTTCTGCCGCCAAAAATGCTGAACTTCTTGCAGTAAGGAAACTTACCACTGCCTTCTTGAAGTGTGTCACGTGCATCCCGCACTTGGATGCCACGTAGACATTCTGTACAGAAGGTGCAGGACCTGGGATGGTGAACTGGTCCCATGTGAGCCCAGTCCGGGACGAGTCAGCCAGGGATCCATCTCAGTCGTCCGAGGTCAGGTGTGCATTGTCCTGCACATGAGTCCAAGGTCAGGTGTGCATTGTCCTGCACATGAAGCAGTGCCAGTCCGCGCTGTGAGTCTCCCTCTGGAATGATGTCGGATGTGCTGTGTATCTGGTTTGCAACTGGATGCCAGACATCTGTAGGCATGTAGTTTGCATGTAGAGATGGGGTCAGCCCATAGGGCTACCCCAGGACAAGGGTTTGCATGTGCATACTTAGATGGGCATGGGGGAGGTGTAGAACCACCCCCAAGGGGCCAGGAGGGCCCAAGACATTGCCCACCAGCCAAGGCAAGGGCTGGAGGGGCAGTCGGCCAGCTCCAGAGCCTCTGGACAGGCAGCCGACAGAGACTGAAACCCTAACAGCAGGCGGCCAGGTGTGGGGGGGCAGTCCCACACCTATGCGCAGCATGCCCAGCAGCCAGGGGCTGTCCCAGAGTCATGCGCAGGCTGGACAGGTGTGAAAACACTTTATTATGGTGTGAAAACATTTATTGCACAAGACACAGTCGTGAGGCTGTCCTGAAGACAGCCGACTGCATGATATGAGTAGTATATAAGCCCAGCCCATAATTCATTCATCCCATCTCATAATTCACCAAGAGCTCCAAGCAACCAAGGGCCAGGACAGCCAAGAACAGTGCTAAAGCTAAGGGGTGAAGGACTGAAGGTCAAGGGCAGGTTTTCCAGCCAAGAAAAGGTCAAGTACTTTGTATTTGTTTTCAGATTTACATCATTCTAATAAAGCAAATACACCATCCGTGGTGGGGGCCCTACAGAGGGTAATTGGGACCCAATACTGTGTCCTTCTCCATCTCCCCCTTCTCTCTCTATTTTCTGCACATCGTCTTTCAGTTTTGTGCGTTAATTCCGTCGCGAAGAGAGTGCTGTTTTCTGAGTTTTGAAGTACCGATCCTTCTCCGAAGCTTCCGCATATTACAGTGGTATCAGAGCCTACTTCAAGGACGAAGATTCAGCAAAGAAAACCAGAAAATTTTTCGCTCGTGTGGTTGGTTTTTAGACGCCGGTGGACTACCCCTTTCGGAGTGACTCCTGTCCCTCGAAGGACGGTTGGTTTTTAGCCTCCGGAAGCCTCCGGAAGTCTCCCACACAGATAGTGGATGGTCAGATTGCGTTCCGGAAAGGAACTGCATATTCCCGCTATGGCGAGCTTTGGCGACGAGAGAGAACCAGAACCATGGGACCAGAGTGCACCAGGCAGCCCAGCTAGGGCACCCGGCTTGAGTGTACAAGACATGTTCCAGCAGATGATGCGAGCAATCGCAGACCAGACAACCAAGTTGGACGAGCAGAAGGCGCGGATTTTGGCTCTGGAGGAGCGTTCTCGCTCTCCAGCGTCGCGTTTTCCATCTCCTCCTCCCTCTCCTTCCATACCCCAGATACCAGATCCTCGTCACAGGGACCCTCTCGAGGGGTCACAGCCGCAGTCAAGCTCCTTGCTTGAGATGCAGATACGGGCATTGGAGATTCGACAATGAGAAGACGAAGCCATGCGACGAGTGGAACACGAGCGTTACCTCCGAGCTTTGGACGCCAGATTAACACCGGCGGCGCCCTCGAATCATTTTCCCGAGAAAATGAACTTCAGTAAGTATAATGGTAAACTCGATCCCACTACTCTGTATTCATGGTTACATCAATTTGAAGCTTACTTTGCCGCAGTTAGGAAATCAGATATTGACAAAGTGATCTTAGCCAGTTGGTATTTGGAAGGTGAGGCCATTCCTTGGTGGACTCAGTGGGCCCATGCCCACACCAGATCAGGTATGGCAGCTTATGGGTGGGACGAGTTCGTCCGTGACCTTAAGCAGCGGTTTTTACCGCCCCAATACCTTGAGCGACTCGAAGACGAGTTCAGGGGTGCGCGTCAGAATGCGCAACCAGTCCTTCAGTTTGCCAATGGAATTTCGACCTTGTGTCTACAATTAGGCTTATCTGATGCGGACAAGAAAGGGCAGTTTTTGTATGGCCTGGACACGCATATCCAATGGGAGGTGCGTATGTTTAGACCAGCCACCTTTGAGGACGCACTCTCGCTTGCGCAGAGTGCAGAAATGAAACGCAATGGTGGCAAGCCCAAGACTTCCCAGCCGGCTTCTCCCAAGGCTAACACCTCGGGGGGCAAAAGCCAGAACCAGACGGGGTCTTCCCCAGGACAGAGCCCGGGAGCCTCTGGCTCCAAGAACTCGAACAATGCGTCTAAGCTTACTCCAGACCAGAAAGCGGAGGCAGGCAAGACAGGTGGCAAGTTGAGTGCTGAGGAGCTTGCTCAGTACAGGAAGGAGGGTAGATGTTACTTTTGTCACACAAAAGGACATACTTCTCGGGATTGTCCGAAGAAGCCTCCAAAGCCCGCCCCCGCCTCCACAGCTTCCGTGGTGAGCACAGCTCCCACACAGACCCCAGCGGCTACCCCTAGTTCTTCAACCCCCGGTGCTTCAGTCGGAGCAATTATTAGCCGGGAGCTCGAAGATAAGCAGAAGGGCGCCCATGACCAGGAGTATGAGCGCAACGAATTGCTCAAGTCCTTTGGCTACATAGGTGGCCAGAGAGTCGTTGTCTTGTTTGACAGCGGCAGCACGGAGGATGTGATCATGGAAGAGGCCGCTAGGCGTGCCCGTTTCGAGCTCACTCCGGTGGACAAACAAGTTGAGGGTTTTAGCACAGGTATGACTACGAGCGTCAAGTATGAAGCTCTAGGTGCTAAATTAGTCATTCAGGGCATAGAGTTTGTGCGTGATTTTATGGTTGCCCCTCTTGTAGGAGCAGACATAATTTTGGGGATCCAGTGGTTTCACAAGTTTCTCCCTGATGTCAAGTGGGACAAGCACACGTTCCAGATTGATCGGAATGTGTCAAACACCCCTGTGACCATTAAGTGTGAGCCGGGTATTCCAAACTTTCCGCTCATAAGCCACTTGCAGGCTAAGCGAGCAGTTAGGAAAGGCGCACAGTGTGCGATGATTTACATCCAGACAGCCCAAACGGTGGCCAGTGCTTCCGAGAGGTACTCGGTTCTCCATGAAAAGTTCCAGAAGATTTTTCTTCGGGACAGTCTCCCTCCCCAGCTTCCCCCGTCCAGACCGGAGGATCACAAGATTGATCTCCTCCTAGGCTCGGAACCCCCGAGCAAGTTTCCGTATCGCCTTTCTAAGGCAATGGAATCGGAGTCGGACCGCCAACTCCAAGAATTGTTGCAAGCTGGCTTCATCCGCCCCAGCGTGTCGCCATTTGCAGCACCGATCTTATTTGTCAAGAAGAAAGATGGGTCTTCTCGGTTGTGTGTCGATTATCGTGCACTCAACAAGCTGACGATCAAGAGCAGATTCCCGATGCCTCGAATTGACTATATTCTCGAGAGGCTGAATGGAGCTAAGGTGTTCTCTAAATTGGATTTAAAGAGTGGGTACCACCAGGTTCGGATTGTTGAGGGGGACATCCCCAAGACAGCTTTCCGTACAGAACGGGCCCACTATGAATTTGTGGTCATGCCATTTGGTTTGACGAACGCCCCAGCTACATTTAACCGCATGATGATGCGTATTTTCCGGGAGTTGATTGGAGTGTGTGTGTTCATATTTCTGGACGACATACTCATATTTTCAGCTACAGTTGAGCAGCATGACATTGATGTGGAGAAAGTCCTTAAGTTGCTGGAAAGCAACGAGCTCTATATCAATGAAAAGAAGTCAGAATTTTATCTGTTCCAGGTACATTACTTGGGATATATAATCAGTGCCGAAGGCATTCGACTTGATCCGGCTAAAGTGGCCGAGATTGTTAACTGGGAAGTACCTCAAACTGCTTATGACATTAGATCATTTGTGGGTATATGCCAGGCATATTCCACCCACATTGACAAGTTTTCTGATCTCTCGGCAGACCTCACCGATCTGCTAAAGGGAGTGAAAACAAGGAGGCAAAAGATTCGAATGACTCCACGAGCGTTGGAGGCATTCCAGAACCTCAAGGTGGCTTTGTCAGAAGCGCCTTGTTTAGCCCTTGCCTCGTGGGACGAACCATTTCAGGTGATCACCGATGCAAGTAACATCGCAATTGGAGGTGTATTGCAACAGAATGGTCATCCGGTAGCTTACATGTCTCGTAAGTTACTGCCCGCCGAAAAGAACTACTCAGTCTATGATCGTGAACTCCTAGCAGTCATACAGGCCTTGAAACATTGGAAACATTTCCTGTATGGCCGTGACTTCGAGGTTCGCACTGACCATCAGGCATTGCGCTGGATTCAGACGATGCCTAGTGCACAGTGGAGTGATCGACAGCACCGCTGGAGTCAGATATTCCAGCAGTTCGGTGGTATGATTGAGTACCTTCCAGGAAAGGCCAATCCAGTGGCCGATGCTTTGAGCAGGAAGGGACAAGTATCTGCGATTCAGACCACTAGACTGGACCTTGTTGGTACAGGACTAGAAGACATGAAGCACACGTACGCGGATTCCGAGGAATTCGGTACACAGTGGGAACAGGCATTGGATGCCACAGGACCATGCCATTTTCTGATACGCGATGGTTGGCTTTATTACAAAGGCCGACTGTGTGTCATGAAATCATTCCGGGCAGCTCTTCTCCATGATGCCCATGACGCCATTACAGGTGGTCATAGGGGCATGAATTCGACTCTGGAGAAATTAGAACGGCAATACTATTGGCCAAAGATGAGGCGTGATGTGTTTACTTATGTACAACGCTGTGACATTTGTCAAAAGGTGAAAGCTCCTCGTGGAAAGAAGATAGGGTTGTTACAGCCTTTGCCAATTCCTGAGGGTCCTTTCCAAGACATTTCGATGGACTTTGTCACAAATCTGCCTCCCAGTCCGAGTAAGCGTAATACACAGTGTTTGACTATTGTTTACAGGTTCAGCAAATTTGTGATGCTTATTCCTTGCAGGGCCAATGTAACCGCCGAGGATGTTGCCCAGCTATTCATTCGGCATTGGTACCCGATTGGTGGGATTCCTAGGACCATAGTGTCAGACCGAGATGCCAAGTTTACCAGTCATTTTTGGAGGGCATTGTTTGATAATTTTGGTACTAAGTTGAATTTTTCCAATGCATTCCACCCACAGACAGATGGCCAGACAGAGATATACAACCAGTTGGCCTTTGATGTGCTGAAGTGTTATGTCCACGATCAGCAAGGTAAGTGGGAATCGTTTTTGCCTTTAGTTCAAGCTGTTCTGAATGACTCTTTTTCTTCAGCTATTGGCAGGACTCCATATGAGGCAGCGTTTGGAAGGCCTTTCCAGTCGTTGTTAACCAAGACGTCGTCTTCAGTACCGGAGGCGAACAGAGTGACGGAGTCTTACCAGGAGACACGTGCATCCCGCACTTGGATGCCACGTAGACATTCTGTACAGAAGGTGCAGGACCTGGGATGGTGAACTGGTCCCATGTGAGCCCAGTCCGGGACGAGTCAGCCAGGGATCCATCTCAGTCGTCCGAGGTCAGGTGTGCATTGTCCTGCACATGAGTCCAAGGTCAGGTGTGCATTGTCCTGCACATGAAGCAGTGCCAGTCCGCGCTGTGAGTCTCCCTCTGGAATGATGTCGGATGTGCTGTGTATCTGGTTTGCAACTGGATGCCAGACATCTGTAGGCATGTAGTTTGCATGTAGAGATGGGGTCAGCCCATAGGGCTACCCCAGGACAAGGGTTTGCATGTGCATACTTAGATGGGCATGGGGGAGGTGTAGAACCACCCCCAAGGGGCCAGGAGGGCCCAAGACATTGCCCACCAGCCAAGGCAAGGGCTGGAGGGGCAGTCGGCCAGCTCCAGAGCCTCTGGACAGGCAGCCGACAGAGACTGAAACCCTAACAGCAGGCGGCCAGGTGTGGGGGGGCAGTCCCACACCTATGCGCAGCATGCCCAGCAGCCAGGGGCTGTCCCAGAGTCATGCGCAGGCTGGACAGGTGTGAAAACACTTTATTATGGTGTGAAAACATTTATTGCACAAGACACAGTCGTGAGGCTGTCCTGAAGACAGCCGACTGCATGATATGAGTAGTATATAAGCCCAGCCCATAATTCATTCATCCCATCTCATAATTCACCAAGAGCTCCAAGCAACCAAGGGCCAGGACAGCCAAGAACAGTGCTAAAGCTAAGGGGTGAAGGACTGAAGGTCAAGGGCAGGTTTTCCAGCCAAGAAAAGGTCAAGTACTTTGTATTTGTTTTCAGATTTACATCATTCTAATAAAGCAAATACACCATCCGTGGTGGGGGCCCTACAGAGGGTAATTGGGACCCAATACTGTGTCCTTCTCCATCTCCCCCTTCTCTCTCTATTTTCTGCACATCGTCTTTCAGTTTTGTGCGTTAATTCCGTCGCGAAGAGAGTGCTGTTTTCTGAGTTTTGAAGTACCGATCCTTCTCCGAAGCTTCCGCATATTACAAAGTGCCGGTCACGTAAGCGACTGATACCATGATAAAGTTGCACAGTGTGGAAGACAAACATAGGAGAGACAAACATGATAAAGTTGCATCTCCGGAGGTTTGACAGAAACTCAGTACGAAGGGCTTTGTGTGAATATATGCTCCTATGTGTATGTATGTGTGTGTGTGGAGTGCGTGTGTGAGAGCATATCTTGATACAGAGTTCTGCACCCACTATTTGGGCAGTGATGACGTTAGTGGGGATGTCGTAGTATCTAGTCCATAGTACATACTATGCATAATGGAGTTGATGTAGTTATATAGTCTTGTGGGTTGACTACCATGAGTATATAACACGCACGTTCCTAAAAGGTGAATTTGGGCATGTTCCTGGATTCATCTAGGTATATATATAGGAGAGAGGGAGAGCAAAGGAGAGAGAGAGAGAGAGACATCAGACAATGAACATCATGTTATGTAGCAAGAGGCTTTTACAATGGCAGTACCAGCCAGCAGATGGTGTAGAACATGTGCTTGTCAAATAGGCTAGATGGATTACAAGTGAATATGGGAGGTCCCTTTATATAGTGATGCAAGGGAGCTGGCCGACTGTCCACGACCAACTAAAAAGGAAGAAAAATAAGATAAACCCATAAATAGGCATTTCCCAAATACACTGAGATGCACAATTTCTAACAATATGTTGGTGGTATGGGACAATAAGAACTATGGATACATTGAGAAACCTTTCTGCTGCATGTAAGTTTTCTCGATGTATCCATAGTTCCTTTTTTTTTTTCCCAGGAAAAAGATCCTTCAATTAGTTAAAGAAAAACAACCACAAAGGGCTAGATACAACCACGAAGGGCTAAATACAAACTCGCCTCATTTATGGGCGGGAATCAAATGATCATAAGGGGAAGAGATGCTTCTCCTCCGGTTGGCCGCTCTGTGAGGAGAAGGCTACCTCATATAGTGGGAGGGGGGAGGGAGGGGGGGGGAACAACCACACTTGTGGTCTGTAATGCCAAATGGGGTCACCGCCATGTGTGAGGAAAGGGCCAGGCCTCCAAAGTCTCAAGAAAGCTTCCCACCGCTTTCGCATGTGGTCAGAACCTCCTTGTAACTTCCCCCACTGACCGTAGAGGGTGTGAATGATATCAAGCCATATGCTCCTGATGGTCTCAGCAGGCGGGGTGTGGGTACCCTCGTTGGCGTTGCTGCATCTAGCACGCCAAATGTGCCAGGCTGCTATGCTACTGCAAATCTTCCATCTTTGGCATGAGCCTGGCCGCCAGTCGCCTGTAGGTGGGTCTGTTACTAGTATTGCTGCAATACGATGGTGAGAGACTTGAAGGCCTAGCCCTTCTCCATCTTCCTCATAAGCCTGACCACTCTAGTCTCTGTGGCCCTAGCGACTATGCCCCATGTAATGATCCGGATCGGTGCCCTGTCCATAGCGAAGATGCGGAGAATCCGCTGCCGAATTTGCTGAGCCTTTGGGCAATCCCAAAGGCAATGTCTCTGAGACTCCTGGAGGTGGCCAAACCGTGGGCAAGCTGCTGGTCGACCTCCAACTGTTAGCCAAGTACCGACCGCCAAACTTCTATGTGCCATCAACCAAAGAAAGAGGGTGATCTTTCTAGGCTGAAAGCCGTCCCATAGTCTCTTCCATAAATCTGAAAGGAAATGCTTGCTGTTGCTACCGGTGTGCCATCTATTCTTAGGCATCTGGATCCTGTGGCCTAGCCGCATAGTATATGCAAAGAAGGGGGCATCTAGAGTCTCCTCCCAATCCGTTGGATCATGCCAAGTCCACTCTCTCAGGTCCCACTGAAGGCGTGTGAGAAGTCGGCCGCCATAATCTTTGCTTGGCCACCTTGGTTGGTGCTGGATCAATGTGCCATTCCTGTGCCCGAAAACCAATCACCCTCACCCTCTGCAAGGTGCAGCAATTGAAATCCTCCAAGGGAAGCTCAGATCTCTTAAGTTTGCGATGGGATCCAATAGAAAAAGTGAGCAGATCACTGTCCTCATCTGCTCCGTGAACTGCCACAAGGATATCGTGTCTGGTAAACACGCCTGGCCACATGGCTCATTGGAGCAACTTCCAAAAATGAGGATACTGGTGGTCCAACTTAGAAACAAACGGGGTCCAATAGCACGTGCCAAGTAGTCTCTATAGCCACTTGCCATAGCCAAGGTCCAAATTCTTATGACAACTTGTCGTAATGGACCAAATCCCTACAGCTGTAGTACATTTTCAAATGTCTATGGCTATTTGCAAAATAGCCATAAGCAGGGTCCAAAGCCTATGGGGACTTGCCATAAAGGACCAAATCCCTACAAGCACTTGCTGTAGTACATATTCATGGGTATATCACCTCTTGACACATGTCCAAAACTCTATGGCCATCTGCCATAGCCATGGGCCAGAATCTTATGGGACCTACCATGATGGAGCAAATCAATGGGAAACTCCCATGAAACATGTCCACTCTAGGAGTCTGCTCAAGATTCAAAGATCGGAGACCCCATCAAATAGTGTACCTTACTCAAAACCATCACCATGTGGAAAGCATGTGAGTCTGTCAGACGAGGGCCATCGTTACATCCCACTATATATAATCAGCTCATGTACAGCACCCATGTTGTGGCTAGCTTACGGTGCCTACTGCTTTTTCTGTTACCTTCTTTATGATAGTTGAAGGATTCAAACAGATAGACAATTAGTGTGCATTTAAGTTGGTTTTCTTTTTGGCAAGAATATAGCTAAGAGCATTGTAATTGTACTCTGATGAAAACCAGGTCAGAGATCACTATCAAATTCCTTAAATCATTTGGCATTTGCATGTCACAGATGGTGCTGTCTTTTCTATCACAGAATCAGGTGTGGATGAAAGTGTTTTAGCTTGGACTAGGGTGGCCATTGCATCTATAAAAGAGCTTGCAGATGCCGGCTGGAATGCGGGATCACAGGTGGATGGATGGGCTTGCAGCAAGGCTGCCTCTTCCATGGCCTATTTTCATAAACCAGTCAGCCAGGAAAACGAGTCTGAGGTATGTCAAAGAGAGGAGGAGGTATTTGATGTGGGTCTAGTCATCAACTCATCACCCTGCATACATTGATACATCTCTACAAACTTGTGTAGGTTTTGAGGAGATTGCTTTCAGCTTGTGGAAGACAGTATCCAACGTCACTCGAGGAAGATCTTGCTTCGCTTGATACAAACAGTAAGATTGAGGAAAAGGTAGTGAAGGAATTTCCATGTATTAAGTTTGCTGTTAGTTTCTGTTTTAAAATTGATTATTTTTCCAAGAGATTGTCCTTGCACCCTAGACAAAGGCACACCTGAAAATGTCACATGCAGAAGCCTTGTACTTATTGAGTTGACTGTGCAATCGGGTGCCAAAACCCACTGAAGGTCCCCACCTTTAAGTGTTTTGCTTATATTATGAAGTGGAGATTAGTACATTACATATCTTTTACCTTGAACTTTTGATGTCTCCTTCCTTTCCTTGATGACTGGAATCTGGTTTCCAGACTGATCAATAGGTAGTCTTGCTGCTCTGAACAGTTTCTCGACAGAACAACATGTCCACTACAATCTCCTTTTTTTTTGAGAGAAAATTTTGTGTATATTATATATCCCCTATGCAGGCAAAATCACAGACACACAGACTGTCCTTCCTACTGCAGTACTGCATGGGCCATAAGATGGCCATGACAAACTTACAAGAGGAGAAGCACACAAGCTAAGCTGCCAGCAGAAACACACAAGCTAAGCTAGCAACAAAGGCCACATGTGCAGGGCTGATCCCAGAGCTGATTCCTGAAGGGGCAACAGATAAGGAACATGAATAGAACCAGATCAGGAGCCTGTGATGCTTGTATGGGCAGGGAAAACCTGGTGGAGAGAACCAGGGGCTGTCGGACAGCATATGAAGTGGACCCATCTCCTGTTGGCTGCCGTCCAACTGACGGTCCACCGGGAACGTGGGGGGTGTCGGGATCTTCACATGTCTCTCGGCCATCTCAAACAGATCTGCCATTGCGGGGATGTCCTCTGAAAAGGGTGGGTGGGTGGCAACAAAGAAGAACTAAAACCTGCAAGTGGCTGTCCAGCAAATCAGCCCGCCGTCCTCTTGCTTCTCCTCTTCCCGAACAGTCCAAAACAGTCCACCAATCAGCCACAAAACAGTCCCCCTCTTGCCCACACAAATCCCAAGACCTATGTAGAGCCTAGGGCTCTGATACCATGTCAGAATACGCAGCGGAGATGATGACCAGATCTGGGAACACAAGAGCAAAAAATGCATGCAGAAAAACAGCACAAGAGAGAGAGAGAGAGATATAGGCTTGTAACTCTGCTCTGATATACACAAGAAGATCCCGGTATGATACACTAAGTGGTATGGGGGCTGGGGGCCTATTTATATGCCCCCACATCAGCAGTCGGCTTGCTGAAAAAAAAGGCTCCACAACTGCATCAATAGTCGGCCAGCAGCAAATGAGGCCCACGACTGCATACATCCAATCGGCCAGCATACAGAAGTCCACGGCTGATGTCTGGGCAGTCGGCCAACTACTGGTCCTCCAGCCGCCTTAGGGCTACCTCCCAAGCCATAGAAAAAATGGGAAAAATAGGGGAAAAAATGCGGAGAGTGGGGAAAAATGATAAAACACCTCATAAGGGTGGGCACACCCACAACAAAGGCCCTGGTGTATAAAACTGGACAGGAGATGACTTCTAACACATTGTCCTCATGAGAGGGACCTATGCTTTTGTCACGCAACCAATCAGACCAAGACACATAGCAACCAAACACACTCTTACACCATCTTGACATGTGTGCCCACATGCGTCTGAGAGTAGGTTAGCTCCAAAAGCCATGCCAAGAGCTCTTCTTAGATGTCCTGCATCTAGGGCATCCCCCAAAAGCAATACTTCTGCACTACACTTCATCACTTATAGGCAAGGCTCCCACCATAACTCTCCAAAGGAAGACAACCATGCGTAGGGACAACCCAGATCTGCACAGCATATTGCATCTCCATGACCACAGCATATTGCATCTCCATGACCAACACCTATCAGAGAAGCGCACTCTCCCCAGCCTGTTAAGATGATCCCAATTCATCTCTGCCTCTTTCATATGATGATACAGCTTTGCTGTCACAGGATTAAGCAGAGGGCCCCCACCAATCCAGAGCCAATCTGAGGCCCGGTCTCACCTGAAGTAGTATTCACTTGCAAGTGCCTCAGGCTCCTCATTGCTGTTCGTAACACAAGCTAGTTGTATTTGGACACCCCGTCCCACACACCCCCTAAATGCCTCAAGCCTTTGTTATTCAATCTTCTAGCAGCTTTGATTTATCCAGGCTAAAGTGGGTCACTGGACCACCATAAAGACTAACCAAACAATGAATTCCCAGTCACCCTTAGTGACCCTTTCCACACTAATTATAAGCTCTTAGCCAATCTAGACCTCTTCTTGCTTGCGCTCTTAGTCCATGTATAAACCTCTCAATTAAGCCTTAACCCTTATCCCAGTTAACCCTAATTGTCACCATTTGGCCACCTAACTGGTTCACCCGTGCTTTATCATTATGTATATACATTGGACTTGGCTTTCCGTTGGGACTTGTGCCTGTGTACATACCTGGAAATGCTCGGAGGATTGGTGCTCCATTGGGTTTGGTACCTCGTGAACTTGCTTGGAACACGCCGATTGTGGTATAGTCTTATGAACGGGGATTGTCCATACCAATGTTGCATTGCATAATGTGCTTGCCTGCAAATTGAATTTGCGTGCTGTTTTCATACTTGCTTGACCAATGTGTAGTTTTAGGTAAGGGGACGCCTGCCCGTGAACCGTACGTGTGAAATTGTCCGTTGACATGGTTATGTGGCATGTGACAGGAGGTAAGGATTGGTCAAAACCCAACCTTAGAATCCACCATTAATTTAAAAGTGAGTGTACACATTAATTTTTGGGCGACCAAAACTCACTTATAAATTATGACTAGCCATGTGTTTACACCGATCGATGGAATTATATTGGTACCAGAGCATACGGTTCTCTTTCACTTCCATCGTGGAAGACGATCATCGCAAACACTAGCTATCTCTACACTTAGCACACTATAGACAATTGTACAATGAATGTTGAAGATGCCTACACAAGAGGCGGGGACAATGAAATGCATGCTTCCAATGCTTTACAAGAAGTGCAAACTCATGTGGTGCATACCAAGGAATAAGAACATGTGGGACATCCGTCCCGTGGTAAAGTGAAAATGCAAGGAGAGTCCATAGCCTTAAGGGCTGAACTTTGTCGTATGCAGGCTCTTCTTTATGCACAACAAGAAGAATTGAAGCTCTACCACTAGGATCCATTGGCACATGACTGTTTGAAAGCCAAGAAATATGAATCTTTATGGATCATGCCATGGCAATGATAGCTCAAGAGTTGCCTATGCTAGTCTCATTGCTGAGCAAAAAGGGTAGTATATGAGCGAGGGAAAATGCTTTACTTTTGGCAGCACGAGCATATTGCAAAAGCATGCCCAAACAAGAAGCGTGATAATGTGAATGCACCAAAGCCCAATGTGCATATGGTTCTCGATGTGGAGGGGAAGACTTCACATGATGGCAAAGACAGGGTTGTATGTAAAGTTTGGAGACAGCTTAAGAATCAGCCCGCGTTGTTCATGTTTGATGATTGTGCAACTGAGAACTTCATGTCTATACAGATGGCAGCTGATTTGGGTATTGAGGTGGGGAACATAGGTCCTTAAATTGAACCAGGGGCTGCCTTTGTTGGTAGAGAAGTACAGGTTATGTCGATTGTTGGCAAGTTGCATATACACATTCAAGGCTATGTGGATCATGAAAACCTTTTTGTAGCGCCTTTAAATGGTCATGATGTATTGCTTGGAAAGCCTTGGCACACGCACATTGATCTGTGCAAGACTTATAAGACAAACGTGATCACTTTCATGCATAAAGGCCGAGAGCATGTGATTGATGCTGGTGAACAAGGTGATACCATTCCCATTGTATCTCATGTACAAATTAAGAAACTAATGAAAAAGAGTGTTTTTGCGTAATTGATTTTTGTACAGAATCATGTTGAAGAAACTAATGTGCATGTAAACGCTCTTAGTAGTCATAGGTTGAAATTCGTGCAAGAGTACAATGATTGTTTTGCTGATGAGTTACCAAATGGGTTGCCACTTGTACGTCCTGAAGATCATTGCATTGATCTTGTGCGAGGTAGCTCACCACCTGATAGGTGTAACATGCAGCAGAAGTCTTTATATTGGAGGATCCTATCACACAAATGCACACACCGTCTTCTGTATCCTGAGTTTCACGAGTTTAGCAATCCACTTTAATACTTCAAACTTTAGAGAGATATGAGAGAGAGAGATGAGAACTGTACACCGTATGGGGTCTTGAATTACCCATTGAAGGGCCCTCTATCCCGTTACCGAGATAGTATTTGCTTTATTATCTTTAAAGAGACTGACGGTGTGACTGACGATAAGCCAAACGCAAGACCTCTGAAGACCAAGTGTTGGACTGAACTGTGCACTGCTATAGAAAGGAAAACCTTTAGAGATAATAAATGTGTCCTGCCCGCAATTGGGAATAGGTTCATACTGACGAAACCACTGGATTCCTAAGATCATGTCACATCCCAAAAGAGGAGAGACAATGAAATCTCGCTGGAATGAGGCCTTTTGAACTTGAAAAGAAAACTGTTGTGCCTGTTGAGATATGTGGGTGCAGAGACCAGGTGTAAATCCGTCTACCTCCAAATGATAGGGTACTAAGGTACAGCTCATGTTGGTAGCCAACTGGGGAGAGATGGCGTTCTCAGAATTGCCCATGTCAAAAAGGATTATGAACTGTTGGCCCTTGGCAGAGCCATAAGCTTGGATTAGGCTTTTCTGTGTGGTTGTTGCCTCACCCTCCTGCTTAGCATCAAGTACCACGGATGGCATGGAATGCATAGAAGGTAAGATTTGAATTGCGTTTGTGGTAGCAGGCGGGTCTGAAGGAGTGGGGGATACTGCGGGCAACAGTGGCAGAAGGCTCTTTGGAGGCTTGCTCCGCTTGCCTTTTTGGACAATCCTTCTTACCATGCCCTATGATGTGACAAAAAAAACATCTGTTTTCTGACTGATACCTCTTTTGCTCCTCTGGAAGAAGATAACCTCCAGTAATGCATGCTTGAGCCTTTTCCTCAGGGGTCTTCTTAGGCATGGGTTCCTTACCCCTTGAACTAGAGCTAGGACTGTTGTCTGTCTTAGTGTCTTTAGAAGACGAATTACTCTTCCCCGGTTGGGGTTTGGTACTGGACTGTGATGACTGCTTGGGCTTGCCTCCGTTCATCTTCATTTCTTCATTCTGAGTGAGAGTCAAAGCTCGGTCATATGTACTGAGTTCAAAGTTACGAACTGTGAACCGAATATTAGGATCTAATCCACAAATGAATTGCTCCATCTTGGCATGCGCAGATAACCCTAACTTCTGTGATAAAGTAATAACCTTTCCGGAAAACTGAAGCACTAGGGATCCGTTCTGTCTGAGTCCATAGAACTCATTTGCCATACCGGTCATGTACTGGGGCGGGAGGAATCTGGTCTTTAGGTCATGGACAAAGATGTCCTAGTCAAAGGCTGTGACACCTGTGGTCTGGTCTGTATGAATACTAGACCAATGCTGCCACCAAGTGACTGCCTCACCAGTGAGATGGGGAGCCGCTAAGTGGACTTTATCTTGTGGGTCTGTGATCCTAGCTAATGGAAAATGAGCATTAAACTGATGAATGAATTGATTAACTGTTGAATGATCACACTTACCATCATACTTATTGAAGTTTGGTTGACTGTGAATGACGGTGGTTGATGTTGCTGCGGACTGCGGGCTGGTGACACCTATGGCTGGGGATACTGAGGAGAGATGCTGGTACCTCAAGTGTATGGCCCCCTTTTCCCGTTGGTGCTCGAGTAGCATACGTTCTCGATCAAGGTCACGTTGATGTTCCCGAGCGGCGAGTTCAGCCTGACGCCGGTCTTCATCGATCTTGCGTTGGGCTTCCTCGTAGTCTCGTCTTTCTGCTTTTTCTTGTTGTTTTCTTGCTTCTGCTTCTGCTTTTTCTTCTCTCCTTCGGGCCTCATCCTCTCTCCTTTGTTGTTCCATTTGAAAGAAGAGGGAGATGTAGTCTGGTGCTGCTGGAGGCGGAGGAGGACGTGCTGCTGCTGCCTCCAAGAGTTGGAGACGCTCCATGAGCAGCTGGTTCTGAGCTCTAAGAGAGCTATGGTGTCTGCGGTATACGGAAGAGCAAGGTCTCCTTTGGGGAAAATGTCTTCCGGCTGATGAGTACTCTCCTCTGTAGATACCAATGTAACATGCAGCGGAAGTCTTCGTATTGGAGGATCTTGTCACGCAAATGCTCACACCGTCTTCTATATCTTGAGTTTCGTGAGTTTATCAATCCACTTTAATACTTCAAGCTTTAGAGAGATATGAGAGAGAGATGAGAACTATACACCGTATGGGGTCCCGAATTACCCACTGAAGGGCCCCCTATCTCGTTACCGAGATAGTATTTGCTTTATTATCTTTAAAGAGACTGACGGTGTGACTGACAATAAGCCAAACGCAAGACCTCTGAAAACCAAGTGTTGGGCTGAACTGTGCACTGCTGTAGAAGCACCAAAGATGTCCAATCTCGAGCCTATGCACTCTTCCCAATGGTACGAGGGAGGGATGCAAAGCTAGGGCTGAGAGAGGGGCTGTTTGGGACTGTTCTAGATTGTATATGAATGCTGTAAATGAATGAGAATGCTACGTTTTACCTTCACCAAGTGGCTGGAGCAAAACGATGAATTAATGAATGCTGAAAACTACATGGATGCAGAAAACGCAAGATGGATTGAAGGCTGAATGCTGAACTCTTGCATTTTACTAATGTAGATGGCTGAATGCTCATGCGTTTGAGGCGCCTAGCTGTAGGAGACAAACGCTAATAAAGAGAGATGGCTGAAACTGCAATCGCCTATGCTCCTTATGCTGAGGATGACAAGCGCTTGATGGCTCTCTTGCTGAATATGATGAATGAATAGATGATTGTGCAAAGCCTCTATTTATACTAGTGATGTTGCTAGTCGGTTGGCTTTAGATGTTGGCCGACTGTATAAACATTAAATGCTTAATGATGATGCATAAATGTTGAAAATGATGGAAAAAATACTAGAAAAATCCTAGATAAATCTTGGATAATTCCTAGATGCTATCTGAGGTTCCTGCAATGGTCTAGATGCTATGCATGAATGATGTGCAATATGCAGGAGGCTTTTTGATGCAAACCCTAAGGTTTCTACTGACTGTATATGCATGAATGCGTCTCTTTAAGTGGGTTAAGGGACTTAGACTGACTGACTGACTATGGCTGAGAATGACCTACGTAGCTCGTGCCTGACGTATCCTGGACTGAGGATATACAATGGGGTCACGGCGTACGACAAATATCATCTTGAATGGAACTAATACTGTACAAATGTCGCACTGCTGATGATGAGCTAGCTTGTCACTATGCACTACAGTGCAGAGTGCATGTGACAATAGGTCAGCCTATCGTGTGAGTGCATCCCAAAGAGAGGAGATTATGAAGCAGGGAAGGGTTTGGTTCAGCCAAGCTCTTTCCCATATTGTTTACCTGTCTTCTTGGTTCAAAAGAAGGATGGATCTTTTCGTATGTGTGGATTATAGAGCTTTGAGTAAGCTCACCATGAAGAATCGGTTTTCGATTCCACACATAGATGACATCCTTGACAAGTTGGATGGATCGGCATGCTTTAGCTGAATTGATCTCAAGAGTGGGTATCATCAAGTGCGTGTGGTGTCTGAGGATTTACATAAAACTGCTTTCAGGAGAGGATTTGGGCTTTGTGAGTATCTTATTATGCCTTTTGGTCTTACGAATGCCTTGGCTACATTCAATAGAATGATGGATCACATGTTCAGTACGTACAAGAAATTTACAGGTGTCTTGTTTGATGACATCCTAGTCTTCTCGAAGACGGAAGAAGAGCATAGAGCTCATTTGACTATTGTTTTTGAAGAACTCCGTAAGCATAAACTCTTCATAAACGCAAAGAAGAGTGAATTCTTCTTGTCAAAGACACTATCTTGGGTATATTGTGTTCAAAGATGGAGTGAGAATGGATCTTGTAAAGATTGATGCAATTCAGAATTGGCTTGAATTGAGTTTGGTACATGAGATTCGTAGTTTTCTTGGATTATGCTCTTACTACCGCAGGTTCATTTGCCATTATGCGTGAAACTGTGTGCCGACACGGTTATGTGGCCTGTGACAAGTGGTAAGTATTGGTCAAAACCCAGCCTTACAATCTAGCATTGTACACACTTTAGTAAGTTTTAGGCGACCAAAACTCACTTATAAATTATGACCAGCCTTGTGTTCGCCCACACTGATGTTCCGAAGTGGACAAAGCTCAATGCTCACTGCCTAGACCTTATTTCCTTTGTTTAAACAAAGCAACCAACCATGTTTCCATCTCAGCCTGCACCCCAACTCACTTGCCCTCTCTGCCTTTACTCAAGGTGGACATCGCATCATCTCTCTCTAGAAGTTGGTGCCCTCCTTCATAAGGCTCTGTGGTTGTATTTTCTGCACTTTTCTCTTTCCCAATACCATATCCAAGCTTGGTAGTGTATTTTCCAAGCTTCTAAGAGTGTTTCTAGGTGGTATTCACTCTCCTACACACCCCCAATTATTGAGATTAAGCAAAACAGTCCTTTTATTTCTTGTATTTTTTGGTTTTTTGGTTGAAAACCGTAATTTCAACGTTCCTTTCTCAAGCTGAACCATCGGGGAAGCTTTTCCAAGGTTCCCTTCATCCACTTGAAGACATTTGTCGTTACCTCTTGCTTGCCTCCTTAGCTCTCAAATGAACTGGAGCTCTGATACCATAAAGAGAATACGGGGGAAGGGGAGAGCTTGAGTTCCTTGGAGGCAAACACACACACACACACGAGAGAGATGGATGATTGAATTTTCTTCTTTGTTCTTCTCTTCTGTACAACCGTTAACATAAAGAGATAAAAGAATGTCCTAGTATAACATACAATGGTTGGTCCTTAGTGTGAACCCGACTATATGAGCTGGTGCTATAATTATGCCATAACTCTAGTACTCCAAAGTGGCTGTCACACAGCTTGTCGTCCACCACTGGTGGCATATCAACCATAATCTCACCAACCGTGCCAGTGGCATAAGTGCAGAAGCTATCACCCAGGCGGGTTATCAATGTCTGCAACACTAGTTGAACTTGATATCTCAACAGATAGGAGGCGGACAAGCGGTGACGAGTGCTCTTGATGGTCTCAAGTTGCTGTAGTTATCGGCGACTGCTGAAAAGGTGTTGATGGCAACTATGCTCTTGACAGAAACTGTGCTCTTGGAGTCGTTGTGCTGTAGCTATTGACGATTGCTGCCTGGGCTGGTGGATGATGGTGGAGCTGTTGGACTGGGAGCTGGAGCATACCACTGCAAGCTGATGAGCTGCTGGATGGTTAGTATATGTCCTAAGTTATGCTTTAACACCCCCGCCCTCCCCAGCCCCCTCCGCTGGACATTAGGGCTATGCCCGGGGGGAGCGACTGGAACAGAGGAGGCGGCATCGTTGGAACAGATCGAACAGGAGAGAGAGAGAGAGAGAGAGAGAGAGAGAGAGTCTTTAGTACTTATTTTGATGCTGATTGGTGCAGGTACAATGCTTGCCATGGGCACGAATGCAAGCACAGCGAGCAATAATCTCAGAGAAGAAGGCGCTACGGGCAGCTTGGAAACGTTTATACATACTGTCAAAGAGGCTACAGGACAGTGGTCACATTGATACGCTCTACAAAAATAAAGGAAAGAAACTAGCTAAAGGTAGTAACAGGGTCATCTAAGGTTATGCAATTGCACAAGGTTCTGTGTTTGTTTCCGTCTTAAAGTGTGACTAGGAAAAATTGAAAATTGAACTTCTGCAAGAGTTGTAAATGACCATGTGGTTGTCTTTTGTATCATCTCTCACTCTCATGATCAACCATGTGCATGTTCAGCGAATGGTCTTTAGCAAACTACGGTTTGAACTTAAATGGTAACGATGAAACTTAAATGGTCTTTAGCAAACTACGGTTTGAACTTAAATGGTAACGATGAAACATTTTCCAGCTGGCATGCCCTTGCTAACATTTGTTTCCTCCTCGTGCAGGAGAGGCCACTCTCTTCCACATCTTTGCCTAGAATAGCCTCATTTAGTTTTCTTGCATGGGAATGTATGAGCATCAAGTTTGATGTATAAGGAGTAACCTAGTGCTGCATAGCAGCCGAGGCCAAAAAGTGAAATCGAGCGTATGATATGTTACTAGAGACTGAGTTCAATCTGAGCCATTGGATGATCCTTGAACAAATCAAACATTGGATGAACAGCATAGTTTACTGAAAAGCAAGTTTGAGCAAGGTGCAAGTTTATGTGGACCCACACAGTACACGGTCCTCCATACATCAATGCCGCACTGACCAAAGTGTCAAATAACCTCATCTTGGTCCTCAGCTGCTGGAAATGGGCTTGGAAGCACTGTCTCTCCATGAGAGCGAGAGAAGCATACCCTCGCATCAATCTAGCCTTTGCAGCATGGCTCATCGAGAAGATTTGTCCAGTAAAAGTGACTCCCAAGTACACGTGTGTGCAATTGCTGCCCAAACTCAGTTGAGATGTGAAAAGAGGTGATGTGTTGAGGACCATAACCTTGGTTTTTCCAACGTTTACTGTAAGATCCCTGCTGTGCTTAAAGCCCTGCAATGTGTCAAGATGCCTTTGGAGCCTCTGGAGAAATGCAAAAGCACAATGTCATCAGCATAAAGTAGTATGGAAACGAGGATGCCTGCTAGTGGTATGGCTCTTCCCCCTCCTCTATCAATGAAGGCCGAAATTTCGTCGATGTAGCCAAAGAGTGAGGGAGACAGCGGGCATCCTTGCCTCACTTCGATGGTATTGGTGGAGATCTCCTCTGATTATCCTCCCGGGCATCTCCTACGACCGACTCATATAATGCAATGATCCCCTAGATGATGTTTGATGGTACCCACAAATCCTTGACTCTCTAGAGTAGTTTGGCTGGGGGCTTTGTATCCAAGGCTTTGTGAAAATCCACAATGTAGCATAAAACCTATTGTGGTCATGCTTTGGCCTCCTCTATGATGGCTCGGAGGGTGAAGATGCGATCCAAAGTGGAGAATGCAATGCGGAAGCTTGCCTAGCATGACGCTTTATGCTCGTGTCACCCTGCTAGTGTGTTGAGCTCCATCTCAAGTGCTGACCCACAAAGTTTGGTCAGTGTGTGGCCAATCATAATAGTCTTGTAATTGTTGGGGTCCATGGGATCTCCGACTTTACGTATGGGTGTGATGGATGGGCTATCTAGGTGGGTGGCAAGCCTTCCGAAAGAGCTCGGTTGAACATATGGGCTAGGAGGGGTGCCAGAGTTTCCCCCACACGGGAGATGTGCTTTGCCAAGAGGAGCTTGTGGTCTTGTGGTCTACCGTTTTTGAGTCTCCGGATGGCGGTCACTATGTGGGTGTGAAAAAGGTGAATGTGATGGTGGTGGGATGGGTGTGGGTTGCCGTTTTTTTCGAGCCTTGGTTACTAAGTTCACACCTTTGAGAGATTGGTGTAAGTACTTGTATTGGCCATTAACACGTGCTCATTTCTTATACGTGGTTGTGTATTGGTTAATCTTTTGAGCATCTTGCTCTCCAATTTGGCTAGTTTTGCAACCTTGCATAGGAGACGCTCACGTGTTATGCGACATTCCTTGTCCTACCAATCATTCTAGAGCATAGTGCTAGGAGGTCTAGCAGTGGCTAGTTATGGCGGAGGTGTGTAAGATTGTGGTGAGCTGAAAGGTGAGGTCGGTTAGTGGGAGATTGGGGTCTATATATGCTAGATGTCGGTAGAGATGGTGGGAGTAATTCTAGTGTCCATGATGGTGGAAGTATATCTGGGTGTAGTGGGAGATGGGTGGTGGTGTTGAGGATGGTCTTATTGATAGTCCATGAGATCCAACGATGATATAATATGTATAAGTGTTGTGGTAGAAGATACATAAGCTCTCCCCTAAATCCTAAATAAAGTAAATGAAAATGAAAAATAGATAGAAAGTGTAAGGTATGTGTTTAAGTCAAGAGCTCACCTTAGCCTTGTCGTTGGGTCTTACCTTTGAGCCGCAAATATAACTTCCCATTGTGGGTGCACTAGCTGGTCTGTTGCATCCTCACTCCGTTGAAACACCGGAATGCTCCTTGGCAAAGGAGTGAAGGGAGAGCTCTTTATGCTTAGATGCAAGCAAGAAGAGATGGTCCTTCGCAATGGTTCTCTCTCACAAAATCTGAGAAGAGAGCAGTTGATGGAAGAGGAAGACCTATAATCACACCTATTTAAACGAGCATCCATCAAGCAAGTAAGATTCCAATAGCATACAAGCAAGCAAGAAGAGGGAAGAAGGAGATCTCACAAGAAAAACTATTTCAAGGGAATGATTATGCTTCCTTATTGTAAAAAATGACTAGTTTTTACACTAGACCAGCCAAACTTAAAAATGCTCCGGTCTTCGTAGACTTTTGCTATTTGACTGCTATTTGACATTAAGTGTAGGGTAAGGCCGCTTAATGGGCTCCATCGTCGTCTTACAAGAGAAAGGTCCTCGTTTACGTGGGTAAGACGGCAAAGCGTCTTACGGTGGGTCGGGTGGGCGAAACCATGTTAACCTACAGAATGGAAGAATTTAGGACACACCGAACCTGGTAGGTACATTGGTAAACTGCAAACTATGTGTGGCTTGCCGGGCATGGCCGCATGGATCCGGGTGCTTCTTGAGCCACTTTTTGGAACATTGGTGGGTAATTGGTCCACTTCCTTGTAGCATGGTGATGTCGCCGAACAGAAGGGAAGCATTACATAATAAGAATGTGGGGTAGAGGATGAGTTTGAGCTCCTTCTAAGCAAATACACACAAAAGAGTAGAAAAGCGCACACACAGAGAGATGGATGACTAAATTTTCTTATATTCTCTTCTCTTCTCTACAACCATCACATAAAGAGATAAGAGTATATATTATAAGGGAAAGTACTCTCCTACTATAATATACAAAGGTCATTCCATAATGTGAACCCGACTACATGAGCTGGCATTATAATTATGCCATAACTCTAGTATACACCAGTGGATGTCATATAGCGTGTAAGCCCTTGGCAAGACATATCGCCCATAATCTCATCAACCCAACCAATGGTGGTTAGTTTCCATACACCACACACTCTCTCTCTCACACATGCAATGAGCACACAAGAGCTCAAATCGAAACAAGCAAGCAAGACACAAGAAAGCAAGAGAGTAGAGAAGAAGAGCACTCTATTGATTATGCATAAGAGAATGAATGGTGAGGATACAAATTGACCCTTATCTTGGTTCCAAGCATTCACACCTTAGTCAGCCATACTTAAAATATAGGTCCTTAGGTATCCAAGGCCGCCTAGGCTTGTACAGACACTTTATCTAAGCATTCAATCTCCATAATTAATCTTGTGGTGCGCCTTTCATAGACAAGCGATGATTGGACGTAAAATATACAATATTAGCATTTTTAATGTCAATGATTAAATGAAGTGACGGTTGCTAATAGATAGCATCGACGCTAGAGAGATGTCGAATGAGGGTTAACATGTTCCTCTTTCTGATGCAGATTCTATCCTTAAAATATGTTGATGAAAACGAGTCGATGCCATCAAGGAAGATGATAATTCAAGACCGAGTATTGGATACGTGAAAAACAAATTAACCAGTAAAGAGTTCTTTGTCACAATAAGATGAAACATGGTTATGTATGCATTTTTGTTTTTCATTTTTTTTAAAAATTGACCAGGTAAACTTCAAGTTGTGCTACGAAGAGGAAAGATAAGGCTAGTTTAACTTAGAGGTAAGTAATAAGCCTATCTATATCTAAACTAGTTTTAGTCATATGTCTATGGTTATGGTTCAGTCTCAAGTTACACAAACTTTAGTGGACGACACTAAGTCGAAAGGTGTGTTTTTTTTTTGTTTAGTAATTATAATATAAGGAATAAGGCACCAACCCATGGAGACCAAGACAATGGCCAAGAAATCTCCGCCAAGTGTATCTAAGGACTACCAAAAGAATCTCCTAAGTCAATGGTTAGTCTCTCTTTATTAGTTTTTTTACGACACAAAGTCCTACTCCATAAAAAACAAGGCATCGGCCTCAAGGTACTATCACTAGTAACCAAGAGTCCTTATCAAGATCCTATATGGCGATGGTTATCTTCTTGGTCTTTTTGTGTGTTTTTTTGTCTTTTTTTTTAATTTGAATATTTTCTCACTTGAAATTGAGCTAAAGGTTACTAAAAGCTGAGTGGGAGTACTTCGCATACTCCATTAGCATAATTTAAGGTCAGTCATGGACAAGTAGGAACATTACTACTTCTAAGAAAGAATATGGCCTTAAAGTTCCTCTAAGTGGCACTTAGAAAGAAAATTTTACCTAGTCATAAGATCTTTTTAGTTCTATGAATGCATTTAATGATGTACAAGAATAGTTTCAAAGTTGTGAGAGAGTTAGGATACACTAGAGTAAGTGAAAAAATCTGCTCCATATTGAGTGTCCACTGCAAGTTGTAAATCTAGATTTGGTCTACATGACTACACCTCCATACCCTATAAATTAAACTCATCTACTAAGCTTATTGTCAAATAACCATAGTTCGTAAGCATGCTCTGATTCGATGTCACTAGGTTAATCTTTCCTCTCACTTGGGATTCCTAAAATATAAAACCTTCGGTTGGATGGGAAGGTAATGGTTTCTATGCATCCTAGATATTAAAGGACATAGATACTATAGGTAAGTGAGCTAAGTGGCTAACACTAGCTAAGCTATCTAGAAAATGATCCACCATGCTCCAGAAGGGACAAGGAGTCGGTAAAATATTATTTCACAGAATGACGGTGTAAGTGCATAAGTATTTGCTCTCCTCCCTTGCTCTATAAGCTTTTCATGTGCATTTCTTACTTGATAGGGTCCTTCCACTAGTGGATAAAGTAAACTCACATCATCATGTCGTTGTGTCTCTCCTACCATGAACTATAATAGTCATGTTCCATAGCGCCTAAAATAAGTTCTACATTGCTAGCATAGGTAGGACGCTGCGTATGACATGCGATGTTGATAAGTAAAACATGGTGCACGAGGATGAAACTGTAGGTAGAACAAGTCTACAAAAGTGGCTCCACAACATCGCTCCCCTAATGGTGCATAAAAATAGCGAGTGGATTTGGAAAGGAGGAATACTTAGTTGTCTTTGATAGTACCATTCCAGGCAATTCGGGTCCAGGATAAGGTAACTCGTATTAATCCACGAAAAGTCCATGCTCATGGTCTATAGGGATAATAGAGTCATACTTCATTATCTTATTTTGACATGTGCTCTTTCTCATCATCTTTATATAAAAAAATTATATGGTTAGCCGGATTTTCAGTATGTGTATAGGTGCTATATTGTTGTACATGTTGGTGCGAGCTATATTATCATAAGTTAGTTTTTTCTAACATGCTTCCTTTGATATGGACGTGAAATGTTTCGGGAGCGAAACATGGAGGCAAAGATAAAGGTTTCATGAAAATGTCCCGTTCCTATTGCAGGTCATCCCTGGACTTCATGGAGACTTATGTAAGCTTTCTATAGCCATCCTCTCCTTCTTTTATCCACTTGGGACTCTTGCTTTGGGGCACACCTGGTTGTTGATGCCGTTGAGTAATTGAGGATTAAAGGTAATATGCTTTCATAAGCACGTATAGAACTTGCAAGTTCTTGGAGAGGTGTTGACATTGATGCAAGAACTTATTGGGTAGCAGGCCTTTCCTCAAGTATTGGATTCTCTTGACGTGCTTTTGAAAATGGAGGTTGAGTAGATGTTGAAGAACTTATAGAGGCCTCATAGGAACTGTAGGATTTGCTAGAGTTATCTTTTGTTAAGGGCCGTGCCATCTTTTGAATAGCTTTCAGAATCCAAATCTTCTGGGATGTTGGCAATGAATGTATATCGATTTGTTTTTCCTTGTCTGCTGTGGAATTAGGGTTGGCAGAGATTGTTGATTGGTCAATAGATTTGTTTGTGATTGATGAGGCTATAGACATCTGCATCCTCTTTGGTACCCAAATTCATGTGTTACCGTTGTAGCAGCCTTGAGCTTGAAGAAGGCGAGTTTGAATCTATCGAGAGGTAAGAGTTTGGGATCTCCACACAAGTGCGTAGTCATCATGGTCTTTGTTTCAAAAGCCATGAACTCCAACAATTTAGGGATGTTCAAGGGAGTACCCATCACCTCTCTACCATATGAGGGTTCTAGTGATATTGGAATTTCCACCTCTTGAACATGTTCATGGTTCTCATACTAAAAAGTTCTCCTAAAGAGTTGAGAATCCATGCTTGGGATAGATAAGTTTTTGTGGACCTCAAGGATGACACTAGGTATATCCAAGGATTTGTGGGCTACAATAGTCTTTAGGTTGTTTGGATGAACAATGTTAGAGATGTTTACCTACTTTGGTATTAGTTCTAACTCCTCCTAAGTATGTGTGACCATATCCGTGAGTTCATGAAGTTCTCCCAATTCTTTTACAGGGTCAGGGTATGAACCAAGTTTCTCTTTGTTTGGTTTCTTGAGGGCCTACATCCCTTCCTTTTTAATCTTCTTAGTTTTTGTTTGAGTGTCTCTAGTTTGCTCAAAACCAGTGTGGGTGTCCACTGAATTGGAATCCTCATCAATATCATTTAGGTATACTGGTTGGTTAGGTGTTTTTAAGTTCATTTGTTTTTTTTTTCTCCATTTTGTCCCCTTTTATGGATTTCTTTCTTTTATGACCCCTCTTCTTTTTATTTGGATCATGCTACTGAAGTAGCTTGGTTTTCTACTTTATTTTCCAGAACAGGTGTGTTTTGAGCCATGAGTCTCATTATTGCATTCACAGATGGGTTAGGATTTCTCACAATTGATCTCTGAGTTTGATTACCCACTCTAATCATGTTGAGAGGTGTGGTGGTAGGACCATTCAATTGGTTTGCAACCACCACTTTCATTGGGCAATCCTTAATCCAATGATTTATGCGACAACGATTATAGGTTGCAGGTGGCATGCTGAAAGATGCAACTTGGGTGACTGGTTGGTTTCTAATAGGACACTCAAAGACTCGGTGGTTTCCATGATAATGATAGCATTAAAGAGGCATTCTCTTGATAGTAGAGTTGTTGATGTCTCGAGCTCTTCCTACTATGGCTAGCTGGTATATTGGTTTGACTCCGCCTCTTATATCACCTAAAAGTAGTCCGGATAAAGCTCTATGGAGTCCTCACCGACGTGAGCCACTGTCCAAGTCAACCTCATATTTTGGACACTCAAAAGTTTCCTTGAAACCTATTTGATTCAATGGTGTGATCCTTGGAGGTGGAGGTTGAGGTCCCAAAACTGGTGGAGGTGACGACACATTTTGTGTATTCTAAATTCTCCTTGCAATAGGTTATGCTATTTTCTCAGCATTGGGTTGAGGTGTTGCAGTAGGCATTCTGACTTGTGGTTGTGATGGAGCTAGTAAAGCCAATTGTTGAGGTTTGGAAGCATTAGCAAGGGTTTGGAAACGCGTGTGGCACTGTGAAGCCTCATGACCATAACGTCCACAAAAAGTACAGTTTTCATTATAGCGTGCCCTTAGAATTAGACATTGTATGAATACCCTTATCAATAGATTGAGCACCATTGAAGCTCTTTCCTTGGATACATTTGTACGTTTTCTGGAATAAAATTGGCCTTCGTTCCCTCTTGGAGTGCTTTTATGAAATCTGTGAAATTCATCTCCGTTAAAGTATTACCTTTATCTAGGGGTTTAACTGTAGAAGTGCTATGTCCCGTGACTCCAGAAGCAACATATTTAGAATTTGATGCTTTGGCTCCCTTGACCACCAACCATCAGATTATCTTCTAGTTGAATGGCATTTGTTATGATTTCATCCCATGTAGTAATGACTAAGCCATTATATAGATTGCTTCATGGTTAAGCTCATGGATGAATCTATCAAGTAGATTATTTGAATAGGGTTCATGTGGAAGGCAAAGAGAGTTCAAATGCTTGAGACGGCTAATGAAATCTCTAACCAACTTCTCTTCTTCTCTCTCGGCTTTGTAGCTGTGAAGCTACACCCCATAAGACTCCTTCATGCACAAATTGCTTCAAGTACAATCTCCTAAGAGCGGTGAAGTTCAAGCGTTCCTCAACCTTGAGAGTTCTATACCAATCCCCAGCCTTAACCATCTAATGTTAGACTTAAGGCATTGGTCTTGGAAATCTCATTTCATTCTCTCGACGTCTCACACACTTGATCAAATACCTCCAAATGTCTCCTAGGATCACTATCTCTAGTGAATTTATGAGTTAGCTTGACTATTTGGGCAATCTTTCCATGGCTATGTTAATCACCATCTCTCACAACAGGCGCTATGCTCTCTGCTATCACTCTTCCCAAGGCCTGTGCAAAAGCAACTCGGTCTGTGGTGGGTAGAGCTGACCAAGTGGAGGTACAACACGTGGCACTGCATGAGGATGCATTGGTCTAAACCTTGGTGGGGGTAGATTTACTACATAAGTTATGTGTCCTACTGGCATCCCAATAGGTGCTTTAGTCATGTGGGCATTAAGTGCAGTTGGTCTTGCATGAGGAGTTCGTAGCACACTCACTCTAGAGAAGGGTTGTTTCATGGGTGCACTAGAATGAGATGTGATCCCTTTAGGAATGGCAATACTAGATATGCAAGGCATAGGGTGGTCCATGTGTGAAGTGGTGGTGTGGCTACCATGGTAACCGTGGGCATGTGGCTGAAAGGTGATAATGTATCAGTCATAGGTGCCATAGTTGGTGGTGGACTCAGGCAGTGTACTAGTAGTGTCTTGGGTGGGGACAACTTAAGATCTAAGAAGGTGAATCTCAAGCTCGTATGCTCTTGAGTCCTTGCATGGCCTTGTGGGTTAGAAGATGTGGGTTGGCTCATGGTATAGCTAAGGGATACTACAGAAGTAGGATCTGCTGGGCTCACAGGAGGTGTTACTATTTTGCTCATTGTGGGCATAGGCTTGCTTTGGATGTCCCGAATTGCGTCATAGGTCTTTGGATCCTTTCATATTCAATGATTCTACATATGCTATCGTAGATACCTTGCAATCGTTCCTCCTTTGTTGTAGCCCCATATATTGATTGGACAATCCCTTCCCAACTAACACAATAAGCTTGGCTTGTACTGAAATCCACCAGAGTCTGTTGATGCGTCATACTTCCAATCATCTGTGTGAGAAGACGTTGATCCAATATTTGTAAGCCTAGCTCTTTTCTTGAGGTAGAAACAATGTTATTTCTTGTGTCGAGACTATCGGGCAATACTTGTGCAATCTTGTGGCTTGGGACTCGTTTTGGGTGTACTATGCTATTTGGGTTGTTAATTGTTGCTGTGCCACTTGCAAAGTCTCTTCTTCTTTTGCTCTAGGAGCTTGGATTAGTGTCTCTACTACTTACACTTCTTCTAATGTTCTACCATCAGGCATAAGGACGTGTAAGGGGTGGTTAAATGGTCACAGTTGCAACCGCTTCGATTAGTGTCTCTACTACCTACACTTCTTGTAATGTTCTATCATCAGAGGCATAAGCACTTGTGTAAGGGGTGGTTCAATGGTCACAGTTGCAACAGGTGCAATAGGAGCTGTATAGACAGAGATATCAATGTGAACGCTCCTTTCTTGTGATGTGATGAGAGTACACCAGGTATCTATTTGGAGTTTACCTCAACTTCTTCATCATGTGGTCTGTATGTAGTAAGATTTGGTTCAGAGGTAGCGGTTGAGGCCAAACCTCTGAGATAGCTAGCTATACGGTAAAAAAGACTAGTAGTTGGCCTGGCTGGTAAGGTCTGGTTAGGGCTCTCACTTCTTGGGACTGGAGATCCTTCCATTAACTCAAAGTCAAACGAAGTATCACTGGTCCCTATACAGGTCCTTGTACAATACTATATTGGGTTCCGACTGAAGGTCATGAGTCTAGTGTAGGCTGGTGCACACTTAGCTTGATAGATGCACTATCTCTAAATAAGCTTCTAATACACGCCCAAATCGTAGGTGCATTTGAATATGGGGTGTTTGAAGGCTCTACGGATAGCCTAGACAAGTTAGAGAATTTTTTAAATTTTCAGTTTTTTTTTGGATTTATTTTTTGAGAAAAAATTTGGATTGTCCGAAGTTTTTCCAGAACACGTTTTTGGTGTTTCTTAACCCGTATGACATAAAAAATAGTATACTTTTTTCGGGTCAGTCAAGCGTTACAAGCACTGGCTTTCATAGTTAAGGAAGCTTAACTATGAAAAAATGTAATGTTTTGGAATGTTACACAAGTTGCGTCAATACGATCACAATGGCCTAAAACATATATTAGGTTAGCTTGTGCATGTGCTTTTTAAAACATATATATATATATATATATATATATATATATATATATGTATGTATGTATGTATGTATGTATGTATGTATGTATGTATGTATGTATATATATATATATGTATGTATGTATGTATGTATGTATGTATGTATGTATGTATGTATGTATCTCGGACCTTTTATCTTTTATTTTCTCCCTTTTACTTTTTTAAAAACTTTTTACGTTTTAAGTTTATGGCTTACGTTTACCCGCCAAAAAAGAGTATTCTCGGAATATTTGCCTTGGGCTTGCACACATTGAATGCGTCCAACCATTCATCAAAACTTGTCCAAAAATGGGTATTGACAGGTTTTTAGACTTTTTTGGGTAGTGGCCTAAAAGCTTGCACGCATTAAATATGGCCATGGCCAGCCATTCAAATCTAACACCTAGTGGTCTAAATTATAGGGAGATTAAGCTAACTTAATTAGCATTAATTATAGTAATTCAAAAAACTTATAAAACATAGAATTTAATTTGCTTTGCAAATCCTCCTCAAATTTCTATTTCAATTCCAATTTCTCTATGTAAGGAGTTTAAATTGGGATAAATTCTATGCTCGAAAATTGATTTTGAGGTTTGTTTATCTAGATTAATTCAATTTTATGTACAGTTTATTATTTTTCATTTTTAAAATTAGAAAAAAATGCATAAAACCAAAAAATGTAGAAATCAACTAAAACATGAAATGTAGAATTGAAAAACATAGTTTTTGTAGAAATCGATCAAAACTAAACACAGATTCTCAAATATGACAATAAAATGCAATAAGAAACATAAATAATGCAGCAAAATAAACAAATTTTTGAGATTTTTCTTATGTTCATTTTTTGACAAGAAATAGAATTTTCACAAAGATGAATCACACAAGCATTCAAGATGCATTATAGCTATGCGGTGGGGCTATTCCCTGGTAGCGATGCCACTTATGGAAAGCCCTTGCACCATAGAAAGAGTACATGAATAAACCAATGTTGGGATTTTCCTAATCACAATATTGGTTGAGTTGTTTTATACTCGCAACCACACTCGGGAGCATAAAACACCTCAATCGAGAAGGTTTTGTTCCATGACCTAACTCACAAATGCAAAAATAGGGTGTGTCACTCACCTAGTGAATACTTATGCTTGGAATCCTCATAGGTTGTGCCACCCTCCACTTGAGAACCCAAGAGCTCCACTTCGTCATCGCCTTTGTACTCAAAACTCGATCCTCCTCTCACTCTTACACACTCACTCTCTCACACACATGCAATGAGCATAGAAGAGTTCAAATCAAAATAGGTAAGCAATACATAAGAGAGCAAGAGAGTAGAGAAGAAGAGCACTCTATGATTATGCATGAGAGAATGAATGGTGAGAATACAAACCGACCCTTATCTTGGTCCTCAGCATTCACACCTTGGTCGGTCGTACTTAAAAATATAGGTCCCTAACTATCCAAGGCTGCCTAGGCTTGTGCAAACACTTAATCTAAGCATGCAATCTCCATTATTAATCTCGTGGTGCGCCTTCCATAAACAAGCGACGATTGCACATGTAAAATATACAATATTAGCATTTTTAATATCAATGGCCAAATGAAGTATCGGTTGCCAATGGATGGCATCCACGCTGGAGAGGTATCCAATGAGGATTAACAATTCATCTCCTCATGGATGAGGACATCAATCAGTTCGTTCCTAAAAACCATAAAATTCTCTCAAACCACGATGGAGGTCTGATACCGCTTGTATTCCCTGCCAAGACTATTCAAGGAAACCGATACCATATTATCGTTATCTATACTAATGATCCATTAGAAGCAAGGGTATCTGCAAGTCTTTTAACCTTCACCGAGTAACCATTTATACTTAACGTTCCTCTAGTCACATTATGCATCTCTATCTTTAGTTGCATCTTCCGAGCTTGAGTTGTAATATACATCTTCAACAAGGTGTCCTAAGCCTCCTTAGGCATTTGTGCATCCTAAATATGCACAATAAAAGAGTCTCTCACATTGACAGGAATAACTTTCTAGCTCTTTTATGCCATACTTTATATGCTTGCACCTGTTGAAAGGTGGAATTTTCTTCAGCAATCTCTGGCTCCTTTTTATCACCTATGATAAAGTCCTTATATCCTTTTTGCATAAGGAAATCGGTCATCTTAAATTTTCAGGCCTAGAAAGTTTTCTTGTCTAATTTCTTGCTCACAATTTGTGACAAGTTGTTAGACATCTTTCCATGTAGTAACTTATCAAATAGTGCTTACAAAAGCTTCTACACTCAACAAACCTTTGGTTTATTTGTGTACACTTTAAGATTGAGTGTGCCAATTAGGAGTGTGTAGTTTAGTGACATGTCTTCCGGCCACATGGCTCACATGCATTAGTCTTATCTTTCTATGTAAGGGTGCTACCCTCATTGTATGTTGTGAGAGGGTCTTTGAGATAATGCAAGTTTTATTGGATGCCACATCTTGTGTTCATGATGCTTCTCTCCCTCCCTTCTTGATCCACATGTTCATTATCTCTTTGTGAATTCATTGTCACGAGCTATGGTTCCATGTGAGCATAGCTTCTTGAAAGCGTTATGGTTTAGGTCTCTCTCCCAACTTTTTAACTTAAACCTTCAATGAAAGGTGCCTTAGATTTAAAAGTGGCTACTACAAAAAACATATAGGAGTGATTTCCTAGAGTGCAAACGTAAAAAAATTTCACCTTTTTACAAATTTAAAAAACCAATAATCTATCTTTCTTTTCATTCTTTAAATATATGGGGATATTAGGAAATCAAATACTAAAAATAAATTAGTAGTTAAATGCAAAAATTGCTTTAAAAAGTGTTGCTATGTTTGATAGTCTTCAATCCCCCTTCATGATTGGGAAGGATAATAATTTCCCAAAACAAGCAACTCTTGGCAAGCTGTAACCATAAGACATTGTGGATCACCTTGTTTAGTTATCTAATGCATCCACGACCATAGTACCAACAAGAAGTGACATACCAAGCTGTTGTGGTAAGAAACACTTGATTTACCACTCTGGGCAGGTATAATGTCCATCCTACATAGCATCCAAGATATCTTGTAGTGTGTCCTCTCTCAATCCATGTGAAGTCAACATCTATGCCCTAATTACACCGACCCAAAATGTGACATACTTATGCTAATTTATATATAAAAGCCCATGTTGTTCTTCTAAGGTAGTATGAAATGAGAAAAGACATGAGTAGGAAGTTTCAAGAAACATCATAGAGTATCGATGGCCAAATGAAGTGATGGTTGCCAATGGATGTCGTCGACGCTAGAGAGGTGTCCAATGAGGATTAACAATTCATCTCCTCATGGATGAGGACATCAATCAGTTCATGAAGACCAATAAAAGTTCTCTCAAACCACAATGGAGGTCTGATACCGGCTATATTCCCTGCCAAGACTATTCAAGGTCACCGATACCATATTATCGTTATCTATACTAATGATCCAATAGAAGCAAGGGTATCTGCAAGTCTTTTAACCTTCATCGAGTAGCCATTTATACTTAACGTTCCTCTAGTCACATTATGCATCTCTATCTTTATTTGCATCTTCGGATCTTGAGTTGTACTATACATCTTCAACAAGGTGTCCTAAGCCTCCTTAGGCATTTGTGCATCCTATATATGCATAATAAGAGAGTCTCTCACATTGACAGGAATAACTTTCTAGCTCTTTATATCATGCTTTATATGCATTCACATGTGTTGGGGTGGAATTTTCTTCAGCAATATCTGGCTCCTTTTTATCACCTATGATAAACTCCTAATATCCTTTTTGCATAAGGAAATTGGCCATCTTAAATTTTCAAGCCTAGAAAGTTTTCTTGTCTAATTTCTTTCTCACAATTTGTGACAAGTTGTTAGATATCTTTACATGTAGCAACTTATCAAATAGTGCTTACAAAAGCTTCTACACTCAACAAACCTTTGGTTTATTTGTGTACACTTTAGTTTAAGATTGAGTGTGCCAATTAGGAGTGTGTAGTTTAGTGACATGTGGAAGGCCACATGGCTCACATGCATTAGTCTTATCTTTCTATGTAAGGGTGCTACCCTCATTGTATGTTGTGCGAGGGTCTTTGAGATAATGCAAGATTTATTGGGTGCAACATCTTGTGTTCATGATGCTTCTCTCCCTCCCTTCTTCCTCCACATGTTCATTATCTCTTTGTGAGTTCATTGTCACGAGCTATAGTTCCATGTGAGCATAGCTTCTTGAAACCATTATGGTTTAAGTCTCTCTCCAAATTTTTAACTTAAACCTTCAATGAAAGGTGCCTTAGATTTAAAAGTGGCTACTACAAAAGACAGACATAGTAGTGATTTCCTAGAGTGGAGACATCAAAAAACTCTCGCCTTTTTTATGAAATAAAAAAACTAATAATCTTTCTTTTCATTCTTTAAATATATGGGGATATTAGGAAATCAAATACTAAAAATAAATTAGTAGTTAAATGCAAAAATTGCTTTAAAAAGTGTTACTATGTTTGACAGTCTTCAATCCCCGTTCATGATTGGGAAGGATAATAATTTCCCAAGCAACTCTTGGCAAGCCGTAACCGTAAGACATTGTGGATCACCTTGTTTAATTATCTAATGCATCCATGACCATAGTACCAACAAGAAGTGACATATCAAGCTGTTGTGGGTAAGAAACACCTGATTTACCACTCTGGGCAGGTATAATGTCCATCCTACATAGCATCCAAGATATCTTGTAGTGTGTCCTCTCTCAATCCATGTGAAGTCAACATCTATGCCCTAATTACACCAACCCAAAATGTGACATAATTATGCTAATTTATATATAAAAGCCCATGTTGTTCTTCTAAGGTAGTATGAAATGAGAAAAGACATGAGTAGGAAGTTTCAAGAAACATCATAGAGTATCGATGGCCAAATGAAGTGATGGTTGCCAATGGATGTCGTCGACACTGGAGAGGTGTCCAATGAGGATTAACAATTCATCTCCTCATGGATGAGGACATCAATCAGTTCGTGAAGACCATAAAACTTCTCTCAAACCACAATGGAGTCTGATACTACCGGCTATATTCCCTGCCAAGACCATTCAAGGTCACTGATACCATATTATCGTTATCTATACTAGTGATCCAATAGAAGCAAGGGTATCTGCAAGTCTTTTAACCTTCACCGAAGAGTAGCCATTTATACTCAATGTTCCTCTAGTCACATTATGCATCTCTATCTTTAGTTGCATCTTCGGAGCTTAAGTTATACTATACATCTTCAACAAGGTGTCCTAAGCCTCCTTAGGCATTTGTGCTTCCTATATATGCACAATAAAAGAGTCTCTCACATTGACAGGAATAACTTTCTATCTCTTTTATGCCATGCTTTATATGCATTCACATGTGTTGGGGTGGAATTTTCTTCAGCATTCTCTGGCTCCTTTTATCACCTATGATAAACTCCTAATATCCTTTTTGCATAAGGAAATTGGTCATCTTAAATTTTCAAGCCTAGAAAGTTTTCTTGTCTAATTTCTTGCTCACAATTTGTGACAAGTTGTTAGATATCTTTACATGCAGCAACTTATCAAATAGTGCTTACAAAAGCTTCTACACTCATCAAAACTTTGGTTTATTTGTGTACACTTTAGTTTAAGATTGAGTGTGCCAATTAGGAGTGTGTAGTTTAGTGACATGTGGAAGGCCACATTGCTCACATGCATTAGTCTTATCTTTCTATGTAAGGGTGCTACTACCCTCATTGTATGTTGTGAGAGGGTCTTTGAGATAATGGAAGTTTTATGGGGTGCCACATCTTGTGTTCATGATGCTTCTCTCCCTCCCTTCTTCCTCCACATGTTCATTATCTCTTTGTGAGTTCATTGTCACACAAGCTATGGTTCCATGTGAGCATAGCTTGAAAGCGTTATGGTTTAAGTCTCTCCCAAATTTTTAACTTAAACCTTTAATGAAAGGTGCCTTAGATTTAAAATTGGCTACTATAGAAAACAAACATAGTACAAGAAGTAACATACCAAGCTGTTGTGGTAAGAAACACCCAATTTACCACTCTAGGGGTAGGTGTAATGTCCATCCTAACATAGCATCAAGATATCTAGTGCTTACAAAAGAGATTCTTAGACTCTTCTTCTTAAGGTGTGTCAACCACAAAATCTCTAAGTGTGCCTTATATACACAGGCACTAAAACACACATGCTACATCTAATGTGTAGGTAGCGATAAGCTGTGTGTCCCGCTTATTAGTCGATGGTGTGCTCCGCCTATCCACACTAAGCTAGACGGATAGAGACATGTGTCTCTATACTCAATCAATGTATCCCATAAACTGGCGGAAGTACTCTAGCTTCTTGCAAGATAAAGCCTTCATAAAGATTTCTACAACCTGCTCTTTCGTAG
Organism: Cibotium barometz; assembly: GCF_041138505.1. Classification (NCBI taxonomy): domain Eukaryota; kingdom Viridiplantae; phylum Streptophyta; class Polypodiopsida; order Cyatheales; family Cibotiaceae; genus Cibotium; species Cibotium barometz. Next base: position 44,621,191 of record NC_141081.1, on the reverse strand, counting down.
ATACATATTGCATGTCTACCTCTTCACTGAGAACCTCTTGATGAAATGATAGTGGACCTCTATGTGTTTCGTGTACGAGCATGAAACACCGGGTTATTAGTTAGCATGATGCTACTAATATTATCATAGTAAAGAGGTTCTGGGTGAACCAAATCATAACCAATGTGTGCTAGTAGATTGCATAGCCAAACTACCTCACGTGCCGCAACAGCTACCCCTCGATACTCAGCCTCTGTAGAAGACAATGCAACGATCGGCTACTTCTTAGATAACCATGAAACTGCAACACTTGCAAGACTGAATACATAACCTGACGTGTTGACCTACTATCATCTGCATTACCTGCCCAATCGGCATCTTTGTATGCATAGAGTTTGGGCTTTACATCAGCCCTGTAGTGCAATCCATAATTTATCTTATGTTTCACATACCTCATGATTCTCTTGATAGCATTTAAATGTGGCTTCTTGGGTGTATGCATAAACTGACTGACCACACCCATTGCATAGTTGAGATCTGGTCTCGTAATGGTAAGGTAGATAATAGACCCCACCATCTTCCGATACATGTTACTGTCCTCGATCTCATCACCCATATATGCTGTCAACTTGGCATTTTGCATCCAATGGTGTAGACATAGGCTTACATGTTGTCATTCCGTACTTAGCCAACAGTAATGACAGCTCTCACGGTCGCCATTCTTGCAACTGGGTTGAATGTTTCCTCATAGTCTTTGCCATAAGTCTGTGCATAGCCCTTGGAAACCAATTTTGCCTTGTACCTGCTCATTGAACCATCAGCATTGTGCTTGACTTTATACACCCACTTACATCCAATTGCCTTCTTTTCCTTAGGCAAAGGCACTAACTCCCATGTTGCTTTTGCATCCAATGCTGCCATCTCCTCATCCATGGCATCTTCCCATTTCTTATTTCCAATTGCCTGCTCAAAGCAAGTGGGCTCAACCTCCTGTATTTCTTTTACCATGTAAGCATAATGATGGGCTATATATCCATCATATTTCAACCTGTCAACATGGTATCTAACCCTTGTAGACCTGCGTATACCTGGATCACTGCCAGGTGTCCTCAAAACAGCCCTAGTTCTCCTTACACTAGGAGTAACCAGAGACGGAATGCCAAGCTCCTCATCAAGGCTCTGCTTAGAGCCACTAGAGTCACCATCCACATATGAGCGACCTACTGACAGATCAGGCACAAAAGGTTGATCTACCTTTTCCTTCCCTTTCTGTGATACATGTGTACTTGCATCATTCCTCAACTTACGTGACCATGGGCTAACATTGGATCCACTACTCGAGGACTCCCTAGGTCCACTCAGCACCTGTGATTGCTGCTCTACATGTGGTGCAACATAAGCACTTCTTACATCTGCATCTTCTGTTGCCTTCACTACTGGTGCATACCAGCTACTCATCTCATCGAAGACAACATCTTTGCTTACTCGCATGTCATGAGTGGTAGGGTTATAGCATCTATAACCTTTTTGCTCCTCCATAGCATAACCAATAAAGATGCATTTCTTTGCCCTTGGATCCAACTTTGTTCTCACTTCATCAGGAAAATATACATATGCAATACACCCAAAAACTTTCAAGTGAGACATCCGGTCTTAGGCCTGTAAACTTTTGTTCAGGAGTCATACCATCATGAACAACTGCACAGTGAGTGTCCTGTTCATAATGTACACAACAATTGCTACTACTTCTGCTGCCCACCAAAAGTAATGTGGCATATTTGTTTTAGCCATCAAGGCACGTGCCACTTCTGTAATGTGCCTGTTTTTCCTTTCTTCAATGCCATTCTGTTGCGGGTGTACCTGCACGTAAACTGCCTCTTGATTCCCTGCTTTCTCAAGAAATCGTTGAACTCATTGGAGAAATATTCTCCCCCACCATCTGATCTTAGGCATTTTATTTGCATGCCTTTTTCCTTCTCGAGACCAAGGCTTTAAATCTTTGAAAGTGAGCAAACACCTCACTTTTTGCCTTCATGAAATAAACCCACACTTTCCTAGTGTGGTCATGAATGAATGTAACATAGTACCTTCAACCTGCAATTGTTGCAGTATTGGTCGGTCCCCATACACTTTCAAATTTGTTAAGATTCCCATACTTAAAAGGCCGGGTAGGTATATCACATCACTTGCCATGTTTTCTTCATGTTTCCCATGTTTTTCTTCTTTGGGACCTCCCACCCATTTGACACCCCTCTTAATGCTTTATGCTTTCCCCCAAACCTCATAGACCAATGGTTTCCACAAGCCATAATTGTGCAATCTACACAATCACGGCCCTAGCACCAAGAGTGCATATTCACGTCATATCAAACATCACATAACCAACAATCAGCCCCTCCACAAAAACACTCGCGTTGCTAATAACATTAATTCATGAATCTAACACATCCAAGGGCAACCGATTCTACAGTCTATAGAATCATGGTGCTTGGTTACCACGTCACCAATCACGGTGCCACACCACCAATCATATCTTAAAAATCACAGTGCCATATCACCAATCATGGTACCATGTCACCAATCATGCCTCAACAATCACTATGTTGCCACATCACCAAACATGCCTCAAAAATCATAGTGTAATGTCACCAGTCACACCACCCAATCATGGCATGATTTTCATGTCATCTTTGCACAATCATGCACAACTATGACTGCATAATCATGAAATTTAATTCTTCATGCACACACCCCAACCTTCACCATCGAGCCTTCTCCTGCATGATGTTGCTACATATAAATGATTAAAATAATGAAAATTATCATGATGTGTCTACAATTTGCTAAATCATGGTTGTGATTTGTGAAAAGAGAGAGCTACATTTCCTTCCTCACCCCTCACGTAGTTTTGTGCTAACATATCATTCTAACATTTAACCTCTAAAACAAGGGACCATGATGGTCCTACCAGTCAATAGACTGACTAGTACTCTCTATTTTAGCATCATGGCAAGAAAAGATACCAACCCAGATCCCCCTATACAAGGAACCAAGATCACCCATTTCCTCAAGTGGTGATGATAGAACCCCTAAGAAGAGCGATCCAAGGAAAAGGTCACGTAGCTCCATCAAAAAGGTCACGTAACTCCATCAAAAAGGTCAAGTAGGTCCATCAAAAAGCAAGCTATGTTAGACCACGTATGGACCACTACCAAGTCATAGTCCTCAACCACACACAGATAGTAGACAACAAAAAAGTATACTTTCAATATCATTCACCCACTTGCATGCAGTTGGGTGAATCATAAACAATACCAAAGTTAAGGAGAATCTGGAGAAAACAAGGCTTGAACCTAGCCACGGCTGTGCAATGCAGGGTTAACACTAAACTATGTGTCGAAATTCTCACTTCCTACTAGTAGCAAGGCACCAAAAGAGGCATGGTTACAGGTCTAGATGGATCTAAGAAACCCATTTTGATAATAGAAAAGCTTATTTGGGATGCCCTCCACCTACCCATCGGGGGGGACAGAGGTGGCCCACCCCCTTTTCCAAAGAAACTAGATTTCTTGTTGGTAGACATCTACCCACCTACTAAAGTCAACAAAAATGGAGCAGAGTTTGTGGCCCGAAAAGATCCAAAATTGGAGAAGGCCTACATGGTTGCCTCCATTCTAAAGTTCAGCCCTTGATCAAACTAATTAATGTGAATGAAAATATTTGAGCAAAATTCCTATGGGGGGTGGCGAGAGATGCAAATGTGGGAGGCCCACAAAGTAACGGTTGCAAAAACCAGAATTAAAAATGTTATTAAAACTTGGGATAATAGGGGGCCACAATGAGTGAAAAAAAGAAATGTATTAATTAGTGAAGGAGATGCTTTTCCAAGGTCCTTTGGATTAAATTTAGAGGCGAAAAAAAAGTGGTGTAAAGTTATTGTAGTGTCATGGACCCGACGGTTATCCCCTTTGTGTCTTCGTTTCACCTCTGCATGCAGGAAAATCGTTGTTGCTGCGTTGGGAGCGTCACAAAAAATATAAAATCGTAGCCTTGTTTCTTGGATCTTCAATTCCTTCTGCAAGGATCGTAAGCTGAAATATGCCTCTCTTTTTCCCTTTTTTTTTTGCACGTTCTTTGCTTGGTTGTGTTGGTGGCGTGCTTTTGGATGGCTTCCGGTCGCTTCTTCTTGGATCTTCATTGGGTGTGGATGTTCATCTCTGATCCTCGGATATTCGTCTGAGATTTGCCATCTACCAACATACACGTGCCTCTCTGGATGGCCTCTAGTCGCTACTTCTTGGATCTTCCTCAGGTGTGGATGTTCGTCTCGCTGCTTCTCGGATATTCGTGTGAGATGTGCCATCTGCCAACATGCATGTCATCATTCATATATTATCTTCTGGAATCTATTTCGTGTCTCTGAATAATAGGGTATGTGCAGTATGGGTTGCCATCTTCACCGTGTTTCTCGAATTCTTACCATGTCTTTCCATAATTCGCTCTCTACAGTATTTAATGAATGTTGCTCAGTGTTGTCAATTCAATTCAATAGAGTCTTTTTTCACCCTTTGTATCATGGTCTTTTTTCACCCTTTGTATCATGTGGTTGTGATGCCACCGAGGAGGAAACCTTTTCATGATATTACTAATATCATGAAGGTCGATCAATGTTCATCTTCTTTGTTGTTGGTTCGTTCTCATGACATTGGTGCTCCATCTACTTCACCATTTCTCTGTCATGAAGTAGAACCTTCCACTTCCATTGTTCCTAGAGCATGTCCTCGAATTGAGATGCCTCGGGAAGGCAGTCAAAAATAGAGCACGCTCTTCTGGTAACAATTTCCTTTTTTATTCCTACAAAATTAGTCGTGTTTTTTTGTATTTTATTGCATGCATGTTAGTTCATTGTATTGCGACATTTTTATTTATTTTTTGTGTTTAAGCTCTCGTTTTCTTTCCATCTTGCTTTGCAATATGGCGTCCATAATATATTAAATTCAGTCTTTCCATATAAAAGAAGCCGTTATGTAATTTCTTTTGTCGAATTAGTCTTTGTATATAATATAACCGAAGATATACATTTTATTTTCGAGCAATATTATATTATTTGATCTTTATTTACCGTTTGCAGGTTTTGTGTTCCCACAAGCTAATTTTATGTAATTATATAATTTAATTAAGTTAATTTACATTTCTTCCCGGTTGCAGCTTTTTTTTTTGTCTGATGCTTTTTATGCAGAGATGAATTAAGCAATGTAAAATTATCTTAAAGTTCGATAGTAATTTTTTAAACGTGATAAAAAAGTAATTTAAAGTAATTAATTATTACTTGTGCTCTTATTTAATAAAGAATAGAGAAAACATGGTAGTATAAATGACACGTGCTTATGATACGTTGGTAGAAAAATGAATAAAAATAAAATAATTACAAGAAATTATAAGATTATTCTTCGTTTAATTTTTTTTCCAGAGTAGAAAAAACGTTTGGTTTGCATTTAATTTAATGGTTTAGAGTTTTTTTAAGCAAAAACAGAAATTTAATAAAATTTAACTAAAATTTAAACTTTAAAAATTCAGCTAGATTTTAACTAAGTAATAAAATTATACGTGATAAATGGGTACATAATTTTAATTATTATTTGATAATACACGTAAATTAATTGATGTTTGTGCTAAATTTTTTACTAATTTTAACTAATTTTTTTAAAATTTTAAAAATAAATAATAAAATTAAACATGACATATAGGTGCATTTATCTTCCATTAATTATATGGTAATAATTCTTTTAGTTGAATTTTTGCTCTTTTTAAAAGAATAATAATGTATGTGCAACGTTTGGGGTGCATATTTGTACCAATTTTAAAACTTGATTAGTATTCTCAGGGTGCATATTTATGTGCTGCCATTCTTAATGTTTTGTTTTCTTGAAGGTTCAAGCAAACTAGACGCAAAAGGAAAAAAGCCAATGCAAAGCGAGAAAAATGCGGATTCTAAACACTACTAAAAAAAAAAACCAGGCTCTTTGAAGTATCTGTTACAATTGCAATCGACAATAGAGATATTCACTTATCTTGCTGGAAACCCTTGGAGGAATTTGTCAAAATGGAGTGTTTAAAAGGTCTCTTTGCACTTGAGAAAGGAGGAATCTTAAATCACTTGCACTTTCAAATGGTCGCTAGTTTGATGGGACCATCCCTGATAAGCATAGGAAACCATAAAGTGATTTAGGATGGAATTTGTTTAAGCCTGAGGATGCATTAGTTATGTATAGAGGTCTTAGATAGGTTAAGATGCATAACCTAGAAGGCATGGAAGTTATTGCATAAAAGATTTGGACAAACCACACTTTAAATTTTTCTCGCAGAACATATCTGCAGAGGAAATTACCAGAGGTCGTCAAGTATATATAGCCAAGGAGACTTAAAAAATAAAGTGTGCTTGTCACCTGCTATCAATCTTTTTGAAAGAGCATACGTCTATCTAGATAATTATATAGCCAATAAACTTGGCGCATCTTTACAAAGCACACTTTTGAAAATGATTCACACTAGAAAGTACTATCCGGTAGCCTTTTGAAAATGATTCGCACTAGAAAGTACTATCCGACAGCCTCATGGATTATTCCAAAAACTGGCTCCCACATGAGCAAAAAAAGATCAACGACAATGTGGAAAGTAATGAAACTTTCGCATCTCACACAATGCATAGATATAGAAGAGATTTTCTCCGTGGATACTCCTCCTACCAGGTACTTTGACCCCTTAAATGCAAGAGGAAGCGGAGATTATGAAGAGGAGGAGAATGACGATGGTGATGAACTCCAAGGCAACAACACTGCACGAAGAAGTAGATCAAGTCCAATAGTCATTGACAATGATCAGCAATCGCATGATTACAATACATCTTATCTATCTATATGGGAGAGAACATATAAATTCAAAAAAGCCATTGTGGATGGTGATGAATTTGTTCCTCTCCCTTGAAATCTACAAGTTTGTTGGTTTTACAGAAGTAGTGTGTTTTGTTTAGTATCAAGTTTTACTTCTTCCCAAATGTGTATTACACCACCTGTGTTTGTAAGCTTTCATAATAACATGTTTCCTTATTACATATTTCTTGGCTTTTAAAAAAAAATACAATTTTGGATTTTTTGTTTGGGTGCATATTCGAATTTTTTATGCGTTTTGGATTATATAATCAACGTATGTAGTATTTCAAAACACTTTATTTATTATTACTTGTTTTTTTAAAACATATATTATAACATTATTATATCTTAATACTTTGAACCTTAATATTGTTCAAGTTATCAACCTTAGTATTTTTTAGAATTTTTAAAAAATTTCAAGATGCACCCACGAAAAAAAATTAATTAATAGCAAAGAGCCACGAGGTTGCCACGAAGTAACGGTTGAAAAACCAGAATTAAAAATGTTATTAAAACTTTAGAATAATAATAACTCCTAAGGTTTTCGTATTAACCTAGTGACATGATAAATCATCTTCCAGCCCAATAATATGCGCACGAGCCTGGGCACCCCTTAATTATGTACTTAATTATACCTGTAATTATGTAAAACCCCCTTAATTATGTAATTAATTATTGTAATCAACATTATTTTTCGATTTTCGACAGCGCCCAATGAAAGGACAGCAAAAAAAAAAAAACCCATAATTTGGCATTTATTTGAAATATAAAAAAATATTCTATCCATCCTTGCATGTTGTACCTAAAACTAAGCTACCCAAACATCACAGTTTACTCAACCACCTACTAAAAATGAGGGCTCACAATGGTCTTTCTGCCCTATATGGTGGGACAAGTGATTACATTGCTTTTCACCTAATCAACCTGCACCTGCGTTCCAGTGAATTGAGCACAAGTCCAAGCTTTGCTTCAAAGCATAGGAATTGAGACATAAAACAACAAGCTCTGCTGAACACAGATAAACACAAGCAGCTCTAATGAGCATAGATAAAACAACAAGCTCTACTGAACACAGATGAAAACAAGCAGCTCTAATGAGCATATAGATAAAACAAGCCTTTCATGATTCAAATGATGTCGTTCAGTCGATAATCAACCTCACCTAAGCTTATGGGGGGAATCCATTCCACACATACATAGTGTGGGAGAAAGAAACCTTGCACTTGATATCAGCTCATAGACTCCCCTAAGCTCAGTAGCATGCACTACACCCCCCCCCCCCCCCCCCCTTCCCCCATCCATGAATGAAATGAATGGGTTTGTTCACCTATACGAGTTTGCTTTCGCCAGAATTTAAATCCTTACACCTTCAGCTCATCATCTTTCCCTCTAACAGTTGAGGTTTCTAACTTATGCTTGAATCCTTATGCTTCCTTTGTCTATCAGCATGTCCTTCCATCTGAGCATTCAAGCTTACAGCATGAAGGCAGCATAAATACGTCCCTGCAGCACTGCAGCATACAAATATAAGGACAGAATTACATGTACATGGCTTTAACCATACCATAGTCATCATGCTGATAAGTAGTTACCTTTCCAATTCAGTAGTTTATTTTCTAAACCTTGTTTCTCATGTTGTGGCCTGTGATCAGACCATAGCTGCGGGGATCCATGCAGCTCAGCTTCCCAAACTTTCTTTCATAGGAGCCCCAGAGTTCAAACCTGGATCAATCAAATAAAACCCCTCGCCCTTCTTTGACAGGAAATACAAATTTGTAAAAAGCTTAAAGAGCTGGAAAGAGAGAGCTCTGCATGCAAGGCCTTCATCAAAGCACAAATGCTGGAGACTCGGCACACAATATTAAACCAGCACTAACCAATAAGACAGGAACTGATATGGTGCAAAACGAGCATACACCTCCGCGACATCCTTCGAGACACTTGCCAAGGTGCAGCTTGATCTGCCATGTACCTGAGCAGGCAAAAGCTTCAAAACTCATTTCATTTGTTGTAGTAGGTAGGTCATTAGCTCATCACAAAAGATATCCACCAAAATAATGTCACCTGCTTCAAGTGCCTCACTGTCTCAGTGTCTGCAGGAATAGTGCCATAATCTCCTATGCACATCAAGACGTTAGTGCATGTAAAAGGGCCAAATCCCTGCAGCTGCAACAACTTGCTTCTTACTTCATCCAACTGCAGTGGACCTGCCTTCAGGGTTTCCAATGACTGTAAATCAACGACCCCATCACAAATGTCTTTTGCAAGCTTCCATATGCGCTTTGCTCGGTAGCCTAGGCCACAACGCTTGGCTAGAAAGCTCACATCTAAACCGCATAGCTCTTCAGGAGTAGGAAAAGCTCCAAGAACTGGACAAACTGCTTCTCTGGAATCAGCTGGTGTTGCAGCATTGACACACTCACACTGGTTTGTATCTGTTGATAATGAGCTACTATTTTGTCTAGCTAAAGTAACTTCTTCCTCCCCCACCACTTCTATGTTTGAGGCATGCCTAGCAGAAAAAGCTTTTTCTTCATCAACACCTGCCGCACTAAATTTCAATGACTTGCATGCTTGCAGACCTCTTCCTTCCTTTGTGATACGCTTTCTTTTCACATCTCTCGCTTCTGGAGTTTCAGGTGACAGCACTACTTTATCAACTTCCTTTGGTTCACCACCCGAGCATCCAAGTGGAAGGCCCTTCAGCTCTGCTTGAAGCTCACACAATGCTCTAGCCATAGTCAACGTTCTACCCCACCTTGAAATGTAGTGAGAACAGTTACAATTACATCATGCAGGCCCAAAAATGCATAACTGATGCAAGCCACAATGGCAACAATCAAGCTACGTTGGAGTCTGCAAAACTTTATAACTTCAGTTACACAACAATCTATGCAAAGAGACTAATAATTGATTTCACTGAATACAGCACAGGAAAGGAAACTCTGAGGGAGACTCAAGCAAACTTTACATTAAGAATGCAGCGAAAAGCTATTATCTTCACAGGCCGTGACTCTTATGGACATGACAGCTTCTTGACTGAGCAAAAGTGTATACCTCAATTTGATGCTTTCTTTAAATCACAACAATGACATGCTTACTATTTAGAAAGGTTATCACGCATCATAACATCAGAGGTCCAGGCCCAAGCCTCAAAGGCCAAGCCTCAAGGCTCAAGGCATCCCCAAACGGCTACCCAAACAGCCATAAACGGCTAGAAATGGCCAAAAAAAGGGCAAAAAACAGTCGGGATAGCGCACAACGGCTCCCTGCCGTCCCCACTCTTGCAGCCGTCCCCGTCTCCGTCCCTTGTGAGGGACGCCTCCAGGGGGACGTCCGACTGTCCCCTGCTGTCCCCGTTCCTGATCCGTCCTGGCTCGGCATCCCGTCATTCCAAGCATCCGTCCCTCCCGTTCCCTGTGACTATGCTGTATAGACAATGCAAGACCCCAGTGGAGACTCAGCGACATTGCATTTGGGAGGCCTAGTAGGTTTGGTAGAGGATTCTCACGCTGTTCACATCTGAGCCCAGCACTCTTCACGTCATTACATGGGGTGCGATTGCTTGGGCCATGGAGGTGAGTGCAGCCCTACTCTACAAGGAGCCTCACCTTGCAGCTCTCACTCTCTTTTTTGGACCTCGGTTATTCCCGCTTCCTCCATCCCTGTCATCCAGTGGACACCGGAGACCTCCAGTGAGACACAGGTAGGAGCTCATCAGCAGCATAGCCGAGGAGATTTCAACAAGCAGAATGGCTCTACCAAAGATCAAAACGTGGTTCAGAACAACCATACAGCTCGAACAAGCAGCCTTAGCAGAGAAACAATTGTTATCCCTACAGATTTGGTTGGACGAAGTCAGTTAAGAGAATTACCCACAGTTGCAGAGGAGAAGGCTTTTGACCATGTCTTCAAAAAGAGTGGGGGAACGAAAGAGCCGGCCAAAACCTTTCTCTCTAGCCTGCGGATGAAGAGCATGGAAGGCAGCTATGGCCGAAGAGTCCACCTCCGAGAGTCGCAGCATTCTTGACGCTTGGGCCTGCGAAGAACTTAGAGATATCAAAATGGTTGTAGCAATGGGCATGCCATACAGGTGTGGGTTGTACGGACAGCACAGACACACGACGCACTCTTTATTCAGGGTGAATACCTGCTCTGTTGGAGTAAGTGGGATGAGGAGAGCTAAGGGGAGGGGAAGGGGACGTACCAGGATGCAGTCCCGGTCGGCCTCGCTGAGCTGCTGGACTCCGAGAATGCAAATGTTGAGCTTCTGATCTGACTTGAAGAAACGAATGAGGGCCGCCCGGCCATCAACCAGGCGCAGGGGACGCTCCAGCACGCCGCTTCCTCCCGCTCTTGCCGGTAGCGGGTCCACCCACACGTTGGGTGCGGTCATGAAGAACCCGTAGCTGCACACGGCCTTCTGAAGGGAGTAATTGGGCGGCAGGAGCGAGGCGATATGGAAACCCTTCCCATCTCTGCACCCGCACTCCATTGCTAAACCAGCCATGTCCTCCAGACAGCAACGGTCAAAGTCTCTCCTGGTAGTGGTATCTCGGCCAGTAATAGGACCTCCCTCTTTTCGGTAATGATATAGGCTGTGTTTCCACGCACACCATGGACAAAGCCGGCTGTGCCATCTAGTGTGTCCACTTTGGTGAGAGACGTCAATGGTGCCAAACTCAAAAGAGGACCGTGCACACACATTTTTCATGGCACCGTAGAGTAACCCCAAGGGTTGCATTTTCAAAAAAATTACTCCTCCCTCCCTTTTCCCTTCTTCCCCCTTTTTTTGTCTTTTGCCATTTCCTGAGCTGACTTGTTGCGCTTTCTTCCCCTAGCCTAGTATCGTGATGCCCTCCCTCTCATTCTTGCGTGGTTGGCACTCTCTGGAAGACAAACACAAGAGTGGGTATTCCGTGGGCTAAGAAAGATGAGGGTAAAACATAGCTAGATGTAAGTTGTTTTGTTGTTTCATAAGGCTAAAAAACTAGCACAAATTGTAGGGCTAACTTGAGTACTAAATTGACCCCAAAAGGGGCTGAATTTGCACTTTATGTGGAGACTTCTCAGCCCCTCAATTCTTTTGATTTGTGTGCCCTAAAAAGTGCCCAGAGTGGTGGTTGGTTTTTTGGATGCAGGCTCAATGCCCTTTTGAGCTAAGTTGGATTTCTGACATGTTACAACAATTGGTGGTGTAGGAGTTTGGGGTTCTCTAGAGGAGTGTCCACAATACTTTGGGGAAGCAAGAGGAGATTTAAGACCTATAAAATCATCAAATTGGGTAGAGGGGATCCAACTATCCTCCATTTCCTCATTCAAGTCAAGCTACAGGCTTGGAGTTGAAGCCATAGCAAGGAGAACAAGAAATTGGAAAGCAATGCAAGGCACAGTGGGTAAAAAACAAAACAAAAGTTGTCAAATAGAAGGATAATTGCTGGTTGTTATTGTCAAAGAGAAGGATATGGTTGTTTTACACAATGCTTGGACAAGCCATGGCTAGTGAAGCTTTGGCTAGGAAGAGAGATGGAAAGGAAGGATGTAGATGGGAGGAAAGCCATGGCGTGTGGAGAGTTGGAAAGAGTGCAGAAAAACAATTTGGGAGAGAAGCCATAGCGTGTGGATTTTTTTGAAAAACAAATCTGAACATGTTTTTTCTGTAAAACATCACATATGCCCCCTCCTTAATCCAGTTGTTGTAGCTAGGGGCAGGAGCTAACGAGCTGGCAACCAGGTTGTTAAGAGTTTGCAACTGGCTTTTAAGGCATGGAACCACTCGACCTATGCTTGGTTGGCAATCAATTCCTCCCATTGACGAAGCCAGTTCCACTGTGGAAACAGGGCCATAGTGTGAGTTCCATTGTATATTAATTTTTATTGGGTTAGGTAGGAATATTTTCGGGTAACTTTATTAGAAATATGACTCGGATTCTTGTCCCGCTTATTATTGCCTTTGTGAATTTTGTGGTTTTTTCTTGAACAGACAGGCAACTGTCTCTGTAGTCTTCTTCTTCAGTACGCTCCTTAGCATCAATGACAGTTGGATTTTGATGACGGTGGCTGCCTTCGTGATCACCTTCTTCATTTGCTGGATCATTTTCATCTTCTCTGTTTGCTCCATAGAAATACCTTCTTTCTAGTGTATCCATGTAAAAAAAATGTTTCTGTGTCACAACACTATGTCAAGTGTGGTATTTTCATCACCTTCCAAATCGACGAAGCTCTTTTTCTATCCATGCCATTTGCTTGTTTTTGGTATTATCCATGATGCAATAGGGTAATACTTGCCGGTTCATACCATTCGAAGTAAAGTGTTTTCAAGCATTGTACTGAGCTTATTTGCAATGTACTGAGCTTATTTGCAATGTAATTTTCCATGAAGATATATACATGCTCAAAGAGATTGATTGGTGATAGGCATACTTTGTTTTTGAGATCTCGTTGACCATATAGAGCGTATAGCTGACGCCCATGACTTATTTCTTCACAGGAAATATTGTGGCATAAAAATTTGAAGTGGCTTTTGTGAAGATCTTCATACAGTATCCAACCATATCTTCAAAAGTATGCATACGTATTTGACATGATCTTCTACACATAACTAATCCTCCTTTAGGTTTGAAGAAATCCCATTACATATATCTTTTTATCAGTTTGCCAATACTTATTAGAGAGGGTACTTTCATAGAAATGACCATTTGAAAATGGAGATTATTTAGTGTTCCACCTTTCTCCAATGTAAACATTCCTTTGAGGGCTTCTATAAATATAAATTCTTTAAGAGGTTTCTAGTTGGATACATCGATATCTCCATCCCTTCCTCTCCTTTCCTCTCTCCAACCATCTCACATCTTTTTGTTGCTCTTCTCTCTCTCCCTTGTCTCACTCTCCCCCCCCTCTCTCTCTTTTTCTCTCTCTATATCTGTCTCTTTGCTCACTCTCTCTATCTACCATCCCTCACTTTATCCTCTCTCTCTCTCTCTCTCTCTCTCTCTCTCTCTCTCTCTCTCTCTCTCTCTCTCTCTCTCTCTCTCTCTATGTATGTATGTATCCTTCTCTTTCCTCTTATCCTCCCTCTGTCTCTCTCTCTCTCTCTCTCTATATATATATATATATATTCTCCTCTCCCTCCCTCTCTCTCTCTCTCTATCTGTCTCTTTGCTCACTCTTTATTTCCTCTCTCTCTCTCTCTCTCTCTATCCTTGCTATCTCACTCTCTCTCTCCATCTCTTCTCTTACTCTCTTTATCCTTCCTATCTCACTCTCTCTATCCTTCTCTCTCTCTCTCTCTCTCTCTCTCTCTCTCTCTCTCTCCTTCTCATTTTTCAAAACAGTACACCTAAAATCGTGTTTTGCATACAGATCCTTGAGTCTACAAACTTAAAACTACTTTATTCATCCACACAATACAAAAAATGTCAATTCTTTATTGCTTTATACGACATGTTGTGCATAAACATCGTTAAAACTGTCAATGATATGTTATTGTAAAACCCCAACATGCATTGCTCTTGCCCTCTTTCTCTCTTTTTTCATATGAAAAATAAGATCATGACATAATTATAAACAATTGCTAAACCCAGTCACTTGAATATTCACAAACAAATATATTTATTGCACTATAATGAAATCTTCATTAAGACACCCTCCATAACGTCCTCTTCGGGATCAATACTTCATGCCTAATTTATGCACTACCAGCACAATCTCCACATCATACATAAAGCTCTACTATCACTTGCCCTTTTTTTGTATGACACTTCAACAGGCTATCCCAAAAGTCATATCCACACTGACATCCAGATACAAAGAAAACATCTCTCTTAATTTTATAAAAAAATGTAATACCCTTAATTTGGAGCACTTATATGTTTGTACCATATCTTACCATACTGTCCCATCTAGGCATCTTCCCCAGTGCATCGTGGTGCAAGGATCAATGATACAATCAAGCGAGAAAAGTTGTGTATGGTTTACTCCAACTATGCTCGTGAAGGTAGCAGCAACGAGAGTATATATTTGCATAAGCGTATGAGATGATTTAATGTAACAAAAAGTGATGTTCAATGGCAACCTCTATTGTTAGTGTTGCTTATCTCTTGTCCAAACACCTTTCCAATTTGTGTTGTACACTGCACATTCACCATGGTGTCTAAGGAGAAGCCGAATTGCTCGGCTTGCACTATAATGGTTGACACTGCACATTCACCATGGTGTCTAAGGAGAAGCCAAATTGCTCGGCTTGCACTATAATGGTTGACACTTGATACATAGTACCAATGACAATAATAGAGCCATTGTCGTCTAGGACGGTCTCACAAATCTGAAGCAATAAAGGCTCCTCTCCATCTATGTGGCATAGACATAAAATGTGAGAATTTTCACCCAACATATACACAAACAACACTTAAGGTCTTAATGATGGAAAAATCATCTCATTACTCACATGTACAGAGATTCCATGGTGGGACAAAATGTCATCGGGGGGCAACCTCACTCCAGTATAATCACATGTTGTGCTTGTCTTGACACCTTTAACATTAAAGGTCCAGTTTTCCTCTTTCACCATCTGCAACATATCAAAAAAAGTACTAGCTCATGTGGACACTCCTGGTTCTGAATCGCATGGCCTATCTTCAAAGGATCCCCAACAAATGCCCTCATCTTTGGAGAATCATGTCTTGCTACACTATGTTGAGAAGAGTTACACATTAATTGTCATTACATGATATAAAAGCCACACCATCACAATCCTTACACTTGTTATAACAATTGATTATTACACCTGTTAGCTGAGGCTTCTATAACAATAGAGGAACTAGCACTTTGATGTTTGTTTGGAACACCGAGGATTACTGTCGAGGTCATACGATGAGACACTCTTACAAAGCGTACATTTTGTAAGTGCATGCATCACACATATACATTTTATAAGTGCATGCATCACACATATAAATTACATTATCATTACCAATGAGTAAAATCATTCCTAGCAAATTCATTTGGATTGGGGTCAGAACACCTAGGCTAGGTGGATTATTGTGTCACAATGGTGCATTTGGCACTTCACCTCTTGCCAAGCTTATCCAGATCCATAACTTATTCATTTATGTTAGTATTCGAACTATGTAACAATAAAACTAATGAATCACGAGTAAAAGAGTGCCCTACCTATGTTACTGCATGACCCACTTCTTCAACTTTTGGGGTTGCCTCGATCTTGCAGTGCTATCCTCATAATCTCTTTTTCATACTCTGATGCAAAGACATTAGAGTCATCCTCTTCCTCTTATGCCTTTCCTTTTCTCTTTTCCTTCGTTGCATCCTTCCTTGGCACTTTTGCCCCTTCATCATCATCATCCTCTTCATCTTCATCATCCCCTGCATCTTTCATAAGATATTTGCCCTTGCCTTGAACATGTGATTGGTCATGTAGACTTCTAGGCTTCATAATAGAAATCACAATTCAAAAAGATATAAGAAAAAATATTAAAAAAGAATTGAAATATCCAATTGTATAGTTCATACCATGGTTGATTGCTTTGATTTATAGGCCCGAGTATACATCTCCTTCTTGTTGCTCTTAGGAAATTTGCCACTTGGAAAGCCAAGGAATAATGGGTATGTGCGCTTTTGCCGCACAGGTCGTAGCTGGGGACTTGCCGAGCACCGTATGCGAGCCACGAATGGCTGCAAGCATACAACCAGGGAAGGAAGCTCAAACAGAATGCAAAGGGTGTGTCACTCACCGCTCAACCGCCGCCTAGAAGGATTCCCGCGTCGCAGTGAAGAAGGAGCCGCCGTCGCCACTCTACCGCCTCTCCGCCGCCGTGCCGCTACACAGTAGTGCTCGATCGCTCTCTCACTCTCTCTCTCTCTCTCTCACACACACACACACACGCAGGAGAAGGAAACCAAGGAGATAAGGCAAGAGCACTCTTGTATTCACAACACATGAGAATGAGGATTTTAGGGTTACATTTGGCTCTTATAGGTGACTTGGCCGTTCACACTTGGGTGCCCATACATGGCCGGCTGATCCTAACCCTTATCCTACTGATATTCAAGGTGCGCCTCTCATCGGCGATCACCCAATCCCTTCATCCTTAACATATGGTGCCGACAAGCCCGGCCCATGACTCAGAATATTTAAATTAATGACGTAAAACATAGTACGTCTGAATGTCCGTCATAGGTTAACATGCCCCCCTTCCTGATGTAGATTCCGTCCTTGGAAGCTATGGTATGGTAAGCTCGAGAGGGTTGTTGTGGTAGACCGTCTGCAAAACAGGGAAGTAGAGTGAAAGTATGCTGGAATTCAAAAGATATAAAGTGTATAAATTCAAGCATGTTAGACCACAATGGAAGCTGCAATGAGAACTTAGTTTAAGGGTCACATGAATGAGCTAGTGTAGCAAATTAACAGGAGTTTAAAATTATTGAAAGTAAATCAAGAGTTAGCAAGGTGTCAAAAGGTTAATCAAGGTTCATAACTGGCCTCAGTCAAGGAAAATAACCAAGCTTAATAAATAAACAGATGACCACACTGTGTCTACTCTAGGAACAAGTTAATACCACAAGCCTAGAGACACAAGAAACATCAGAGTTACATGAGCTTTTTGTCTTTTTTTTTTTTTAATGCACGTGACAATTTTTACACACAATGGCGACCTTCCTAAGGTAAAACTAACATCGATCCTGGTACCATGTTTAACACAAGGCATTATCAAGGAATCTATTAGCTCACTTTAGGCAAGGCTACCCCCTACCAACCAAGGCATCGGTCTGGAGTAGAATACTCCTCGCCTACCAAGTATCAATAAGGCGATAGGCCAACATTAAAGCACATCATAGACTTGTATTGCCATTTATTGTAGGCTTTTTTTTTAAATAATCTATTTCTTTTGATCTTCGCTCCTGAACTATAATTTGTCTTGCATCCTTTCAACAAAGGGGTAATAGCTATGTCCTAGAGGTCAACACACACATGGCCAGGTGTCAAACATTAAGATGGTTTGACCCTAGACCTAAGACAATCGTATTCCAAGGTTAACTAAAGACGTCATGCTACCTAGGAATATTTCCAATAAAGTTAAGCTCATTAATGATTTACACTAGCATGCAAGCAACTTCAAAAACTAAGTAGTACATTGACAATTTCCATGTGGTCATGCATTATAGTTTATGCAATTGATTGAACAGTAAAAACGAAAGAGAGTGGGTATGGAAGAATTACACCTGTAATTGGAGATCTCATTGATTTGACGAGACAGCTTGCAATTTGATGTAGATATATTTTGATGAACGTTGCGGCAGTCTCAAGACTTGAAAGCGAACCCACCTCAAACTTTTCAACCTGTACAATCAACTAACAAGCACTATACCTCGAGAGGCACATCAGTGTGAAAATTTCAAGACTTGTTTAAGGAATCTAAACTAGAAAAAACTTGAAAACCCTAACCTACCTACCAGTCACCACACTACTACTGAGGAGACGATAAGAGGATGTTGTAGAGTCCTGGCTCTAGCCCTAAGGCTAAGCCTCTATCCGCATCATCCAAACAAATAAAGTCAACCTCAGTAGTGCCATGAGTTTCATCCGTCCATTCATCATTGTCAGATATTTCCTTTTCATTTTCCCATCCACATAAACTCATCAAAAATGTAACCATGCGAGGATAGTCATCTTGTGGAAAAGGAAAGCATTGGGCTATCGGGGATATGTCCTCTACGGAGTAGGGGTCAGTCATGGTCAATAGGCGAATCAACCATCTAATTCCTCAACATTTTCCTCTCTGGCTAGTACATCTATATGATCCCATTCAGTTTCAATTACAGGATAGCACATGTGGAATATCTGAGAAAGGTACAGATGATACCTCTCACCAAAGGTAGGAGTGGATGAAGTGTATGATGATCGGGCATCTGCCATATCTGCAAACACAGATATAGCATTAGTAGGTTTATGACACGTCAATCTAGTTCTTGATTGTATATACGGATATTTCTCTTGTTTTTGTGCTCTTGCTCTTTTTACTATTTTTTGTTTTTCTTTTCTTTGTTTTTTTTTTTTGTGTATGAAGCTATATATATACATCCCCTTGAATTTGGCAATTACATGGTCAGGGGAGAAGGTTAAGGAGGAAGCATTAGAATGTCGAGCGTGAGTACATGCTCCCCCTTTCCTTGGGTAGATCATATTATTTGCAATGATGTTGTAGCCTCTTGGAACCAATTTGTCCAGCGGGTCATAGGTTGTGATGTGGGCAGATAGCTTTTTATGACCCTTGTGGCCACATCCACCAATTGCAGAGATGGTAGTGTACGCTCCCATTGACGAATGGAGGAAATGGTTTCCGACGATACTATTATGAGGGGAGACGTAGACTCATCGGTTTTTTGTGGGGTGTTGACAAGAGTAGGTGTAGAGCATGTAGAAACTTCTATATCAGCGTGTGCCTGGCATGAGGAGCTAGAAGCTTCATGTGGCTCCCCCCTTCCTGAGCTAGGTGGTAATGATCGATATCATTTGGGAATCCAAACTAACTCTGGAAGAAGTGGTGTGGAGCACTCTGTTACCTTTCCCTTACCACGATCTTGAATTATCGTTGGGGTGGCAACAATTGGTTTGCAAGGTTTTACAGGTGATGTAGAGGGATTCAGCTTATGTTTAGGGACCCAAATCTGGTCATTTCCCTCGTAGTACCCTTGGGCTACTAATAATTTTTTAGGGATCCATCGTGATGTTACATTGCCCTTTTTCGGGTGGGTAGCTGCTTTCCTTTTACGAGGCTTCTTGGTGGCTGAACGAGATTGAGCAGGGGAAGTAGCTGTTAGCGAAGCTTTGGGGACCCATTTGTATGTACTCTTTGGCATAGTAAGCAAAGCTTTAGGGACCACCTTGCCTGTTTCCACTCTTGGTGTTGAAGCGTTAGAGGGGTGGCCAACAATCGAAGATGGTTTTGCCACTGGACTTTGTGATTTTTCATTATCTAATATTTGAGTGGATGACTTAGGTGCGGGATTTTGAGCGGTCAGACCTAGTGTTGGTTCTTGCGTTGTGACTTGTCTGGTTGCCCGTTTGATATTGCACTTGGTGGCCATCATCCATTTGCGCCCTAAGATTACAGTCCCTTCCATGGTACCAGCAGGCATAACCAAAAAGCTTTGAATTATGGTTCCCTTGTCATAAGCAACCAGAGTGTGCAGAATTCCTGAGACAGGGGTTTTCTTCTTGTTGATTCCTTGAACTTGGATAGAACTCTTGGTTAAAGGTGGTTTTCCCAGTTGACACCACACGCCATATGATAGCAAATTGTGTTGAGCTCCTGTATCCAATAATGCATTATATAGCACCTCCCCGTAGGGACTCTGTAACTCAATTGGGTATCTTAGAGGTGGGTCAGATTCCAGTGCATCCTCCTCTGCTTCCTCGAAAAATACTTGCGTAATTCCCAAGTTGGCTTCTCGTTGTCGCCTAGCACGCTGTTGACGTTCTTTTGCTTTGACTCTCGCTTGTATTTTTTTAAGCTCAGCTTGTTCTTTAGCTGCCTTCTTTTGATGGATTGCATGTAACTCCTCTTGGCTCAGGGGGTCATAGTATCTTTTGAATTTACTCCCATTAAGGAATCCAATGGTTTCAACTTCGTCGAGAGTCTCCACTCTGATGGTACCTTGTGGGGTAATTTCACATACTCTATATGGTCCCTTACCAGCATATTTGAGCTTCTTCTTTTCATTTCGCACTCCATACATCAGGACTTTATCCCCAACCTTGATGTCCTTGTCCTTTAGATGGAGATCAAACCATTTTTTCCTCCTATCCTTCTCCACAAGGGCATTGTACACAGCCAAGTGTCTTTCTTCGTTTAGCCGCTCAAGGATATATAGACGCTCTACTAAGGGATTACCATCCCAACCCTCTTGAGTAGCAACACGAAGACTAGGAATGACAAATTCCCACGGCATGACTGCTTCTTGGCCATATACCATTTTGAATGGTGTGCAATTAATAGCCACTTTGTATGCAGTACGGATAGGCCCATAAAGCTGTTGTAAGCTTTAGATCCCAATCCGTGCGATGAGCTTCAACTGTCTTTGTCAAAACAGAGATTAATGTCTTGTTTGTACTCTCGGCTTGGCCATTCACTTGCGGATAATAAGGAGTAGATTTATGATGGGATATCATGAAATTTGTTGTGAGCTCCATAATCACGTCATTTATAAAATGCGTCCCATTGTCGCTCACAAGTTCAAAAGGACAACCAAAGCGTGTGATTATATTTTCAAAGAGGAACTTAGCTGTTGTCCTCGCATCTGTCTTACGTGTCGCTTTTGCTTCAGCCCATTTGGTCATATAGTCAGTGGCCATAATAATATAGCGAGATTGTGTGTTTCGGGCCGCTGGGCTAATCGGACCTACAAAGTCTAAATCCCACTTTTCAAATGGTTGGTTTACTTTGATTGGATGTAGGGGCATCTGATCTTTCCTCTGGGGTTTCTTATATCGTTGGCATTCATCGCAACCCTTCACAAAGAGTGATGCATCTTGGAACATAGTGGGCCACCAATACCCTGATTGTAAGATCTTTCGCGCAGTTAAGTCTCCTGAGAAGTGACCACCGGCTACGCCCATATGTGCCTCTTGCAAAATGTATAGATACTCATCCTCTCGGGCACAACGCCTAAGAACGTCATCCTTTCCTCTTTTATAAAGAGTCCCAGCTATCAGGCAATAGGGTTCGCATTCTTTGATTAGCTTTCAAGCTAGATCTTTACGAAGCTCCTTGGGTGGAAAGCCATTAACCAAAAAGTTAACAATCTTCTCACTCCATTCAGGCATTGTCTCCACCATGAACAGGGAAGTGTCCAGTAAGTCATCATCAACCCCCGTAGGAGCCTCACCATTAGGTATGCGAGACAAATGATCAGCCATAACATGTTTTTTGCCAGGTCTCACAACAACAGTGAAATCAAACTCAAGAAGAATCAATAGCCATCGTGTGATTCTTCCTGTGGAGCATGGTTTGTTTACCAGGTACAACAATGCTTGATGATCTACATAGAAAACAAACTTGGTGGCAAGGAGGTAATAACGAAATTTTCTTACTGCATATATCATTGCCAACCCTTCTCGCTTCGTAGTGCTGTAGTTCATCTCAGCATCGTTCAACTGGCGAGGACTGGCAAAGCTAATGGGGTAGTCTAGCTTGTGTTCTCCAGGTTGAGTCAACACACATCTAATAGCAAAGTTTGATGCATCAATATGCACATGGAAGAGTAAATTCCAGTTAGGCATTCTCAAGATTGGAGCACTCGCCAAGGCCTTCTTTAATAGCTCATAGGCACGGTCACATTCTTCAGTCCAAATAAACTCGATGAGAAGCTTATACAATGGTCGAGCTATCTCGGCGAAGAATAGAATAAACCTTCGATAATAACCAACGTGGCTCATAAAGCGTTGGACTCCCTTATAGTTGGTGGGTGGTGGCGATTCCAGAATGACCTTGATTTTACTCTCGTCCGTGGAAATCCCATTTTTGGACACTATATGCCCTAAGATAACTCCGTGTTTAACCCAGAATTGGCATTTGAAAGGATTCAAGGAGATGCGATATAATCTACACCTTTCAAATATTTTTCGTAAACACATCAAGTGCTCATCCCAAGAGGAATGAACACAAAGATCATCTAAGAAAGCTTCACAGAAGTCCCTTAGATATTCCTTAAAGGCCGTGTTTATCAATCGTTGGAATGTTGCAGGTGCATTGGTCAAGCCAAAAGCCATGACGCGAAAGGCAAACACTCCAAACTCCATGATGAATGCTGTTTTAGCTTGGTCCTCGACTGCAATTGTGATCTGATTGTAACCCGAGTACCCATCTAAAAAGCTATATGCCTCCTTGCCTGCCACTCTTTCAAGCACATGTTCAGAATATGGCAAGGGGTAATGATCCCTTCTGGTGGCTGCATTAACCTTTTTGAGATCAACGCACACTCTGAGTTTCCCATTCTTCTTTGGTACGATGACTATCGGAGAAACCCATTTTGAGTGCTCAATAGGGTATATGAATCCACATTTTACAAGCTTTTAAATTTCCTCTTGTACAATCTTTGCGTACTTAGGATTCATTGGGTAGGGACGTTGCTGGACTGGTTTAGCAGTGCTAATCATTGGAATCGTGTGTTGCACCACCGAGGGTGGAACACCCTTCATATCATGATATGTCCAAGCAAATATGTCCTTGAATTCTTTAAGAAGCTTCGTAAGTGCAGCTTCTTCCGCCTTGGTGAGGTCTTGAGCAATAAAAATTGGTTTAGACTCCTCACCCAGATTTGCTAAGTCTATCTCCTTAACTACCGCAGGGCCATCGTAGACACCGCTACTCCCATTGGTAGGCGTTCGTTGGGCTTTTGTGTAGACTACTTTACGTTCCCCTGTGGTGAATGATTTGAAATGATCGGGTGCGGGGTGTAAGTCTACTGGTTCTTGTTGTGCCAGGCTTTTTTCTTTCAATTCCGCTTCCTTTTGTTGTTGAGCCAACTCTTGGTTTTGCCGCCTTCTTGCAGTACGACTTAGTTTCGACTTCTCTTCGATTTCTAATTGGGCGACGTCATGAGGTTGCAAAATACACCACATGACACTTTGGAGGTATTGTCCCCAATTATCTGCTATCTTCCGCCGATGAGCATCAATGGCTCCTACATAACTAAGCCATTATGCAGTGGATCTTTCCTTGTTTATTGCAGTGCGTACATTAGCTCGATAGCGTTGGCGCTTATGTCTCGTTTTCTTCTTACCAAGTTTTTGATTTTTGTTTCTATCAGATGCAGACTCACTTGGTCGATCTTCACTTGTGTCCCCCTCACTTTCGGATGAACTGCAGGAGGTCACTGTCCTAGGCCTTGAGCACCTTGCTTCCACATTTGGGTGAATATTTGATTCATTTTCCCCATCAGGCTCAGGGTCAATTTCTTCTTGAGATTCATACTCAGAGTTGCATTGGTCAGAGTCTTCGCTACTTTCAGTGTCGGCGGAGTTTGCCACGTTCTCGCCATCAGGAGTCAAGTGCATAACACCTATCATGTTTATTGGCACTAACGGTGGCATATCTTGCCCCTCAGGTGTTACCCAACTTGTGCCTCTATTTCCCCATGTGTCTATGGTTTTCGCTAGGTGCTAACGGTGGCATATCTTGCCCCTCAGGTGTTACCCAACTTGTGCCTCTATTTCCCCATGTGTCTATGGTTGCCGCTAGGTGTACCCAATCCACGTTATCCGACTCAGTCATACCCGGTAGGACATCCATATAAGGAGAATCTTTCCCATCATCAGTCTCTTTTTTGCATGTATAGCAATACCTTAATGGGGCGGAGTGAACAGTGGTATCCGATCGATTATCAATGATAGCCTTGCTTCCTAAAGGATGAGCACGACCATTCTCAAGATCAACTCGAATGACAGAGTCCTGGAATTATAGGTAGACATGGTTTTTTGACCAGTCATGCACCATTTGTGCTTCCCTCATGAAAGGACGTCCTAAGATCATTTGATATGACATAGGATGCTTGGAGAAATCCATTACAATGAAGGTATGTTTTACCTTGTATCCCAGGACCTTGATCTTAAGGTCCCTTAACATTCCAATAGGTTTAGCAATAGTTCCATTTGCCATTTTAACCACTATGTTTGTGACTTCGAGGTGAGGTCTTCCCATAGATTCCCAATAGTTTTTAGTCACAATGCTCACTCCAGCACCACCATCAAGGATTCCCTTTAGAGTTAACCCCTTGGTAGTAATGGGGAGGGTTGCATTAGATTCGTCCCCTTCAAAGTACTGTCCCAACTTGTTAACAGGTATTTCCACAACCGAGTTTTCATCTAGGTTGGGTTGTAGATCCCAATGTTCCTCCTCATCTTGAAGCGTGTCGGCTCTATCCATATTTGCAAATTGTGGTAGCCCCGCCTTTAGTTCTCCATTGAGAAATACCCGAAGAGCTAAGAATAGCTCAGGATCTCCGTATAATTTGGATATGATCGTGGTTTTGATTTCAGAGGACATGAAATCCATTAGCTTGGACACATTCAACGGTGCTTTTTGAGATATCGCTCCTTGACTAGGAACTGGTGAAGATGGAATCACTTCCTCTTCAATGGGGTCAGGCATTCCCTCACTAAACATCCTTTCCAGCAAGAAGGGTGTTTGCCCACTTCCGGATGTCCTATCCTCACTTTCTTCCCGACCGAATGATACTAGGTATAGCTAACGGTTTATGGTTCCGGTGAGGCTGAACTTGCGTAGGAAACACTGTGTCTGGAATTTTGATTTTTCTCGGGTTTGGCTCCAGTTCTCTTTGTGTTTCTTCCACCAAACCCCTTAGGTGTTGCACTTGTTCAATCTCCTCAACTGGGTTTGGGTAAGTTCCAATCTTTTTCTTGAGGGTTTTTGGCCCACGTGGTTTGTCTTGGGGAGTCTCAGTCAGTTTGGGTGGTCGAGAGGGCATTAATTGACTTGGTTGTGGGGCCGAGGAAGTTTCCTTCTGTTTTCCCTTATTTATGTACTCGCTTGATTCTCCTTCATTGAGCTCCCGAGTGGGTTCCTCCCTTAAGGTAGTGGCTTTGGTCCCCATGGTTTCTATTGAATCGGAATCATCTTCAGGATCATTCATATACACGGGGTCGTCTCCCGTCCCTATGTTAGTCTTTGAACTGGGCTTGGAGCTCGTGGCATTAAGCGATCTCTTTCGTCGTGTTTTCTTTTTCTTTGCCTGAGCGATTGATGCAGTATCCCTCTCTTCAAGAATGTAGTTTTGATTTTGAAGCATTGACCATGTAACTACATTCGCGGGTACAACAGGTGTGGTTCCTCGTGCTTGGTTGGTGACCTCAACCAAATTCAATGGCGTAATCTTGGGTGCATTAGGATTATGTGGACATTGAGCGATCAAATGATCTATGCCACAACGATTACATGTAAGTACCGGCATTCCCGATGTGCTCCCTTGATTTGGTTGCATATGAGTAGCATTCTTCTGTAGCCTATTAGGGCACTCTGCTACACGATGCGGTCCACCACACTCCTAGCATTGAAGAGGTGGTCTCCTCGCCAAGGTGTTAAGGTTTTGCCCTCTTGTGGCGAGAGCAGCCGCTTGATATACAGGCTTAACTTGCCCGAAATGATCCTCCATGTAGTACTGGGGAATCATTTCAAACGTATCAATCCCGTATGGAGCAGTGGGGTCTATCTCCTCTTCATAATCCCCACATGCACTATGTGACTCACAACCCATCTGGTTTACAGGGGTAATCCTTGGATGTGGAGGTTGTGGTCCTCGCACTGGCGGTGGTAACGGCACGGATTGGACTACATTCAGATTCCTTGGAACTATGTGCTGTGACGGTTGCTCGACAGGTTGTGCAGGCATTAGCGCGGGTACTTGAGGTGTGTTTGACCAGGCTAGTGGTGCCTGATTTGCTAACATCCGCTTAAGTACTAGGCAATCCTTAGATTGATGGCCGTACTTACCACATGCATTGCAATTCCCATTGAATTTAACTCTGAATGTGGGACATTCACTCGTGCTATGTGGTCCTAAGCACACCGAACACCATTGTTGCTCTCTCCTTGGGTACATATGGCTATTCTGAGGAGCTCGATTACCCCTAAAGTATTCTTGGAGAGCCTTAGTAAGGTTGGTCACAGACATTTCATATATCTTAGGCTCCTTGGCAATAGGTTTCACCGTCATTGGCTCGTGCCCAGATACTTGCGAACTAACGGATTTTGTCTCCGAAGACACCTTTTTACCTGCAATCATCAAGTTGTCTTCTAACTGGATTGCATTGGCAGTGACTGCTTCCCACATTGTAAGACCTCTAATGACTAGGCCATTGTAAATGTCCTCGTGGCGCAATCCTCGGATGAATCTATCGAGGAGTTGGTTGTTATTGAAGCATTCATCGGGAGTGCAGCGAGAATTTAGATGCTTCAATCGACTTATAAAGTCTCTCACTGACTCCCCTTCCTCGCGTTCAGCTTTTTGGAGTTGAGATGCTACCCCCCAAAGCACACCCTCACGTATGTATTCTTTCAAGAATAATCTCTTGAGAGTGGGGTAGTGAGTGCGCTCTTCAACCCTTAAGGTTCGATACCAATCTCCGGCATTCCCACTCAAGGTTAAGCGTAAGGCTTTACACTTATGCAGCTCATTGTGCTCTTCCAAAGAATCACACACATGTTCAAAGACTTCAATGTGCTTCCTAACATCCTCGTTACCACTGAAGTTTTGAGTGAGCTTAGCCACTTGTACTGCCTTGCTTCTAGGTTCTCTCTCAGGTATACCCCGCATGTTTTCCGCAATAGATCGTCCGATCGTCTGAGCAAACGCTGCGAGATCACCTAGGTGAGCAGGCATAGCTGGTGGAGGCACTTCTGGGATAGCCTGGCTGATAGGAGTGTTAACCCATGGCGGACATGGCGACGTACTATATTTTACGTCATTAATTTAAATATTCTGAGTCATGGGCCGGGCTTGTCGGCACCATATGTTAAGGATGAAGGGATTGGGTGATCGCCGATGAGAGGCGCACCTTGGATATCAGTAGGATAAGGGTTAAGGTCGGCCGGCCATGTATGGGCGCCCAAGTGTGAACGGCCAAGTCACCTATATGAGTCAAATGTAACCCTAAAATCCTCATCCTCATGTGTTGTGAATACAAGAGTGCTCTTGCCTTATCTCTTTGGTTTCCTTCTCCTGCGTTTGTGAGAGAGAGAGAGAGTGAGTGAGAGAGCGATCGAGCACTGTGTAGCGGCACGGCGGCGGCGGAGACGGCGGCTCCTCCTTCACGGCTGCGACGCGGGAATCCTTCAAGGCGGCGGTTGAGCGGTGAGTGACACACCCTTGGCATTCTGTTTGAGCTTCCTTCCCTGGTTGTATGCTTGCAGCCATTCGTGGCTCGCATACGGTGTCTGGCAAGTCCCCAGCTATGACCTGTGCGACAAAAGCGCACATTTTTGGCGCCGCTGTCGGGGAGTTGCCCTGCACCAAGCTCCAGTTTGCAGCTCGGCTGCTGCGTGAAGATTAATCTACACTGTAGGAAAGCGACTGTGTGTTTGTTGTTAAGGTGTTTCTGTGTTGCATTTCTGTTTCTTTTGTTATATTTTCGCTCCGCGTGTGGGCGTGCGTTCTGTTATCTGGTTTCTGTGCGTGAGAGGGATTTTTGAATCCCCAGATCTGTGCTGTGTGTGCGAACTGCGCCGCGGCCAAGGCTGAACCCTAAGGAAACCATAGAAAACTTATCTCACAAAAAAAACCAGAAAATAAAAAATAAAAATTAAATAAAAAATAAAAAATTAAATTTTATTTTCAAAGAAAGAACCGAACGTGTGGAGAGGAAAGATTTTCTAATTGGAGAAAAAAATTTAAAAAAGAAAGAACCCCAATTGACCCACGACCCCGGCCTCGGTCTCGATCTTTTGATATATATATATAGGAGAGTGAGCCTCCATAGCTTTCTCTCAAGTGAGAGCTTATGGGAAGTCGTGCCCTATATGTAGCCCACTCCCCAAGGAGTAAAGTGAGCATGTGGGATAAAGCCCTCACCCTTTCCTCCACAAGCAAATAGGCTTTTGCCCCTTCCCCCCAAAGGAAACGGACTATTTTGAGGACTACAGGAGCTCTAGATAGGCGAACACGGTGCTGTAAAGCACACTAGGACCCTTTAAACGATACGCTCGTTTCGAGCTATCACACGCCCTAGTCCAAGTTCGACCGTAAGTAAGGGGGTCAAAAACGAGTTAAAAACAATCTAAAAACAAGTAAAAATGAGGTGCAAAATACCCAAGAAACCACTTGTGTGGGCTTCAAGGGTAGTTACCAACGCACGTAGGGTACCCACGTCACATGCATCTACGTTCTGGTCGGGTGCTAGAGCCTGAACCACTAGAAAGCGTTTCAGTCTACGCAGGCTCACACCATCCCTCCACGTTGGCATCTTGGCCTTCGGCTGGAACCCAAGGGAGTGCAACCCAAGATCCACGAATAGTGGATAGTGACTCGTCCTCTGACTCAGAAGCCATGGAAGGACACCCTACCAAGAACCCTGAGGAGACAAGCCAAAACATGCCAGTGTGCGCCCCACAACCCGGATCTAGCATGTTTAGTCGTCTAATAGAGACCTTTAGTAGAGCTACACGCTCTGAACATGCGACAAGCGAAGTAAATGAGGTGTAGTGGATTCGCCATTCACATCTTATGTAGACCCTACCCTCCCAAAGAGTGTCCATGTGGATATTCTACCGACTTCGTTCAATGAGGGCCCTACTGAGCTACCACATTCCGATGCTCTTCCTAAAGTAGAGGTCCCTAGAAGCCAATCCATAAGAAGTGACATTGCGTCCACTTCAAGAGAACCGTTTGGCACACCAAGTCTAGATGGGATATTTCTCAATGAAAATTGGGAATATGATCTACACACAGAGACTCTAACGGACCTATACACGGGTTACACATACCATGTAGGTTGGTTAGAAGTCCTACGATCTACATCTAGCGCCACTAATCTAGAAGAGCAACAGCAAATGATATGTGAGGTTATTCATAGAATTATCCAAATTGAGAGGCAAAATAGGGGAGTGGACCTAGTTTCCACTGGCCCTATGAGGTTTTTGGATACGGGCAAGGCCAAACAACCAACCCTATCACAATTGGAGACTCCCTCGGTGAGTCCCATAGACCCTTCATATGTTGTTTCGCCTGGAGTCTCAATGCAGGTTGAGCCCACGAGTAGTAACTTTAGCTTTCCAACCTTGGCTCAACTTTCCATTAGGGAATCCGCAATGCCTACCCCAATGATGAGCATAGCTGAAAGTGCACCTGTTACCGCTGTAGTTAGTACGACACCGCTACCTAGTGGAACAGTACCTACAACAGTGCGTGCCAGTGCCTATCGACCCTATGTACCTATCGCTACTCATGCTCAGGTAGCTCCTACGCCTCTTAGTATGCCAATGGCGTATGCTCCACGACCGCCTTATCATAACCATTATCCAAGGGGAGCTAGGCCTAGTCACATATCATATCCTACGTCATTTGCCAACCTACTCAGACCAACGCCAACTCCTATCAGCCAGGCTATCCCAGAAGTGCCTCCACCAACTATGCCTGCTCACTTAGGTGATCTCGCAGCATTTGCTCAGACGATCGGACGATCCATTGCAGAAAACATGCGGGGTATGCCTGAGAGAGAACCTAGAAGCAAGGCAGTACAAGTGGCTAAGCTCACTCAAA
This sequence comes from Cibotium barometz, assembly GCF_041138505.1. Taxonomy (NCBI): domain Eukaryota; kingdom Viridiplantae; phylum Streptophyta; class Polypodiopsida; order Cyatheales; family Cibotiaceae; genus Cibotium; species Cibotium barometz. The sequence continues at coordinate 44,590,994 of NC_141081.1, read as the reverse complement.
ACTTCAGTGGTAACGAGGATGTTAGGAAGCACATTGAAGTCTTTGAACACGTGTGTTATTCCTTGGAAGAGCACAATGAGCTGCACAAGTGTAAAGCCTTAGGCTTAACCTTGAGTGGGAAGGCTGGAGATTGGTATCGGATCTTAAGGGTTGAAGAGCGCACTCACTACCCCACTCTCAAGAGATTGTTCTTGAAAGAATACATACGCGAGGGTGTGCTTTGGGGGGTAGCATCTCAACTCCAAAAAGCTGAACGCGAGGAAGGGGAGTCAGTGAGAGACTTTATAAGTCAACTAAAGCATCTAAATTCTCGCTGCACTCCCGATGAACGCTTCAATAACAACCAACTCCTCGATAGATTCATCCGAGGATTGTGCCACGAGGACATTTACAATGGCCGTCATTAGAGGTCTTACAACGTGGGAAGCAGTCACTGCCAATGCAATCCAGTTAGAAGACAACTTGATGATTGCAGGTAAAAAGGTGTCTTCAGAAACAAAATCCGTTAGTTCGCAAGTATCTGGGCACGAGCCAACGACGGTAAAACCAATTGCCAAGGAGCCCAAGATATCTGAAATGTCTGTGACCGACCTTACTAAGGCTCTCCAAGAATACTTCAGGGGTAATTGAGCTCCTCAGAATAGCCATATGTACCCAAGGAGAGAGCAACAATGGTGTTCGGTGTGCTTAGGACCACATAGCACGAGTGAATGTCCCACATTCAGAGTCAAATTCAATGGGAATTGCAATGCATGTGGTAAGTATGGCCATCAATCTAAAGATTGCCTAACACTTAAGCGAATGTTGGCAAACCAGGCACCACTAGCTTGGTCAAACACACCTCAAGTACCCGCGCTAATGCCTGCACAACCTATCGAGCAACCGTCACAGCACATAGTTCCAAGGAATCCGAATGTAGTCCAGTCTGTGCCGTTACCACCGCCAGTGCTAGGACCACAACCTCCACATCCAAGGATTACCCCAATAAACCAGATGGGTTGTGAGTCACATAGTGTATGTGGGGATTATGAAGAGGAGATAGACCCTACTGCTCCATACGGGATTGATACGTTTGAAATGATTCCCCAGTACTACATGGAGGATCATTTCGGGCAAGTCAAGCCTGTATATCAAGCGGCTGCTCTTGCCACAAGAGGGCAAAACCTTAATACCATGGCGAGGAGACCACCTCTTCAATGTTACGAGTGTGGTGGACCGCATCGTGTAGCGGAGTGCCCTAATAGGCTACAGAAGATCGCTACTCAAATGCAACCAAATCAAGGGAGCACATCGGGAATGCCGGTACTTACATGTAATCATTGTGGCATAGATCATTTGATCGCTCAATGTCCACATAATCCTAATGCACCCAAGATTACGCCATTGAATTTGGTTGAGGTCACCAACCAAGCACGAAGAACCATACCCGTTGTTGTACCCGCGAATGTAGTTACACGGTCAATGCTTCAAAATCAAAACTACATTCTTGAAGAGAGGGATACTGCATCAATCACTCACGGAAAGAAAAAGAAAACACGACGAAAGAGATCGCTTAATGCCACGAGCTCCAAGCCCAGTTCAAAGACTAACATAGGGACAGGAGACGACCCCGTGTATATGAATGATCCTGAAGATGATTCTGATTCAATAGAAACCATGGGGACCAAAGCCACTACCTTAAAGGAGGAACCCACTCGGGAGCTCAATGAAGGAGAATCAAGCGAGTACAGAAATAAGGAGAAACAGAAGGAAACTTTCTCGGCCCCACAACCAAGTCAGTTAATGCCCTCTCGACCACCCAAACTGACTGAGACTCCCCAAGACAAGCCACGTGAGCCAAAAACCCTCAAGAAAAAGATTGGAACTTACCCAAACCCAGTTGAGGAGATTGAACAAGTGCAACACTTAAGGGGTTTGGTGGAAGAAACACAAAGCGAACTGGAGCCAAACCCGAGAAAAATCAAAATTCCAGACACAGTGTTTCCTACGCAAGTTCAGCCTCACCGGAACCATAAACCGTTAGCTATACCTAGTATCATTCGGGAAGAAAGTGAGGATAGGACATCCGGAAGTGGGCAAACACCCTTCTTGCTGGAAAGAATGTTTAGTGAGGGAATGCCTGACCCCATCGAAGAGGAAGTGATTCCATCTTCACCAGTCCCTAGTCAAGGGGCGATGTCTCGAAAAGTACCATTGAATGTGTCCAAGCTAATGGATTTCATGTCCTCCGAGATCAGAACCACGATCATATCCAAATTATACGGAGATCCTGAGCTATTCTTAGCTCTTCGGGCATTTCTCAATGGAGAACTAAAGGCGGGGTTACCACAATTTGCAAATATGGATAGACCCGACACGCTTCAAGATGAAGGGGAGCATTGGGATCTACAACCCAACTTTGATGAAGATTCGGTCGTGGAAATACCTGTGAACAAGTTGGGACAGTACTTTGAAGGTGACGAATCTAATGCCACCCTCCCCATTACTACCAAGGGATTAACTCTAAAGGGAATCCTTGATGGTGGTGCTGGAGTGAGCATTGTGACTAAAAACTGTTGGGAATCTATGGGAAGGCCTCACCTCGAAGTCACAAACATAGTGGTTAAGATGGCAAACGGAACCATAGCTAAACCTATTGGAATGTTAAGGGACCTTAAGATCAAGGTTCTGGGATATAAGGTACGACATACCTTCATTGTAATGGATTTCTCCAAGCATCCTATGTCATATCAAATGATCTTAGGACGTCCTTTCATGAGGGAAGCACAAATGGTGCATGACTGGTCGAAAAACCATGTCTATCTACAATTCCAGGACTCTGTCATTCGAGTTGATCTTGAGAATGGTCGTGCGCATCCCTTAGGAAGCAAGGTTATCATTGATAATCGATCGGATACCACTGTTCACTCTGCCCCATTAAGGTATTGCTATACATGCAAAAAAGAGACTGATGATGGGAAAGATTCTCCTTATATGGATGTCCTACCGGGTATGACTGAGTCGGATAACGTGGATTGGGTATACCTAGCGGCAACCATAGACACATGGGGAAATAGAGGCACAAGTTGGAGGGGCAAGATATGCCACCGTTAGTGCCAATAAATATGATAGGTGTTATGCACTTGACCCCTGATGGCGAGAAAGTGGCAAACTCCACCGACACTGAAAGTAGCGAAGACTCTGACCAATGCAACTCTGAGTATGAATCTCAAGAAGAAACCGACCCTGAGCCTGATGGGAAAAATGAATCAAATATTCACCCAAATGTGGAAGCAAGGTGCTCAAGGCCTAGGACAGCAGTGGCCTCCTGCAGTTCATCCGAAAGTGAAGATCGACCAAGTGAGTTCGAATCGGATAGAAACAAAAATCAAAAACTTGGTAAGAAGAAAACGAGACATAAGCGCCAACGCTATCGAGCTAATGTACGAACTGCAATAAACAAGGAAAGATCCACTGCAGAATGGCTTAGTTATGTAGGAGCCATTGATGCTCATCGGAAGATAGCGGATAATTGGGGACAATACCTCCAAAGTGTCATGTGGTGTATTCCGCAACCTCATGACGTCGCCCAATTAGAAATCGAAGAGAAGCCGAAACTAAGTCGTACTGCAAGAAGGCGGCAAAACCAAGAGTTGGCTCAACAACAAAAGGAAGCGGAATTGAAAGAAAAAAGTCTGGCACAACAAGAACCAGTAGACTTACACCCCGCACCCGAGCATTTCAAATCATTCACCACAGGGGAACGTAAAGTAGTCTACACAAAAGCCCAACGAACGCCTACCAATGGGAGTAGCGGTGTCTACGATGGCCGTGCGGTAGTTAAGGAGATAGACTTAGCAGATCCGGGTGAGGAGCCTAAACCAGTTTTTATTGCTCAAGACCTCACCAAGGCGGAAGAAGCTGCACTTACGAAGCTTCTTAAAGAATTCAAGGACATATTTGCTTGGACATATCATGATATAAAGGGTGTTCCACCCTCGGTGGTGCAACACACGATTCCAATGATTAGCACTGCTAAACCAGTCCAGCAATGTCCCTACCCAATGAATCCTAAGTACGCAAAGATTGTACAAGAGGAAATTGAAAAGCTTGTAAAATGTGGATTCATATACCCTATTGAGCACTCAGAATGGGTTTCTCCGATAGTCATCGTACCAAAGAAGAATGGGAAACTCAGAGTGTGCGTTGATCTCAAAAAGGTTAATGCAGCCACCAGAAGGGATCATTACCCCTTGCCATATTCTGAACATGTGCTTGAAAGAGTGGCAGGCAAGGAGGCATATAGCTTTTTAGATGAGTACTCGGGTTACAATCAGATCACAATTGCAATCGAGGACCAAGCTAAAACAGCATTTATCACGGAGTTTGGAGTGTTTGCTTTTCGGGTCATGGCCTTTGGCTTGACCAATGCACCTGCAACATTCCAACGATTGATAAACACGGCCTTTAAGGAATATCTAAGGGACTTCTGTGAAGCTTTCTTAGATGATCTTTGTGTTCATTCCTCTTGGGACGAGCACTTGATGTGTTTACGAAAAATATTTGAAAGGTGTAGATTATATCGCATCTCCTTGAATCCTTTCAAATGCCAATTCTGGGTTAAACACGGAGTTATCTTAGGGCATATAGTGTCCAAAAATGGGATTTCCACGGACGAGAGTAAAATCAAGGTCATTCTGGAATTACCCCCACCCACCAACTACAAGGGAGTCCAACGCTTTATGGGCCACGTTGGTTATTATCGAAGGTTTATTCTATTCTTCGCCGAGATAGCTCGACCATTGTATAAGCTTCTCATCGAGTTTATTTGGACCGAAGAATGTGACCGTGCCTATGAGCTATTAAAGAAGGCCTTGGCGAGTGCTCCAATCTTGAGAATGCCTAACTGGGATTTACTCTTCCATGTGCATATTGATGCATCAAACTTTGCTATTGGGTGTGTGTTAACTCAACCTGGAGAACATAAGCTAGACTACCCCATTAGCTTTGCCAGTCGCCAGTTGAACGATGCTGAGATGAACTATACCACTACGGAGCGAGAAGGGTTGGCAATGATATATGCAGTAAGGAAATTTCGTTATTACCTCCTTGCTACCAAGTTTGTTTTCTATGTGGATCATCAAGCATTATTGTATCTGGTAAACAAACCATGCTCCACAGGAAGAATCGCACGATGGCTATTGATTCTCCTTGAGTTTGATTTCATGGTTGTTGTGAGACCTGGCAAGAAACATGTTATGGCTGATCATTTGTCTCGCATACCTAATGGTGAGGCTCCTACGGGGGTTGATGATGACTTACCTGACACTTCCCTGTTCATGGTGGAGACAATGCCTGAATGGAGTGAGAAAATTGTTAACTTTTTGGTTAATGGCTTTCCACCCAAGGAGCTTCGTAAAGATCTAGCTCGGAAGCTGATCAAAGAATGCGAACCCTATTGCCTGATAGCCGGGACTCTTTATAAAAGAGGAAAGGATGACGTTCTTAGGCGTTGTGCCCGAGAGGATGAGTATCTATACATTTTGCAAGAGGCACATATGGGCGTAGCCGGTGGTCACTTCTCAGGAGACTTAACTGCGCGAAAGATCTTACAATCAGGGTATTGGTGGCCCACTATGTTCCAAGATGCATCACTCTTTGTGAAGGGTTGCGATGAATGCCAACGATATAAGAAACCCCAGAGGAAATATCAGATGCCCCTACATCCAATCAAAGTAAACCAACCATTTGAAAAGTGGGGTTTAGACTTTGTAGGTCCAATTAGCCCAGCGGCCCGAAACACACAATCTCGCTATATTATTGTGGCCACTGACTATATGACCAAATGGGCTGAAGCGAAAGCGACACGTAAGGCAGATGCGAGGACAACAGCCAAGTTCCTCTTTGAAAATATAATCACACGATTCGGTTGTCCTTTTGAACTTGTGAGCGACAATGGTACGCATTTTATAAATGAAGTGATTAAGGAGCTCACAACAAATTTCATGATATCGCATCATAAATCTACTCTTTACTATCCGCAAGCGAATGGCCAAGCTGAGAGTACCAACAAGACTTTAATCTCTATTTTGACAAAGACAGTTGAAGCTCATCGCACGGATTGGGATCTAAAGCTTACGACAGCTTTATGGGCCTATCGTACTGCGTACAAAGTGGCTATTAATTGCACACCATTCAAAAAGGTATATGGCCAAGAAGCAGTCATGCCGTGGGAATTTGTCATTCCTAGTCTTCGTGTTGCTACTCAAGAGGGTTGGGATGGTAATCCCTTAGCAGAGCGTCTGTATATCCTTGAGCGACTAAATGAAGAAAGACAATTGGCTGTATACAATGCCCTTGTGGAGAAGGATAGAAGGAAAAAATGGTTTGATCGCCATCTAAAGGACAAGGACATCAAGGTTGGGGATAAAGTCCTAATGTATGGAGTGCGAAACGAAAAGAAGAAGCTCAAATATGCTGGTAAGGGACCATATAGAGTATGTGAAATTACCCCGCAAGGTACCATCAGAGTGGAGACTCTCGACGGAGTTGAAACCATTGGATTCCTTAATGGGAGTAAATTCAAACGATACTATGACCCCCTGAGCCAGGAGGAGTTACATGCAATCCATCAAAAGAAGGCAGCTAAAGAACAAGCTGAGCTTAAAAAGATACAAGCGAGAGTTGAAGCCAAAGAACGTCAACAGCGTGCTAGGCGACAACGAGAAGCCAACTTGGGAATTACGCAAGTATTTTTCGAGGAAGCAGAGGAGGATGCACTGGAATCTGACCCACCTCTAAGATACCCAATTGAGTTACAGAGTCCTTACGGGGAGGTGCTGTATAATGCATTATTGGATACAGGAGCTCAACACAATTTGCTATCATATGGCGTGTGGTGTCAACTGGGAAAACCACCTTTATCCAAGTGTTCTATCCAAGTTCAAGGAATCAACAAGAAGAAAACCCCTGTCTCAGGAATTCTGCACACTCCAGTTGCTTATGACAAGGGAACCATTATTCAAAGCTTTTTGGTTATGCCTGCTGGTACCATGGAAGGGACTGTAATCTTAGGGCGCAAATGGATGATGGCCACCAAGTGTAATATCGATTGGGCAACCAGACAAGTCACAACACAAGAACCAACACTAGGTCTGACCGCTCAAAATCCCGCACCTAAGTCATCCACTCAAATATTAGATAACGAAAAATCACAAAGTCCAGTGGCAAAACCATCTTCAATTGTTGGCCACCCCTCTAACGCTTCAACGCCAAGAGTGGAAACAGGCAAGGTGGTCCCTAAAGCTTCGCTTACTATGCCAAAGAGTACATACAAATGGGTCCCCAAAGCTTCGTTAACAGCTACTTCCCCTGCTCAATCTCGTTCAGCCACCAAGAAGCCTGAAAGCAGCTACCCACCCGAGAAAGGGCAATGTAACATCACGATGGATCCCTAAAAAATTATTAGTCGCCCAAGGGTACTACGAGGGAAATGACCAGATTTGGGTCCCTAAACATAAGTTGAAACCCTCTACATCACCTGTAAAACCTTGCAAACCAATTGTTGCCACCCCAATGACAATTCAAGACCGTGGTAAGGGAAAGGTAATAGAGTGCTCTGCACCACTTCTTCCAGAGTTAGTTTGGATTCCCAAACGGTATCGATCATTACCACCTAGCTCAGGAAGGGGGGAGCCACATGAAGCTTCTAGCTCCTCATGCCAGGCACACACTCATATAGAAGTTTCTACATGCTCTACACCTACTCTTGTCAACACCCAACAAACAACCGATGACTCTACGTCTCCCCTTGTAATAGTATCGTCAGAAACCATTTCCTCCATTCGTCAATGGGAGCGTACACTACCATCTCTGCAATTGGATGTAGCCACAAGGGTCATAAAAAGCTATCTGCCCACATCACAACCTATGACCCGCTGGACAAATTGGTTCCAAGAGGCTGCAACATCATTGCAAATAATGTGATCTACCCAAGGAAAGGGGGAGCATGTACTCACGCTCGAAATTCTATTGCTTCCTCCTTAACCTTCTCCCCTGACCGTGTAATTGCCAAATTCAAGGGGATGTATATATATAGCTTCATACATAGAAAAGAAAAGAGAAAAACAAAAATAGTGAAAAGAGCAAGAGCACAAAAACAAGAGAAATATCCGTATACAATCAAGAACTAGATTGTCCTGTCATAAACCTACTGATGCTATATCTGTGTTTGCAGATATGGCAGATGCCCGATCATCATACACTTCATCCACTCCTACCTTTGGTGAGAGGTATCATCTGTACCTTTCTCAGATATTCCACATGTGCTATCCTGTAATTGAAACTGAATGGGATCATATAGATGTACTAGCCAGAGAGGAAAATATTGAGGAATTAGAATGGCTAATTCGCCTATTGACCATGACTGACCCCTACTCCGTACATATCCCCGATAGCCCAATGCTTTCCTTTTCCACAAGATGACTATCCTCGCATGGTTACATTTTTGATGAGTTTATGTGGATGGGAAAATGAAAAGGAAATTTCTGATAATGATGAATGGACGGATGAAACTCATGGCACTACTGAGGTTGACTTTATTTGTTTGGATGATGTGGATAGAGGCTTAGCCTTAGGGCTAGAGCCAGGACTCTACAACATCCTCTTACCGTATCCTCAGTAGTAGTGTGGTGACTGGTAGGTAGGTTAGCGTTTCCGAGTTTTTTCTAGTTTAGATTCCTTAAACAAGTCTTGAAATTTTTACACTGATGTGCCTCTCGAGGTATAGTGCTTGTTAGTTGATTGTACAGGTTGAAAAGTTTGAGGTGGGTTCGCTTTCAAGTCCTGAGACTGCCGCAACCTTCATTAAAATATATCTACATCAAATTGCAAGCTGTCTCGTCAAATCAAGGAGATCTCCAATTACAGGTGTAATTCTTCCATACCCACTCTCTTTCGTTTTTACTGTTCAATCAATAGCATAAACTATAATGTATGACCACATGGAAATTGTCAATGTACTACTTAGTTTTTGAAGTTGCTTGCATGCTAGTGTAAATCATTAATGAGCTTAACTTTATTGGAAATATTCCTAGGCAGCATGACGTCTTTAGTTAACCTTGGAATACGATTGTCTTAGGTCTAGGGTCAAACCATCTTAATGTTTGACACCTGGCCATGTGTGTGTTGACCTCTAGGACATAGCTATTACCCCTTTGTCGAAAGGATGCAAGACAAATTATAGTTCAGGAGCGAAGATCAAAAGAAATAGATTATAAAAAAAAAAAGCCTACAATAAATGGCAATACAAGTCTATGATGTGCTTTAATGTTGGCCTATCGCCTTATTGATACTTGGTAGGCGAGGAGTATTCTACTCCAGACCGATGCCTTGGTTGGTAGGGGGTAGCCTTACCTAAAGTAAGCTAATAGATTCCTGTATAATGCCTTGTGTTAAACATGGTACCAGGATCGATGTTAGTTTTGCCTTAGGAAGGTCGCCATTGTGTGTAAAAATTATCACGTGCATTAATTTTTTTTAAAAAAAAGAAGAAGGCAAAAAGCTCCTGTAACTCTGATGTTTCTTGTGTCCCAAGGCTTGTGGTATTAACTTGTTCTTAGAGTAGACACAGTGGTCATCTGTTTATTTATTAAGCTTGGTTATTTTCCTTGACTTAGGCCAGTTATAAACCTTGATTAACCTTTGACACCTTGCTAACTCTTGAATTCCTTTCAATAATTTTAAACTCCTATTAATTTGCTACACTAGCTCACTCATGTGACCCTTAAACTAAGTTCTCATAGCAACATCCATTGTGGTCTCACATGCTTGAATTTATACACTTTATATCTTTTGAATTCCAGCATACCTTCACTCTACTTCCCTGTTTTGCAGACGGTCTACCACAACACCCTCTCGAGCTTACCATACCATATCTTCCGAGGACGGAATCTACATCAGGAAGGGGGGCATGTTAACCCATGGCGGACATGGCGACGTACTATATTTTACGTCATTAATTTAAATATTCTGAGTCATGGGCCGAGCTTGTCGGCACCATATGTTAAGGATGAAGGGATTGGGTGATCGCCGATGAGAGGCGCACCTTGGATATCAGTAGGATAAGGGTTAAGGTCGACCGGCCATGTATGGGCGCCCAAGTGTGAACGGCCAAGTCACCTATATGAGTCAAATGTAACCCTAAAATCCTCATTCTCATGTGTTGTGAATACAAGAGTGCTCTTGCCTTATCTCTTTGGTTTCCTTCTCCTGCGTTTGTGAGAGAGAGAGAGAGTGAGTGAGAGAGCGATCGAGCACTGTGTAGCGGCACGGCGGCGGCGGAGAGGCGGTAGAGCGGCGACGGCGGATCCTCCTTCACGGCTGCGACGCGAGAATCCTTCAAGGCGGCGGTTGAGCAGTGAGTGACACACCCTTGGCATTCTGTTTGAGCTTCCTTCCCTGGTTGTATGCTTGCAGCCATTCATGGCTCGCATACGGTGTCTGGCAAGTCCCCAGCTACGACCTGTGCGACAAAAGCGCACAAGGAGTTGGCGTTGGTCTGAGTATGTTGGCAAACGACATAGGATATGATATGTGACTAGGCCTAGCTCCCCTTGGATAATGGTTATGATAAGGTGGTCATGGAGCATACACCATTGGCATACTAAGAGGCGTAGGAGCTACATGAGCATGAGTAGCGATAGGTACATATGGTTGATAGGCACTGGCACGCACTGTTGTAGGTACTGTTTCACTAGGTAGCGGTGTGGTACTAACTACAGCGGTAACAGGTGCATTTTCCGCTATGCTCATCATTGGGGTAGGCATTGTGGGTTCCTGAATGGAAAGTTGAGCCAAGGTTGGAAAGCTAAAGTTACTACTCGTGGGCTCAACCTGCATTGAGACTCCAGGCGAAACAACATACGAAGGGTCTATGGGACTCACCGAGGGAGTCTCCAATTGTGATAGGGTTGGTTGTTTGGCCTTGCCCGTATCCAAAAATCTCATAGGGCTAGTGGAAACTAGGTTCACTCCCCTATTTTGCCTCTCAAATTGGATAATTCTATGAATGACCTCACATATCATTTGTTGTTGCTCTTCTAGATTAGTGGCGCTAGATGTAGATCGTAGGACTTCTAACCAACCCACATGGTATGTGTAACCTGTGTATAGGTCCGTTAGAGTCTCTGTATGTAGATCATATTCCCAATTTTCATTGAGAAATATCCCATCTAGACTTGGTGTGCCAAACGGTTCTCTTGAAGTGGACGCAATGTCACTTCTTATGGATTGGCTTCTAGGGACCTCTACTTTAGGAAGAGCATCGAAATGTGGTAGCTCAGTAGGGCCCTCATTAAATGAAGTGGGTAGAATATCCACATGGACGCTCTTTGGGAGGGTAGGGTCTATATGAGATGTGAATGACGAATCCACTACCCCACCTTCTTCATTTACTTCGCTTGTCGCAAGCTCAGAGCGTGTAGCTCTACTAAAGGTCTCTATTAGATGACTAAACATGCTAGATCCGGATTGTGGGGCCCACACTGGCATGTTTTGGCTTGTCTCCTCAGGGTTCTTGGTAGGGTGTCCTTCCATGGCTTCTGAGTCAGAGGATGAGTCACTATCCACTATTCGTGGATCTTGGGTTGCACTCCCTATCTTGGGTTCCGGCCGAAGGCCAAGATGCTAACGTGGAGGGATGGTGTGAGCCTTCGTAAACTGAAACGCTTTCTAGTGGCTCAGGCTCTAGCACTCGACCAGAACGTAGATGCATGTGACGTGGTTACCCCACGTGCATTGGTAACTACCCTTGAAACTCACAAAGTGGTTTCTTAGGTGTTTTGCACCCCGTTTTTACTTGTTTTTAGATTGTTTTTACATCGTTTTTGATCCCCTTATGGTCGAACTTGGACTAGGGTGTGTGATAGCTCGAAATGAGCGTATCGTTTAAAGGGTCCTAGCGTGCTTTACAGCACTGTGTTTGCCTATCCGGAGCTCTCGTGATCCTCAAAACAGTCCGCCGTTTCCCTATGGGGGAAGGGGCAAAAGCCTATTTGCTTGTGGAGGAAAGGGTGAGGGCTTTATCCCACATGCTCACTTTACTCCTTGGGGAGTGGGCTACATATAGGGCACAACTTTCCATAAGCTCTCACTTGAAAGAAAGCTATGGAGGTTCACTCTCTTATATATATATATATCAAAAGACCGAGACCGAGACCGAGGCCGGGGCCGTGGGTCAATTGGGGTTCTTTCTTTTCAAATTTTTTTCTCCAATTAGAAAATCTTTCCTCTCCACACGTTTGGTTCTTTCTTTAAAAATAAAATTTAATTTTTTATTTTTTATTTTTTATTTTTTTAAAATTTTTCTTTTCTGTTTTTTTTTTCTGTTTGGGATAAGTTTTCTAGGGTTCAGCCTTGGCCGCGGTGCAGTTCGCACACAGCACAGGTCTAGGGATTCAGAAATCCCCCCTCACACGCAGAAAACCAGATAACAGAATGCACGCCCACACGCGGAGCGGGAAAATAACAAAACAAACAGAAATGGAGAAGACAAATTGCAGAAACAGAGATTGAAAACCACAGAAACACCTCAACAGCAAAACAGACGCCTTCCCTATAGTGTAAATTAAACTTCACGCAGTAGCCCGAGCTGCAAACTGGAGCTTGGGGCAAGGCAACTCCCCGGCAGCGGCACCAAAAATGTGCGCTTTTGTCGCACAGGTCGTAAGCTGGGGACTTGCCGAGCACCGTATGCGAGCCACGAATGGCTGCAAGCATACAACCAGGGAAGGAAGCTCAAACAGAATGCAAAGGGTGTGTCACTCACCGCTCAACCGCCGCCTAGAAGGATTCCCGCATCGCAGTGAAGAAGGAGCCGCCGTCGCCGCTCTATCGCCTCTCCGCCGCCGTGCCGCTACACAGTAGTGCTCGATCGCTCTCTCTCTCTCTCTCTCTCTCTCTCATACACGCAGGAGAAGGAAACCAAGGAGATAAGGCAAGAGCACTCTTGTATTCACAACACATGAGAATGAGGATTTTAGGGTTACATTTGGCTCTTATAGGTGACTTGGCCGTTCACACTTGGGCGCCCATACATGGTCGGCCGATCCTAACCCTTATCCTACTGATATTCAAGGTGCGCCTCTCATCGACGATCAACCAATCCCTTCATCCTTAACATATGGTGCCGACAAGCCCGGCCCATGACTCAGAATATTTAAATTAATGACGTAAAACATAGTACGTCTGAATGTCCGTCATAGGTTAACAGGGTATCTCTTGTATATCCCTGCATCCCAAAGGTCTCGAAGTTGCTACTGTGTATACATAGTGCTCTCATGTTATGGATCATGCTAGTCATATCTGCAAATATCTCTCTCTGCATGGCACTTACGAATCCATCTACATATAATTGTTTCTATTCAGTTTATAAATATAAGAGCACAATTAAGTAGTAAGTAAGCTTTGTAGAATGTTATGCACCTGAACACAGCATGCTTGGTAGCCTTGATAACAGCAGGTTTGAAGCTATCACGCCTTGTTTCTTCAGGGATCCCACCATTTCTTTGAATGGCTTCCCAAAATACAGTTTCTTAGATCGGTGAGGTCATCTTAAAATGTATCTGGAAAAATTATCTTGTACTTTTCTAATATTTCTACAAGGACAGTCACACTCTGTGCTCCAATCTTATACCATATGACTTCTCTTCGAAGCCAATCCCTGAATAAAGTTACATTTGCTGCATTGCCATTGGAATTGTTATACAAACAAAATATAGTGCTTTGTATATATCAAGAAGAAAAGGGAAGTAATTATTACTTACTTTTAGGGATTTGTGAGTCCTCAACCTCTGTGAATCGCCATTAATCAAAATATCTAAAATCTATGCTTTCTGGTCATTTGGCAATAAGCTAGATGCCAAGCTGTATAGCCTATCCTTTGTCAAACAATCCGGTTTCTCATCCCAATTAACTTGCACTAGTCATCTGTATCACAACACCAAAATTAATCTGCAACATTAAAACCATAAAATGTCATTGCCTACCCCCAACAAATAGATAAAGAGGGAAGAGTGTAGGCTTTCTTACTCAAAGAAACCTTCTCCTTGTATAGGGTTTGTAATCACTGCCAGCCGTCTAGTAGCATGCCTCCATTTTCTTTCATCTTTATAAAATACAATTCTCCATTTCTCTTCGAACTCATTTGCAGGAAAGCTATGTACTAGGGGGTCAATATCTCAGGTGGCTACAAGGTACTCATCCTATTATTCACATGTTACAACATTAGTTTGACAATATATAAATGTTAATCATATATTGTAAGTGTTAGAAGATTGAAGGTTTACGTGGAATACTATTTGGGAAAGTTCTGAAAGCACGCACCAAGATAGGTGATTCTGCGTGTCGAGGCATGCTTCTCCATCTATGCCTTGTTCATTGCTCTAGTGTGCTTTATAATTGTTTCTTTATTTGCTAATCCAAGCGCCCTAATAAGGCACACTTTATCCATAAGAGACAAAGAAATATAGCCCACTTTATTCATCCTATGGCGAAAAAATTTATGAGTTATGATGAAAGATAAAACATACTGCACTTGGAACTTCACATGTCAAAGAGACTTAAAACATATATTCTCATAATGTGTACGTTCCATTACCTGTTTAAGAGATCTATGATTGTGAGGACCTCCCCCTCGCTATCCTCATTGAATTCAATAAGGATAGTATCAACACATGGATGTCTTGATACAACATTCTTGAATACTATAGTTAGTATGAACCTAATTAGTCCCAAATTTATTTAAAAAAACTTACTATTGCATTCAAAAGGCAAAAAATTTAAGATGACTCACATTCTTGAATACTATAGTTAGTACGAACCTAATTAGTCTCAAATTTATTTAAAAAAACTTACTACTGCATTCAAAAGGTAAAAAATTTAAGATGACTCACATTTACTAATCTCCTCCATCCATGCCACAAGGCGATTATTGTCGTCCCACACATAAAACATCTTGTTGCTCATAAAAGGCCCGCTCCGTGCCTTTGATCACATTCTCGAACTCCTCATTTTTTGTTCAACCATATGCCATCCTATTCACTAACATCATCTTGCATTACTTCTCTAACATGATTATGGGATGAGGAGATAGAGAAAATGAACCTACATCGATCGGCAACATAGTCATTTGTATAGAATTCTCTTGCCACCATCTTGTACCTAAACTGCACTCTTTGTATAGAGGGATTAGGCACAAGTCTACACAAGGGAATAGGTGGAAAAAGATTGGATTTCGTCACCTACAATGTATACACACAAGTTGTGCTTGGGAGCCATGAAAATACCTCATGTAAGATTTGGTAAAATGTGGATAATAATTACCTTTACTCTGTTTAGATTGTATTGTAGGAGTTCTAGTTGCAAACGAGTTGCATGTGTCACCATGAAATGGTTTTCATTCTCACCTTCTTTTTGAGTTCCCTCCTCCACCTCTCCTACTTCCCTCCTCCACCTCTCCTACTTCCTTTGTTTCTTTAATGGATTTTGAAGAAGCACCTTTTTTTTTGAAGATCCTGGTGGATTTCTTCGAGGAGGATCCCAATCATGATCATCTTCTTGCACTATTTTCCTTCTCTTCTTCGTACTTGTCACTTCTTGGCTTGCTTATTTGGCAGGTGTGGCCTTTAAGTGTTGTGCACGCTTTGGATGTGGGGTTCCCTTTGATGTGTTTGGATCGGTCTAAACACATCGACATATACAAGATAAATTACTCTAAACAAAACCACAAAAAATAGCATAATTGCAAAGGTGGGAGAGAGATAACACAAAACTTATGCAATTGCTTGCTACAAATTACTCTTAGCAAAACCACAAAAAAAAGAGCATAACTGCAAAGGTGGGAGAGAGATATCAACACTAACAAATTACTCTCAGCAAAACCACAAAAAAAAGCATAATTTCAAAGGTGGGAGAAAGATATAACAACACTTATGCAATCGCTTGTTGTTGCTGGCCATACAATGATGTAGCCTATGGTTTGATTTAACGTGACGATATGACAACCTTCGAGGGGAAAAGGAAGAGATACTTCTCCCACTTTGACATCTTCAATAGACACACCACCATGACCAAGCGGCAAAGGAATTCCATGGACGGTATCCATAGTTGCATTAAGTAGCTACATGATTCCAGTAGCTACTTTGGTATCATTGAACATTAAAAACACCTGTGTCCCTCTTTTGAGTGGGGAATGCGCCATGTAGAAAAGAGGAGCAGCCAACAGACGAGAGAGACAGAGAAGGAACAAAGAAAGAAACCAAGAAGATATAAATAAAGGAAGAAGATGTATAAATAGAGAAAAAAAATTTAGGGTTAGAGAGAGAGGGAAGGAACAAAGAGAAGGGGAGGCGTTTGAGAGAGAGAGAGAGAGAGAGAGAGAGAGAGAGAGAGAGAGGGGGGGGAGGCGGTGGCCTTAAGTGAGGGGAGGGTCCCCCCACTAAGGGCGGCCACCCTTAGTGGGGGGACACTTCCTAAGGGCGACATCACCCTTAGTGAGGCTAACCTCAATGAGGCCACCACTAAGGGTGACATCGCCCTTTGTGAGGGGACCCTCCCCCCTCACTTAGGGTGACCACATCTCTCTCTCTCTCTCTCTCTCTCTCTCTCTCTCTCTCTCTCTCTCTATTTTTCTTTTTCTTTTTTTCTTTCTCAAA
This sequence comes from Cibotium barometz, assembly GCF_041138505.1. Lineage (NCBI taxonomy): Eukaryota > Viridiplantae > Streptophyta > Polypodiopsida > Cyatheales > Cibotiaceae > Cibotium > Cibotium barometz. Next base: position 44,574,303 of record NC_141081.1, on the reverse strand, counting down.
AAAGGAGATGTCATTATTTAAAATTTTATATATTAAATAGAATAATTATTTAAAATTATGATTTTAATCACAACAATATGACCATCACGTACAAATTACATGTATTCATGAAAATTCAAGATAGTTAAAAAAGTAATTATTAATGGGAGTTAGTTATGTAAACATTTATTATTAAATATAATTATTAAAAATAAATATTAAAAATAAATTTTAAATTTTATATATTAATGACACTATTTATAATGATTGAAGAATGTTTTTATGCTTGTCAAAAATAATATTTTTTTAAAAATAAATATATATTTATAAAATTTATTTTAATATGTATAGATTTAGTGTTTAAAATTTGAATTCATTTTCATTAGTTTATTGTGTGTTTGTGAGTTGATTTTGTGAGATATAGTGCTTGGCAAATAGAGATCTCTTTCTCTCCTATCTTCTTTTAGTCTATTTTTTTCTTCATTGACATGGAGAACACAACTTTACACATTTTTGTAGAAGGTTTGGAGATTGATCCTATTGTTAGAATTGTGTAAGGATGTTTTCATATTACTAAACCTGATGATTTTGATAGAATGTTATGTCCTCATTCTGGATTGAAAGTTTTTGCAATCAAACCACAAGATGATGGTGTAAATTATCTTATATCTATTGAGTCAGCTAGACCCACTAGAGAGGAACCATGTTATATCTTTGATAAAGATATAACAATAGAATACCTAGTTGTTTCAATAATATGAGAGTTAAGCAACACTCGAGCAAGCACACCAAAGCAAGTCATTATTGATCTTACAATAGAAGATTCTCTCATAGGTACACCACTTCAAAAAGAGTGTGGTCAAATACTTATTGTCTAAGGAATCTTATGTAGGTGTTCTTCGTAGAGTGTTATTATCAAACACATATATTGAGAAGGTAGAAGTGATTCCTCAAATCTATAATGGCCATGTGGCTTTTAAGTTATCGAATGTACGTGATCCTTCAGCCTCTCTAATGCAAGGAATGGAGCAAGCACATGATGGCCATTGTTGGGGAAACCTGCGAAGAGTCATGTGAAGTTTCCTAGAGTAGTACGAAAGAGTTCCTATGGAGGCTTATGTGAGTGCACTTATGCCTTGTGTGGAAACAGAACTATGAACGACACATCGAATACAACATCATGGATTGGTAAGCTTATTATCTTAACTCAATTTCAGTAAACCTTGATTAATAAGAGTATTTATTGGGACTTTGTAATTTTTCAAATAATAGGTAAGCTCACATAGAAGCTTCCCTCGTGCTGGGCTTAACAACGGATGGATATGGCTCTCTACCTTATTTCTAGTGCAAGAATAAACTTGTATGCATAATAATGTGTGGTGCTAAGAGGCAACCTCACACATAAGCTTTCCTTGTGTTGGGCTTAACAACGGATGAATATGGCTCTCTAGCTTGTTTCTACTGTGAACAAACCTATATGCAGAAGAATGTGTGGTGCTACCATGTACTTGTATGCCTGTTGACCCACATATAACCAGATTGATGATACATCAAGGGTACCATTTGCATGTGGTGCAAAGGCAGGCATTGCAAAAGATAAAAGAACTTGTGCAAGAAGTAGTTTCAGAGGTGGCTACAAGTGGTCCAAGGAAGATACAAATGAATATCACCAAACAACTTGTATTAGATATGATGTTGTCTCATGAGGCATACGAAGGATGGATCAAATATTAGTAACATGGAGTTGTTGCTATTATTAGAACATGTGCATCCCCTAGTTCAATGTTAAAGATAATGCATATTCCATATTGATTTTAATTTTTTGATTATTCTTGTCAACTTAAGTTTACATAGTTTGTTAAGTTGTCCAATTCTCTTGTAGATTCAGGAGAATGGTACGTACTTCTAGGATCAATGGTTTAGTGTAAGGATGAGGGTCCAGTATCTTAGAATTGAAGAGACAATACACTTTTGAGTTCCTCCATGGTAGTGATTTTCCTAGGCAAGCCTTGGAGAGTCAGAGCGGTGTTACATGTTTAAAATGTCAACCCCACAGGGTCCCAATCGGGTTTGGATATGGTGAACTATATGCGCCAAATAGGAGATGGTAATTTGAGGAAGGCTTGGGTTTGTTTTGATCACGTCAAGCATGTATGTAGAGATGGAAAATAATGGTTGCGCATGTATATGATCCAAGGTACAGTTTGGTCTTGTAAAATTTTGAACTTGTTTTCAGTTGCTTTCCAACTATTATGATGGCATGCAGCCTGCAAGAGCTCATGACAATTGCGACTTGCGAAATGAAAGAGGATGCCACAGTGGCACACATTCTTTTATGGGAAATGATTAACAATGCTGTCATGCCAAAAAGGCTTTTCTAAACCAGATTTTTGTGGCTTCATGGGCTAATGAGGCTAGAGCCACAATTTATAACAATGGACTAGCGAATATATTGGAAGGTCATGAGCATTCTTGTCTTTTTCATTGGGAACAAAGCTTGAACATCCATATAGTACAATATGTAGTCAGGAATTTTCAAGAAGAGCACAAGTGACTATATCATCAATGGCCTTGTTCATTGAGTGAAGAAGAGGCATTCTTGAAATACAGACACATTAGATCGTGGTGGATGAGTGGTAAAGTCATCTTAGTGGCTTGTGCATTGAGTGAAGAAGAGGCACTCTTGAAATATAAACACATTAGATTGTGGTGGATGAACGCTAAAGTCGTTGTGATGAGAACTTACCAGTCATGGAATGAGTTGGATTTTTAGTTAGTCTTTTGTTATAGGAGGTGGACAATGCCACTTTGTCACACATGCCGACCACCAATCTGGCAGAAACAAAACATACAAGTTGGTTAGTAGGAGAGGGTTTTAAGGGAACCATCTCTTTATATGATGTTGCTATTTGAGATCTCACTAATGCCCTCTTGCAATCCGCAAAGAAGCATGCATTCATTCAAGGTAACTATCACGTAGCAGGCCCTACAATGACAAATTTGATGGAAAAGGCTAGAACATCAAAACCTCCAAGTTCGTCAACCACCAGAGCAAATTGGTGGGGGAAGCAGTGAGTGGTACTCCAATGCATGTACAACCAAACTATATTGGTGATAACATTACAATTAGCTTGTGTCCAAAATCCACAACTATAAATCTTAAGGAAGATAACTCATTGCATCATCAAGAGTATGTCACAGAAAACCAACCACGTAAGAAACAAGGTAAGAGATTAAACTTTTCACCCACTATTCCTTCAGCTCAGCAAGAAGGTGGTCATAATGCAGAGGGATTAACAATTGAATTAGAGGTGTAGAAAATCTTAGAGAATGACATACACGACTCAATGTGGGCTATATGTCAAACACCTTTGCATAGCAAGGTCACTTGCCAAGGATGGTTAGGTGGCTAAGATGGCAGGTGTAAGAAGAACATCAAGAACTTTAGGTAAGGTGGTGTTCCAGGTCCATCTTTATATGGTATGAGAGAGTGGTCAAGGCAGAGGCGTCAGTTCATATGGTTTTGCCAATAGTAGCGTGGATCATACTTGGAGAGTATGTAATATGTCAATCACCTGCTAGACTCCCAGTTGTATGGCTAGTTGGATGAGGTATAAACCTTATTGTCGACGATGAGGTTCGAGTATTGGAGGCTGGTGGATTTGTGTTGCAAAAGGGACTATGCCAAGAAGCAAATGATGTAGCCCATGGGCGGTCAACAAAGTACATAAGTGGCATATCGGATATGGCAGCCAAGAGAATAGATTCAACAATTTCAAACACAACTACGGTCTTTGAGCATTTGGTCATTAAGGTCGGACAAATAGAAGTGTTTGTTAATTGAGACCGAGGAATCCCTACTACGCAATGAAAAAGACCAAGTGACTATGAGAAAGAATCCATCATGCACATGTCCCAAGTTTCAAATTAGGGTAGGGGCTAGTAGACCATATTGTGCATGCAAGCACCTTTATTTTATATATTTGTATATTTTTGGGTTAGATACAAACTATAATATGTTTATACATCAACCCACTCTAAAAAAGAAGGACCTAATGAGAATGTTCAGTAGACAAACAATCTAAAAGGACATGTACTATTGATGACATTGTATTGTAGTTTTGAAAAGGTCCTTCATTTTGCGATAATAAAATATCCTTTGTATCATGGTGGTTCGATCAATTCTCTATGATCAATTCTCTAGGAAGGTCTATTTACTTTTTGTTTTTTAAATGGTTTAGCAAGATAATCAATATGGCTAGAATAAGTTCATTTATTATTTTAAGGTCTTCTCAATGTTGATGTCTACATAGATTTTCTTGAGTATATTACTTATTTATGCAATTCATTTTTTTAACACACAGCACTTATCCATGCATCTACTTTTCTAAATTTAGGAAATATCCATGCATCTACTTTTCTAAATTTAGGGAGTATCCATACAAAATCCCTTTTTACTTTTAGCATGATGTATTTATAAATATGACCCCTAGCTCTTACTCTAATCCTCACTTTCAAATCTTATTGCCTCCCTCTCCCTCTTATTGTATTTCTCTCCCACACCAGCATTCTCTTCCCCTTAACAATCCTCACCATCATCCACTAATCTTTGTTGATCCCATTATGTCTTCTTCTAATTGCCCCAACTATACTCTCAAGGATACCCTTGAGATAGGGTCTGCAAAGATTTGTGCATGAAAATAGGTGAAGATGCAAAAGAACATTTGAGAATCACGACATGCCTATAGTCTTTGGAACAAGATGCTAGCACGGATGAGCATAATGATTATAGACATTTGTATGTCTGGAATATGAAGATTGGAAGTGCTATCAACACTTGGTGGAGTTACAGGTACGTTGCTAAAGAGAAGGAGGAGTCCCTTTGAGAGGAGTTGAAGAATAGAGTAGCCCATAAAAGCGTACAGGTGTAGGAACCCTTATGTAGTTATGGTATGTTATCTTTTGGAAATAGTATTTAAGGATGTATCCCTTAGAAATACATGAATGTCTTTAGTCTTCGCCTGCAACAAGGATGATGTAACAACCTTTTTGGAATAAAGTGATCTTTCAACTATAATTCGCCTTATCTTTTTTATTAATCGCCTTGTCAAATTTTAGGTTGTTTGTTGTTTTAAGGAAATAGTATGTGATCTCGATGTAATTTCTTTTTGGGAGTAAAATTATCTCTTGCTCGCAATTTGCAACTATACTATTCTATTCAATTTTGTATTGTTCATTGTTTTTCGTAACATATCACTTTTCCCCAAAAAAAAGTAAGAAAAGATGCCTTCATTATTGGGGTGTAGGATTTTTAGGGAAGATGCCTTTATTATTGACATAAAAAAAGAAGAAAGACATTTTATTGTTTGGTGTGAAAAAGAAGAGTACACCTCTCCCACTAGTATAAATATATAGATAACCTCCATATAACTTTGTTAACTACCATTTAGCTTAGCATTCTTAGGAGAGCACACCACCCACAACCCTCCTTCGTATTGTTTGTGATGGCCTCATCAAAAATTAGCATTGAAGTTGTTGCTGCATGTATCGCTTGGGAGGCTACCAATGCAGAGGTCAAGCAAAAGACCATAGATGGTGCACAAGCATGGAAAGCTCTCACATCCTTACCACATCCTCGTAGTGATGATGATATTTCTCTAGTGCAGACTAAAGTGGTGGGATTAATTACTATATGGCAAGCCCATAGTTCTATTGATGATGGGTCCGAGCGTCTCTTGCTAGAGGAAGTGCAGAAGGGAACCAATTCCGTTCTCTTACTTTGTGCATTCATCACCTTGGAGGATAAGCAACGCCCATAGAAGTAAATATGGTAGTGAACAACAGTTATGATAAAAGAGTATTATTTGAAAGTTGTATGTGAATGAACTTGGTTTTATTTGTAATTTGAAGTATTATTTTTGATCTTGAGGATGTAATGTTGTCATGTTGGTCTCTCTCTCACTCCCTCTCACTCGCTCGCTCTCTCTCTCTCTCTCTCTCTCTCCCTCTCCCTCTCCCTCTCCCTCTCAAATAATTATGTCATGACTCTCTTTCCCTCTTCCTCCCACTCTCTTTTCTCTCTTTATGGAGGGGGGGAGGGAATCTCTTTATTTCAAAAAAGGGAGTGGGAGTGCGAGCGAGAGAGAGAGAGAGAGAGAGAGAGAGAGAGAGAGAGAGAGAGAGAGAAGAGGGTGTGAGAGAGAAATGGAAGAGGGTGGGGGGGGGAGAGAGAGAGAGAGAGAGAGAGAGAGAGAGAGAGAGAGAGAGGGAAGGAGAGAAGATGCATAGGAACAGTGAGGGAGAGGGAACGAGAGATTATGCATAGGAAGAGTGAGGGAGAGGGCAAGGAAGGAGAGAGGGAAAGGAAGGAGAGAGGGAAGAGGGTGGGAGAAGGGGAGAGAGAGGGGGAGAAAGAAAGGACGAGGTTGGGAGGAGGAGAGAGGGAAGAGGGTGGGAGAGGGAGAAGGAGAGTGAGATGAAGAGAGAAAGGGATGAGGTTGGGAGAGAGAGATAGAGAAAGAGGGAAGAAGAGAGATTGAGAGGGAGGGTGGGAGAGAGATAGATGGAGAAAGAGTGACAGAGAGAGAGAGAGAGAGAGAGAGAGAGAGAGAGAGAGAGAGGGAAGGAGAGATCATGCAGAGGGAGAGGGAGAGGCAGAGGGAAGAGGAGAGGAGAGATTGTGCATAGGGAGAGAGAGAGAGAGAGAGAGAGAGAGAGAGAGAGAGAGAGAGAGTGAATGAAGGAGAGATTATGCATGGGGAGAGGGAGAGACAGAGGGAAGAGGAGATGAGAGATTGTGCATAGGGAGGGAGAAGGAGGGAGGGAGAGAGAGAGAGGGAAGGAGAGATTATGCATAGGGAGAGGGAGAGAAAGAGAGAAGAGGAAAGGAGAGATGATGCATAGGGAGGGACAGGGAGAGAACAAGAGAGGATGGGCAAAGGAGAGGGAGAGGAAGAGAGGAAGGCAAGAGGTTGGGAGAGACATAGAGGCAAGAGGTTGGGAGAGAGATAGAGGGAAGGAGAGATGGAAGGACAAAGAGTGAGAGGGAGGGTGGATAAGGGAGAAAGAGTGAGAGGGGGAAGAGGGTGGGAGAGGGACAGAGAGGGAAGAGGGTGGGAGATTGGACAGAGAGGGAAGAGGGTGGGAGATTGGGAGATAGAGAGAGAGAGAGAGAGAGAGAGAGAGAGAGAGAGAAGGGAGGAGCTAAATTGGGCTAGAGGGGAGAAAGTGGGTTGGGTTGAGAGGTGGTGGTGCAGGTTGTAGGAGATAGTGGTGGGGTGGGGTGGGGTGGGTTGGAGGTAGTGTGGTGGAGGGACTGGAGAGAGAATGTCCACATTTTTAAGAGAAGAGTTTCTAGTAAAAGCTCCCTTCACTAAGCTCCCTCAAAAAACACACTCATATAAACCATATGAGTATTTTTGTTGTTGCGAACAATGTATACATGCAACAGTAAACAAACCTTGGGATCTTACTCTTCTTTTTATTGTGACGAGAATATTGCAAACAGAGTTGGGACCTTTGGGTGGCATAAGAATCCTCCTTGATAGGGAATTTGGAGCTGCATTTTTGTCAGGAATGGTTTGATTGGGCTCTCATTTGTTTGACAAAAAAGCGTAGTTGATAAGGGAGAAGGTGTTGAGTTTGTGACAGCTTGGAGAGGAATTCTTTTAGGCACCATGCTTAATAGAAGGATATATATAATGGCAAGAAGGCAATATTTATAAACAATCTGACAGAATTTGTGACAGCTTGGAGAGGAATTCTTTTAGGCGCCATGCTTAATAGAAGGATATATATAATGACAAGAAGGCAATATTTATAAACAATCTGACAGAATTGTAGGTCAAAATAAGAAATAAGAAACATGCAAATATAGGAGGAGCACCCACCATGTGATATCCATCACTGTAATTATGTTGCTCTATGCTTGGTAACATGAGGAGGCTTGTAGAAGCTGGATGTGTGCAAGAAGGTACAAAATGGCACCAAAAAACAATTGGAGAGCCAGGAGTATGGACGCCAGAAGGCATAGAATGGACTTATGGGCTTGAATCGCCCATGCAAACATAGCACAAGCACCCACCACGTGATATCCATCCTGTGCAATCATGGTGCTCAATGCACGACATGGATAAGCTTATAGAAGGTGGATTTCTGGGAGAAGGTACAAAATGACACCAAAAACCAATTGGAGAGCCCGTGGAAAGACTTGTAGAAGGTGGATTTGTGTGAGAAGGTATGAAATGGCACCAAAAATCAATCAGAGAGCACGTAGACTGCATGTAGGCAACATTCAGTGTGGAAGAGCACCATCAATGAATCAGATAGCGAGGCTTTGTCATAGCAATGGGAGAGAGAGGACATGTAATGCGCAACACAGCCTTTGACATGAAAAGTGCCATCATTGAATCAGAGAGCGAGGCTCTGCCATAGCAATTAGAGAAGGAGCAACATGCAATAATACGCAATGCAGCCTTCAACATGGAAGACTGCATGCAGGCAACGTCTACTCTTTCCAAATAGGAACACAAGCTCGAGCCTTAGTAAAAGTCCAATGAAACTGGTTGTTAGGTTAAAAATAAAAGTTAAGAATTTAATTAATTAATGCAAGAAACAAAAGGTTTTGGTGCCTTATTGTGGTAAGCTATTGTAATTCTAAAAGGAGTAAGGAGTATATGTAATGCAATTAGATTTCTATCAAAGGAAAACCATTGAAAAGGATGAGGCCAAGAAACTGGTTCGAGGAGAAGGATGCTCTTTTAATGGACTGGTGTAGAAAGGATGCATCTGGTTGGCATGTAAGGGACCTTTAAAGAGCATGGGTTATAAGGAATGCAACCCCTATCCCTAGATTTAACCTTTTGCTATGGAAGGTGCTTCACCTCAAACTGCCATAAGAAAAATACTTTTTTTGCCAATGAATCCCATGTGCCCCTTTTGTAGGACTTCTCAAGAATTGATCACACTTAATGTGGGAATGCACATTACAAATGCACTAATGAGGTATGGAAAGACAGTAGGAAATGGTTGCAGAACGCAAGAACCCAAGATGGTTGCACAAGGCAAGAACCCAAGATGTGATTAATCAGAAGAATTCCTTCTTAAATGTTAGGAGCCACTGCAATCAACACACAACAGCCTCATCTTTGGCAAGCTAACGTGAATTGCATGCAAAAATCTCTTAGGATCGTTTAGGAAAAAATAAAGTGGCTCTACCAAGAATAGGTTGGTCATAATAACAAATATGTTATCCTTATTCCTACCTCTTTACCAATGATTCATATACACATAGTCTCAAGCTACCAAGAATATGCCGATCTCACAACAAGAAAAATGGTATCCTTATTCCAACCTTGTTAACCAATGACTCATATACACATGGTCTCAAACATATTCTCTCGCATTATCGCTCATTGAACCCCCATACACACCATATGTTTTAATGCAATGTCTAAGGGTTAAAATTATAAGAGACTTTTAATGACCCCATACATGCTTTCTTATATAAAATAACAAGAGACTTTTAATAAGCCCATAGCTGCCTTCTTAAACATAACACTATGATATTTAAGTATCAATCCATATTAGCTTAATATACATACATAAATAATAGGCCTATCAATGTTGCAGCCTAAGAGTTTTGTTAATAAACTTCCCATAATAAAACAACATTCCTTTATTAAGCCATTTTGGAGCCCCAATTTTAATCATCATGTCTTAGATGTAACATAAGTTGATTAAATCATGGGCATATATAGTTTGATCAAAATAACCAACACATGGCGCTGTAGCATCACCTAGGTGTAGCATCACTCATCATGAAAGGAATATTATTGCTCATTGGTTTTAGCTTTAGCTCAAGGTAAGGCTACTTTATAAAGTCTAGCTTTGTCTTCCAAAAGATGGGCTTCTGCTACTCTTGTGGCTAAGGCTAAGATGGAATACGATAGGTCAAGAGAACCATGTTAACCTACTAAAGTGGCTAATAAGTTGAGACAAAGCTTTCATAGAAGGGGCTAAGTTACTTTGGTGTTTTAAGGTTAAGGTGTTTATAGATAGCATCCATGTTTTGGCTTAACTGGCATCAAGAGATCCCTTAGGTTTGGGCATAGTTGTCAATGAAGTTGGATCTTTGTCTCATGAATGGTTTTGGACAATGAAGTTAAGGTGGTTGGAGAGGATTTTCGAGGTCGAGTTTAGACAACATGGGCATCTTGGGAATATAGTACTATGATCTCCTTAGAATGGGTTCGAAGGGTAGCCATTTCTTCATACTAGCATATGGTACACGAGTTTCCAATCCATTCCCAACCCAAGATTACAATTTCCTACAAGTCAACCATCTCTACTAATACATACATTTAGCACTGCACATGGTTAGTTCCTAGGTATATAGTTTGATCAAAATAACCAACACATGGCATTGTAGAATCACGCATAAAAGGAATATTACAATTTTTCAGCTTTGGATGTTCAAATGACTTCCACGAATCAAATCTCATCACATTCACCTCATGATTTGGATACATGGTAATTTTTTTCAATTTGATTCCCTCAAGGATGGGAAAACCTATCCATATCCTCAATGCTTGCCTCTTTGTCCAAGCCAGGTCACAAGTCTCATTCAATGGACCTTCAATAACTATAAACCTTCCTTAAGTGGTAGAGCTAATGTTTCACACACTTTGTATAACATTCTTGCACTATTATCACTTGATATGTCCAATGATCTTGGTACAACCAAAGTCTCTGTTTGAAGTTGGGTTACCTCGCATTTTTCCTTGCCTTGGGTCTCAATACCCTATTTATAAAATTTTGTTGGTAGATTCTTAACCAAGATGCTTAGGGTGAATCAATTTTTCTATTGATTCTGTCAATCTCCATCTACTCAGGACAAGGAGTTTCTAGAACAACTCCCAACAATGTTGCTAGGTTGCATCTGAATACGACACAATCTAGCGCTTTTATCAAGCTTTAGCTATTTGTGATGTATATACATCTGCAAGTGTTGTGTTGCTCTTAAAGCTCTTCTCTAAATTATTACAAAGTGACCAAAACTTCTTCTTCTTCATTTAGTTCACTAAGACAAAATCTAGCTCTTTCCTTAAGCTCCAACTACTTTTGATGTATGTACATCATCAGTTGTTGATGCTCTTGAAGCTTTGATGTGAATCATTATGGAGTGGCCAAAACATCTTCTTCTTCATTATGTTCTTGAGTTATTTCATCTTTAGGTTTTGCAACTCTTTAATGTTTCTCTCTCTTTTGAAGTTAAATAACTCTTTCAGTAGTCTCTGGTCTTGACTCTAAGCCAATTTTTAGGTCCCTTGAAATCGCATCTTATTTTTGTCCCTTGTGGACAGGATCCTCTTCTACTAAAAGCATACTAAAAAAACTCAAAGCTTTTCCCAATAGGTTGTTTGGCATTCTAGTAAGTGAGGATGGAATTATTGGATTGGCCATACTTATGTTTATGCTATCCATAATAATGCAAGTTTAAACTATCCTCATTTCATTCCATATAATCTTCACAAAAAATTGTCATATTGCTCATGGTATCCAAGTCCATCAACACTCCTTGTGTGATATGAGCTGAAGTTGGTTAATACTAAGATCTAGGGCCGTTTACGATGTACTTTTGTCTAGATGGATGGACATCATAATTTAGTATTCCCTATGATCTCAGGCGCAT